>NC_084848.1:1435322-1735322 GCF_033115175.1 Lepus europaeus | reverse complement strand
CCCCGGATGAGAGCCCGGGCGCTGGACAGTCCCAGGTCACCGCTGTGCCAGAGGAGCCATGGAGGGCCACGGAGGATGCTAGCCGGCGGGCGTCCACCAGGGTGGGGTCGGAGGATCCGGGACCCCCCACAGGTGACAACCTCACCAGGCAGGAGCCGGGAAGCCCCAAGGAGCCTGGGGAGCTCCAGAGTGCAGCTCAGAGCAGCCAGCAGGAGCCGGGCGCCCACCACGAGGCCAGCACGAGGCCAGCCCTAAGCACCCTGAGGCGGGCCTTCTCTAGGGCAAGCCAGGGGGCCGCCAAGGAAAACCTAGGCTGGCGCAGAAGCTCCCACTCCCTGTTCTGGCCTTCGCGGCGTGCCCCGGATGAGAGCCCGGGTGCTGGACAGTCCCAGGTCACCGCTGTGCCAGAGGAGCCATGGAGGGCCACGGAGGATACTAGCCGGCGGGCGTCCACCAGGGTGGAGCCGGAGGAGCTGGGACCCCCCACAGGTGACAACCTCACTGGGCAGGAGCAGAGCATGGAGCCAAGGCTTCCTGGGGATCCAGACCCCCCAGACCTTGCCCCCCCCCCCAGCCAATAAGAAAAGCGAGGCTCGGGATTTGACGCCAATCCGCGTGGCTCCAGAACCCTAACCTCTCCACTGCCTTCCATGGCTTGGCTCCTGGCCAAACTAGAGCCACGGGGGAGACTATGGCTCTGTCCTGGCACAGGGTCACAGAGGGTGCAGGGGAGCCGCGGCTGCCTGGGTGGGGGGTCAGGAGGGCAGCTCAGAGGAGAACACATTGGAGCAGGGCCCTGAGTTGGGGGGCAGGGAATGGTGCCAGGCTCCTCAGTGGTAGGGCCTGGCAGAGAGCAGGAAGCAGCTTAGAAATACCGGAGTTGACTCCCGGGGCAGGTCCCTGAATGGCACAGGGCATGACCAGCCCGAGCTCTGACCCGTTAGACTTGCTCTCAGGCCCGCCCACAAGGCCAGAGGGGGCAGGGGGCAAGGAAGGTGAGGGCTGATGGGGGCTTCTCTTCGCCCCAGGGCGGGGGCGGAGGGTGGCTGCTGTGGCGGGTGCCTCCCGTGGGGCTTCGGGGTCTGCCCGCCTTCCCATGGACCCAGGGCCCTGGAATGGCCCCCCTCACAGCCCCTCTTCCTACCTGCTCTCGCAGAAGGCAAGTCCTTGGCCGACCTCATTACTGAAAGGGAACTGCGGGCTGCCTTCGAGCGGCTGCAGCGCCTGGAGATGCAGCTGGAGAACGAAAAGGCCTTGGGCGCCTTCGAGCAGGACCCCACGGCCTACGCGCGGCGCGCCATGGACCTGTGCCTGCACTACGACGGCCTGGCGGCCGAGATCAGCGCCATCGTGCAGGAGACCCTGGGGCCCCAGGGGGTGGACGCGGCCGCGCTGGGCGAGCTGGCGCACGTGGTGCGCGCCGAGGAGCAAGCCCACCCGGCGCCCCCCGCCGACGGCGACTTCCTGCGCACGCCCCGCCACTGGCGCCGCCACTGGGAGGACGCGGTGCAGCGCAGCGTCCGGGAGCGCGTGCGGTCCACGGCCCCGCAGGGCGCGTCGGGCCTGGCGCAGCTTCTGGTGGAGCTGAGAGACTTGGTTCGCCAGGACCTGCAGAAGGTGCTGCAGGAAGTGCAGCCCGCGTGCGCGGCCGCCGGCCTTCCGGCGTGGGAGGCCTACGTTCGAGCCTTCCACGGCGCGGTGGCCCAGCGCCTGCAGGAGCTCGCCCGCGACGCCCGCGGCTGCGAGCAGCTCTACCTGCTGCTGGACTGGGCCGCCAACGTGTACGGCAGGTGAGGCCTCAGCCAGGGGCCGCGAGGGCCAGGGTGACCCTGCTCACCGGGCACTGGGGACTTCAGGACCGGTTGGGAGGGGACGGGAGCCTTTCTTGTCCAAGCCCCTCCGGGGAGGACAACGGGTGACCTTTGACATTCTTTCTGCTGTGTTGGGCCAGGTGCGCCAGCTGCCCCAGATTGCCCTGGGGGGCCTTCCATGCCTGCCTTCCCAACGCTGGAAGGCTTCCGTGTGGGAGGCTCCCATTGGGAGCAGGGCGCTCCCTGTGCTAGCCCACAAAGTGCAGCGGGCGGATAGGCAACGGCCACCTCTCCAGGGCGAGCACCCCCAGGGGGCTTGCAGTGCTTGGTAGGGTCCACCCTCATTTCCCCTTTGGACCGGCATCTAGGGGCCGGGGGCAAGCCTGCTGGGGGCTTCCACCTCCCTCCGCCTCACTGCGAGGGGCTCCAGTCCCACAAGCGGGAGTGGATGCCCAAAGCCCCCAGCTCTCCCTCAGTGGCCGTGTGGCCCGAGGTGTGCCCGCCCCTCTCCGGGCCTCCCTGGTGTGGGTTGGCTGCTGGCGGGTCCCTGAGCTGTGGGGTCCTTGGGGGAGGGCGCTTGGAGCCCAGTCTTGGTTGTACCCCGAGCCACCGTGAGGGTAGAGGTAGAGGTCACCTGGAGGCAGGCTGGCCACGGCCCATGGGCACAGCTGGCTGCCAGAACGCCGGGAGAGCCGGCTGTTGCTTGCAAGCGTCTGGGGAAGGCGTGCGATCGGAAGCCCAGGTCCCGGCTCTGCAGACACGGCCACATCACAGCCCTGCCTTGGCCCTCAGCTCCCTGCCCTGCCTTGCAGTCCTGACTTCCTGAACACCCGGGACCTGGCGCTGCCTGCTGAGCCATTGCCCCCTCTCCTGGAACCCCACGTGTGGGCCCAACTGGAGAGCAACTACACCAGCCTGCTGGAGGTGAGGCTGGGGCCGGTGCCCGGGGCTGCCGGTGGGGGCTCACTCACCCTCTGGCTGCAGGGGCCTGGAGGGATGGGCCTGGCCCCAGGGGCACAGCGTTGGGTTCGGGAGGACCTCTCGGGGGCGCGTCTCATGGTGCCCCCGTCTCCCCGCCCAGACGGAGATCGCCGGGTGCTTGGACAGCATCCTGCAGCTGGAGCGGAACCACTGGGCAACTGCCGACGCCCCTGAGGTGCTGCAAGGCCTTTACCACTCGCAGCTGTCCCTCGACGTGCACATGGTGCGGCCGGGCGGGGCTGGGCAGGGCTGGGCGGGGCTCGTGCCTGGCGGTGGGGACAGCCAGAGCTACCAGACCCAGTGCTCACGGCCTTTCCCATTAGATGGGCCGCTGAGGTCCCTGCGAGGTGGGGCGGGGCCCGGGGAGGCTGGGAGGACGGGGCGCAGGGGTATGAAGAGGGACCCTCAGCTTGGGCTGCTAGCAGAGCGCTGGATCCCAGACTGGCGGAGTGGGGTGGCCCGGGGGTGGCGCGGGGTGCCCAGGCGGGGTCAGCGTGTGGTCTTGCTCGCAGCTAGTGGCCCAGCACGTGAAGGCGGCCGGCGCCATCTCGGCGCAGCTGGAAGCCACCATCCTGCGGATGTGCGCGCAGGCGCTCAGCCTGTTCGTTCCCAGGTGCGGGCACATCCTTGGCCGGGTGGGGTCGGGGCGAGGGCCGTTCCTGCCCCAGCTCTGTAGGTGGGCAGTGGGGCCTCAACACGGGCCCTCAGTCCGGGTGGACTCTCAAGGCCTCAACGCCGCCCGCAGGTTTGAAAAGGCTTTGCTGGAGTCGCCAGCGGTGAGGGCGCCGCACCTGGGCGCCTACATTAACGCCTGCGCCGAGATCAGGTAGGCGCCTGCGGCTCCTCCGGAGGACGTGTCCACGCTGGCCAGCAGGGGGCGCGAGCGCTCCAGGAACATGGTGGAGCCGCCTGCGGTGTGGGGTGCTGGCGGGGAGACAAGAGGCTGGGCCCTGCCCTGGAGTGTGGACCTGGTCGAGATTCCCCGAAGGCCACCAGGGACCGGTTCCTTCGCTGGCCCCACTGTGAGGTCCTCCCTAAGCCCAGGGAAGCTGAGCCCCGGAAGGGACGAAGGCCGGGATTCTTCCTCCTCCTCCTCATCCCGGAAGCCCTCCCTGACTCCCTGCCCCGGGCTGTGCTGGGGGTGGTCTGGGGGTCTCTGTCCCCAGAAGGAAGAGGCCCGCCCACCCTGGGGACTGGCAGTGGCTGCCTGCCTTCTGTGTCCTCAACCCCAGGGCCCCAAGGACTACGGGCATGGAGCCCAGTGTCCCCCATGCGCAGAAGGCAGCCAGTGAGGCAGGGCACACTCTCTCGGATGGGGTCCTGGGCTGCCACCTGCTGGCGACGTGCCCAGGGCAAGTCCTTTCTGTGTCTTCTCATCTGTCAGATGGGGCCTGGGCACCTGTGAGGACACGGTGCCTTAGAGGACCCTTCCTCTGGCCCAGCGCGAGCACTTGTGACGCACCAGGCCCTGTGCTGGTTGGTCCTCCCCAGGTGCAGGGCACCCACGTGCAGTCGGGACAGGAAACGCTGGTTCTCCACGGCCACGCAGCCAGGCCTGCCTGTATCCCCCACGCTGCTTTTCTGGGCCTCTGCCAGGCAGCTCCTTGGCACTGGGGTCTCTGAGGGCTTAGCCCAGGGGCCATCTTGGCCCCTCTGGAGACGCCTCTGGCTCATCCCTGAAGGAACTTCAGCTCTGCTGTTTCCCTGGGGTGTGGGACCTGGGCATAGCCCGGCCCTCCGGCTCCCAGCACCTTCTGGGGCTCAGTGGGGGGCGTGTGCCAGGCCTGGCTGTGCTGCTTGGCCAATTACTGCAAGGCACAGAGGGTTTAATCCTGGAGTGGCCACGGAGCCCAGCCAGCGCTGCCCGCCGACCTCGGCTCCATGACTGGCTCTGGGGACTGAGCTGCCCCTCGCAGTATAGTCCAAATGGGTGGGGCTGGGGCTGCGCGCCAAGCCTTGTCCCCCAGCCCCAGCCTGCTCCCGTGACCCTCGTGATGTATCCCGGCCACTTCCCAGGACTCATCTTCTGGCCAAGTTCCCAGGAGCCCTGGAGGAGCTGACGCAGCCCCTGGAGGCTGCCACCCGAAACTTCCAGAAGCACCTGCTCCAGAGCTTAAAGAGGGACGTGCAGGTGAGCAGGCAGGCCTTTCCCTCCCAGTGAGCGGGGCAGTGAGCGGGCAGGTGAACAGGCAGGCCTTTCCCTCCCAGTGAGCGGGGCAGTGAGCGGGCAGGTGAGCGGGGCGGCCTTTCTCTCCTGACTCGCCATGCCCAGCAGGTGCCCAGGGGCCAGGCCCAGCGCTGATTTATCACAGGGGTGTGAGTGAGGGGTAGGAAGGCTCACAGAGGAGTTCCCAGTCTCCCCTTCCTAGGGGTCAACAGCCAAGCCTGGGTCAGTGCGTTCACAGGCCGGATCAGGCCGAGGCCTCTCCTCTGTCCCCTCAAGACCCCCAGGGCACCCCTGAAGCTGGGCCTGGCTGGACGCTCCACCAGAGCCCAGCCTGGAAGAGGCATTGTGGGAGAGACCCAGTGACATAACCTGTGGCTAAGGCGAGGAAGCACCGTGAACCCCACAGAGAAGGGGTCAGGAAGCCAGTGGGGCAGGGAGTGGGGGCTTGAAGGACTGCCCCTGTCCTCTGTCCCCAGCCACTGTTCAGGGCCGTGTGCACCAAGGGCTGGCTCACGGAGGACCTGCTGGGACCCCTCATGGACAGGGTGGTGGCCTTCGCCCGCCACCTGGAGCACGTGGTCCCGCCACAAGCGCAGGTAGGCAGGGGGAGGTCATTGGTTGGGTGCGCCCAGGGCTGGGGCCCTGGACCCTGACCTGGACCCCACCTGCCCAGGAGATTCTGCAGGAGGTGCACCGTTACGTGGTCCGTGAGTACCTGGCGCAGGCGCTGAGACCACAGGAGCGATTCCGGGGCACAGACCGGGTGAACGGCTCCCAGAAGATGAGTCTGGACGCCCAGGCCATTAGCGACACCTTCCAGGGCTTGGTAGGAGCAGTGTTTACTGCCCTGCCCCCACTGCTGCTGGGCTGCCAGGGGGCGGGGCCAGCTGGGCTGCACTTTGCCCGTATTTGCATACAGCTGGCTGTGGGGTGGGTGAGGGTCCCAGCAGGGCCTGTGGAAGGTCTCTCTCCAACCCAGATCCTGGAGCCCTTGGGGCGGGGGCTCTGCCGCCCTCCATCTGTTGTCTGAGCTGCCCATTTTGCACAGACCTGGTGCGGGGAGGGAAGTAAATGTGGGCCACTCGGCTGCCGGCGGGGACGCAGGGGCTGCAGACAGGACGGCCTGGCCCGCACACAGGTGCGCCTGTCCTGGTCTCCGCAGGGCTCTAAGGCCACTTGGCTGGACCAGGCCATCCCGTGCGTGGCCGAGATCCTGGGCGAGACCTACAAAGACGACATCAGGAAGCATCTGCAGACACTCATAGAGACCTACCCCGACTTCAGGTCCGTAGCCACCTGTTCCCCACTGGGGGAGGCCACGGTCCTGGCGCTAGCCCCTTCCAAGGAGTCCCGGGCCCACAGGGCGGGCGGGTGAGGAAGCCAGGGTGAGGGGCGGGCTCGGCGCTGGCCGGGGTCCCGACCGCCCCTCTGCCATGACCTATTCCTCACGCTCCTGGATCGGCCCCGCGGCGCGACCCCCGACTCCGGGAGAGCCCGAGCCTGCCCGGAGGCAGGAGGCCGGGGAGTGTTGGGGCCGTGGAAATCCCAGTTCAAGTCTCTCCGTGACCTTGGAGAATCCGGAACGCGGAGGCCGCCCGAAGCCCAGACTAGCACCGCCCCCGCCCCCGGTGCTCGCCCCGCCTTCCCTCCCACGGCCCGCCCCCCTGGCGCGGCGCTCCGGGTTTCCCCAGCCCGGGTCGGCCCGGGAACTCCGCGCCGGGGTCCCGCAGGGAGGGGGCTCTCGCCTCGCGCTTCGCGATGCTCCGCCACGGCCCCTGCGGAAGGAGCCCCCACTGCCCCGGGCCGCGACGCCCGGAGCCTGCCTCCCGGCTCCCGCGGCTCCCGTGCGCCCTGCCCAGCCCCCGGAGCGCTGGGGGGGGCCTCGTGCCGGCTGCTCAGCCCAGCTCGCCCTGACCGCGCGCGTGTCCTCGCAGGCGGGACCACGTCCTGGCCATCCTGGCGCTGCGCCGCCTGGGCCGCCGGCGGAACCACAGCCTCCTGCAGCACGCGCAGGCCCTGCTGAGAGCCGCGGCCGAGGCCCGGGGCCCCGCGGCGCCGCCCGCGCGCGCGCTCTTCGACGAGATCGAGGTGCCCGCCTCCGTGGACCTGCTCCTCACCTGTGTCTAGTGCTGCCGGCCCGCGGCGGCTGCAGGCCGCGCGCTGAGCCCCAGGCGGGGCCGAGGCTCGCGCTGGGCCGGCCTCCCAGCTCTGAAGCCGGCAGCTGCGGCGCGTTTGTCCTCAGCCCTGCACAGCTGCTGGACCCGCCAGGAGGGAGCCGTCCCCCGCGTGTGTGGGGGAGTGTCTGGGCAGCGGGGGTGCCCGTCCCTGCGGCAGGGCTGTCCAGCACCAGCCCCAGATGGAGAGGGAACAGCGTATTTATTTTTAAAATAAATGAATTAAAATGGTGTCTACCTAAGGAGAACGCGGGGCCAGGCTGGCCCTTTTGTGCCCGCTGTGTGGGTGAGAGGAGTGAGGCCCTGTGTCTGCAGAACAGACTAGGTCTTTTGTTTTAAAGATTTATTTGTTTATTTGAAAGTCAGAGTTACACTGAGAAAGAGAGGCAGAGAGAGAGGTCTTCCATCCGCTGGTTCACTTTTCCCCAACTGGCTGCAATGGCCAGAGCTGTGCTGATCCGAAGCCAAGAGTCTGGAGCTTGGGCCATCTTCTACTGCTTTCCCAGGCCATAGCAGAGAGCTGGATCGGAAGTGGAGCAGCCAGGACTCGAACCGGCGCCCATATTGGATGCTGGCACTGCGGCAGCAGCTTTACCTGCTACGCCACAGCGCCGGCCCCAGACTGGGTCTTGACCATGAGGAACCCTGGGCCTTGTGTGCCAGGTGGGCCTCCCCCAGCAGGGTGGGCACAGCCCAGGCCCCTCCTGGGCAGGGAAACAAGGAGAGGCCAGGCACTTCTGAAGCTTGGGTCAGATGTGGGCGGGGCTTCCCAGCAGAGAGTTGTCCCTTTACTGTAGGGGATGTCACTCAGGAGGTGTGCGGAGGGGGCGGGGCCCTGCAGGGAGACCGCCCTGGGGTGCACCCCCTTCTCTCCTGGAGCCTGGCGCTGACACTTGGCTGCAGTCTTAGGGTGAGGCTGCTGGGAAGCATTTGCATATTTACCTTGGCAGCCCCGGGCTTTCCAGGAAGGCTGGGAGCCGAGACGGGGAGACTTCCAGGGAGAAGCCGGGCTGTGGTGATGGATGCCCACCACACCCTGCACAGCGGGCCTCACTGTGCGCCTGACCTGACCTAGGTCGGGGGTGGGCGGTAACAGCAGGTGGGCCAAGTCCCAAGAACACAACCAGGTCTCCTGAGGATGGGACAAGAGCCCAGGAGGTGGTGGCGCCTACACAGGTCTTCCCTGCGCCCTGCACCAGGACCTGGCACAGAGTTGAGTCTGAGGCTGCTGGGGCCCTGGGTTGAGTGGGTGGGGAGCCCAAGGGTCCTTCGTCTCCTCCCGGAGCAGGTGCCGGGTCAGTGCCCCTCTGCAGGCCAGGGGCAGGGTCGGCTTGTGGGGTCTGGGGAGTATCCAGACCTCCTGGGTGAGGGGGGTGGGGCAGGGATGAGGACGTGGAGGGGCTGGGGGTGCAGGTGCCTGTGAGTGCTACTGCTGACAGGGTGTCATCCTCCCAGCAGGGGTTCAGGCTGTGCCACAGGGAGGGCCCCAAGGGAGGGCAGGTGGTGGACAGGCCAAACTGTCCCCTGCTTGACCCCACTTGTACGTCCAGAGGCCATCTGTGGCCAGGGTGGGAAGACTGGCAAGCTGTGGAGCACCTGGGAAGCCTTGATCTGCTCTGGTCCTGGCCAGGTTCTCCCCAAGGAACCCCTGCCTTGAGCCCCAGGCCCCTCCCTGAACCCCTGGCCCCTCCTGGGGAGGCAGGGGAGGGTGTGGAGGAGGGGTCTGCCTGGCTCTGCTGCCATCCAGCTGTGAGGCAAGTACCTGGGTCTCTCTATGCCTCGGTTTTTCCAGCTGCCAAATGGGGGTGCTGTCAGCACCTTCTGGGCTGGGAGGCCTAGGCCCCTGGCCTTCCCGTGACCCCTGCCCCAAGGACCTGGCCGAGAAGGCCCTGGGGGAGGAGAGGAGAGACTCTAAGTCCAGGTCACTGGGAGGGGGAGGTGCCCAAGGGGGGCAGCCTAGCCTAAGCGGAGCTTCCCAGCACGGGGGAGGGACTTAGGCACAGACCCTCCTAGACACGCAGGACTGTCTTCCTGAGGGTTTCCAGGCTCGAGACAGGAAATCAGGGTTTTCCAGGCGGGAACTGTGTGCACCTGTGTTACCTGTGCCTCTGTGTGTGTGTGCATGTGTGTACATGCACCTGCACCTGTGATACCTGTGCCTCTGTGTATGTGTGTGTACCTGTGATACCTATGCCTCTGTGTGCATGTGTATGTGTGTACCTGTGATACCTGTGCCTCTGTGTACATGTGTATGTGTGTGCACCTGCACCTGTGATACCTGTGCCTCTGTGTATGTGTGTATGTGTGTGTACCTGTGATACCTGTGCCTCTGTGTGTGTATGTGTGTGCACCTGCACCTGTGATACCTGTGCCTCTGTGTGCGTGTGTATGTGTGTACCTGTGATACCTGTGCCTCTGTGTACATGTGTATGTGTGTGTACCTGCACCTGTGATACCTGTGCCTCTGTGTGCGTGTGTATGTGTGTGCACCTGTGATACCTGTGCCTCTGTGTACATGTGTATGTGTGTGTACCTGCACCTGTGATACCTGTGCCTCTGTGTACATGTGTATGTGTGTACCTGTGATACCTGTGCCTCTGTGTGTACACATGTGTATGTGTGTGTACCTGCACCTGTGATACCTGTGCCTCTGTGTGCGTGTGTATGTATGTGTGCCTGCACCTGTGATACCTGTGCCTCTGTGTGCGTGTGTATGTGTGTGCACCTGTGATACCTGTGCCTCTGTGTGCACACATGTGTATGTGTGTGTACCTGCACCTGTGATACCTGTGCCTCTGTGTGCGTGTGTATGTGTGTGTACCTGCACCTGTGATACCTGTGCCTCTGTGTGCGTGTGTATGTGTGTGTACCTGCACCTGTGATACCTGTGCCTCTGTGTGCGTGTGTATGTATGTGTGCCTGCACCTGTGATACCTGTGCTTCTGTGAGTGTACATGTGCGTGTGTGTACACCTGTGATAGCTGTGCCTCTGTGTGTGTGTGTATGTGCACCTGCACCTATGCACCCAGCAGTGCCTCAGGGCTGGGCTCAGCTTCCCAAGACCACATCAGGTGAGCGAGAGACTAGACAGCAGCCCCCACAAGAGCATAGGGAGGCTGGAGCAGAGGGTGGGCTGGGACCCAGGCATGTGGGTTCAGGCCCCTGGTTCTGGCCCCTGGTCATTCGACTCTGGGGGTGGGAATTATACTTGGGACCCACCACTCCCTCTACCCACCGCCATGTCCCTTGAGGCCTGGTGAAGGGGCTGGGGTGTTTTCTTGGCCATCTTGTCCAGGCACGCGCTGCGGAGGGGCCTGGGGGTGTGGCTCCCAGCTGGTTCTGGGCTCATTGACCAGGCACCCAGCCGGGGAGAGTGTGTGTGTGCCCCGTTGAGGGGAGATGTGCCCAGCAGCACCCCTGGGATGGGGGCCCTGCCCAGCCTCCTGGCTCCTCACAGGTCAGGTCCATCTTCCTGGCCTCTCAGGCTCACATCTGGGCCCGTCAGCTGTGCCTGGCCCCGGGCTCTGCCCTGTGGGGTGCTCTCCACCCTCCCCCTGCAGGCCCCTTATGGTCTGGCGGAGGGGAAGGCGGTCGCTGGAGCGAGTTCCTTCTTGGGTTTTCTCCTTAGCTTCGTATAGAACTGGGAAGCTCGGGAACAATTTGCAGAAAGGAGCAGTCGCTTTATTCCATCTGCAGAGCCGGAGTGAGGGGTCTGGTCTGAGAGGAGGCCGGCGGATCGCCCCGGTGGGACACTGGCTCTCAGGAAGTACACAGTGTTTAAGGCATTGCTGTCGGCCAGCGCCCCGGCTCACTAGGTTCATCCTCCACCTGCGGCGCCGGCACACCGGGTTCTAGTCCCCGTTGGGGCGCTGGATTCTGTCCCGGTTGCTCCTCTTCCAGGCCAGCTCTCTGCTGTGGCCAGGGAGTGCAGTGGAGGATGGCCAAGTACTTGGGCCTTGCACCCCATGGGAGACCAGGAGAAGCACCTGGCTCCTGCCTTCAGATCAGTGCGGTGCCACAGCGGCCACTGGGGAGTGAACCAACGGAAAAGGAAGACCTTTCTCCCTGTCTCTCTCTCTCACTGTCCACTCTGCCTGTCAAAAAAAAAAAAAAAAAAAGGCATTGCTGTCCTTCCATTGGGCCATTCTACGGGGTGCCCATTGGACAGGGGTTCACATACTGTTGTTGTTTGGCATGGGGGCGCCCATGGCAATAGCAGGGGGCTCTTAAAAACAGCCCAGTTCCCCTTAGGGGCTCAGCCCCCTCCTGTGCTCTGGGTGGAAGATTCCAACTTGACTGTGAGAAAACCACAGGCTCACCGATACAGAAGGCTAGTGTGGGGGAGACGCCCCAGGTCTGGGGAAGGCTGGGTTCTGCAGGACAGCCTGCTTGTGCAGGATGCTCTACCTATGTCCCAGGGGCCTGTGTACCCCCTGACCGCACAGGATGGCCTCAGAGCCTGCCTGTGTCCTGGGGGCTGCCTCTGCCCCCGAGCCTGGGGCTCCAGCCTAGGCCCTGCTGAGAGCAGTGAGAGAAGGCACAGAGGGCAGGTGCCTGCGGGCCTGCGTGCAAGCGCGTGTGTATGCACATGCGTGTGTTCAGGTGTGTGTGCGTGTGCGTCTGTGGCAGGAGTAAGGGACATCAGTGTCCACCCCAGGACTGGGCCCAGGAAAGACCAGGGGGGCTGAGTCTCACAGAACTGTGTCCCACTCAGCTGCGCCCTCCTCAGGCTGGGGCCTGGGGGTCCCTTTCCCCTGCGGCTCAGCCTCCTTCAGACACGGAAGGCAGTGCTCACTCGGGGTGGAGCTGGGGGCACGTGGGTCTCCCTCTTCCTTCCTCGCCTGGTGACCCCAGCCCCTTCCTTCCTGGCCCCAGTCCTCAGCAGGCCCCCGCACAGGTGGGGACTGGAGGCTCAGGGTCCCCAGGCTCGCTTCCTCCTTAGCTCTTCTGAAAACTGCAGCAGGCCCCGGCGGCTGGCCTGCAGGGTCCCGGTCAGCCTGCTGTCTGTCCCCTGGCCTGGGCTGTCCCCAGCCGATCCAGAAACCTGAGCGGGGAGGCTGTGCCAGCCACTGTGGGAAGACAAGGCCGCTGTGGGCAGACGCCACAGCGCCCCAGGTCTGGGGACTGGAGCCTGTGGCGTCCGGGGACTGGCGGGAGCCGGGAGTCCTGGGGGGAGGGCCACCAGCCCTGCTCCTAGGAGATCCTCGCAGAGAACTGAAACCTCAGCAAGTGACACCAGCCCTCGGCCACGCCCCTCTGGGACCCCGACTTCCGGACTGCTTGTGGCAGGGCCCTGCCAGCTGTCTGGGCTCAGGCCCCGCCCCCCAGCTACGGGCCATTTCACTGTGTGTTTTTCTTTTTAACTTTAAAATGTTTTGGGTAGTAATACAACCACACAGGGCAAAATTTAAAAGGTTCAGGCAGGATACAAGGCAGAGTCTCCCCCCTCCTGAAGCAGGCAGGTCACCTGCAGGACGTGGGGCCTGCCCGAGGAACGCTGGGAATGCCGGGAAGAGTGGACCTGGGAGGGGCTGGGCTGTGGCGCCAGGCAGCCCCTCCGGGTGGCCAGAAAGCGCTGATGAGCCCAAGACTCTTTATTTCATTTTTTTTTAAAAGATTTTATTTATTTTATTTGAAAGGTAGAGTTACAGACAGTGAGAGGGAGAGACAGAGAGAAAGGTCTTCCATCCCCTGGTTCACTCCCCAAATGGCTGCAATGGCCAGAGCTGCGCTGATCCGAAGCCAGGAGCCAGGAGCTTCTTCCAGGTCTCCCATGTGGGTGCAGGGCCCAAGGACTTGGGCCATCCTCCACTGCTTTCCCAGGCCACAGCAGAGAGCTGGATCAGAAGTGGAGCAACTGGGACTGTGGGGAACCGCAGGCTGGCCACCTGTGAGAACCTCCTCATCTGTATAGCTTGCAGCAATCGGTCGACCACAAGGCCTACGAAAACAACCAGGTGAAACAGATGAAGTTGAAGCAGGACGGACTCTGCATAAACAACTAGGAAGAACCAGGTGAAACAGATGAACTTTCGACCTGAGACTGTACGCACCCTTCCATCTGATTGGATGATATCAGCATAAAGGGACATTGGGATCTGGGCGGGGGCGCAGCTACCACTGCCGGCGGCCGCCGCCACGGCCCCTCCTCTTCTTTTCTCCTCTCCCCGCTTTCCTTCTGCCCCCACAAGTAAAAGTTCCTTGAGAACCGATGAACAGTGACCGTGTCGTGACTGCGTTGGACCCTTGCTGGCGAGGGTCCGACATGGGACTAGAACCAGCACCCATATGAGGTGCCGGCGCTGCAGGTGGAAGATTAATCTACTGCGACACAGCGCTGGCCCCTATTCAAATATTTTTAAGAGAATTTGTTTGAAAGGCTGTGTGGGCCGGCGCTGCGGCTCACTAGGCTAATCCTCTGCCTGCAGCACCGGCACACCGGGTTCTAGTCCCGGTCGGGGCGCCGATTCTGTCCCGGTTGCTCCTCTTCCAGGCCAGCTCTCTGCTGTGGCCCAGGAGGGCAGTGGAGGATGGCCCAGGTCCCTGGGCCCTGCACCCGCATGGGAGACCAGGAGGAGGCACCTGGCTCCTGGCTCCTGGCTTCAGATCAGTGCAGCGCCGGCCGTAGCAGCCATTTGGGGAGTGAAGCAATGGAAGGAAGACCTTTCTCTCTGTCTCTCTCTCTCTCTCTAACTATGCTGTCAAAAAAAAAAAAAAAAAAAAAAAAAGGCTGTGTGGCAGAGGGAGTGGAGAGAGAGAGAGAGAGAGAGAGAGGTCTTCCAACCGCTGGTTCACTCCCCAAACGGCAGCAACAGCCAGGGCTGAGCCAGGCTGCAGCCAGGAGCTGGGGCTCCACAAGGGACGCTGGCCCGAAGCAGGGCAGCCTGGACTTGAACCAGCGCTCCAACGTTGGATGCGGACGTCACCAGCAGCAGTGTAACCTGCGGCCCCCCTCCAGCCGAGCCCAGATTTTGTGGGTGGGCTTCCCAAGCGTGGGAATCTCCTGGCCTGGGAAGGAGAAGTGCTGTGGTTTCCGGGGCACCGCAGGCCGGCGCTCTGGCTTCCCATGGGCTCAGTGCAGGGCTCAGAATCGGTCTCTGGATCCGGGCACCCTGGGTGCCTGCGCGTCCCTAGCTGCTGGGCTCTGCCTGCCATGGGAGGGGGCATGGCAGGAGCGGGCAGGCATGTGGTGGTTGTCACTCCTCCCGCGCCCAGCCCCACAAGGCACAGACACGGATATGAGTTTGCGGGAGCTTCCCAGGGCCCAGATGTCACTGCCCCCAGCCGCCCTCACTGTGCCTCCCCCTCTGAGGCTGGGGAGCCCGGAGAGGCCCCTGTGTGGTCTGGGGGGCCTCCCTCCCCTCGGCCCTGGCTGAGCCCCAGGCAGTATGGAGATTCCCAGGGCTCCTGCCTCTGTGCCTGGAGCAGCAGCCGGCAGCTGTCTTCCGGGAAACTGTGTGTTTCCATGAAGGCCCCGCGGGCTGCTGGGACTGGGCAGCCCTGGACGGAGGAGCGGGTGCTGAGTCAGGCGTGACGTCACCGCTGACAGCCCTGTGAGGGGCTGGGCTCCGCTAGGAGAGAACCGGGTGCAGGGAGGGGGACACCCACGTGCGACTGGCCCAGCGAGCCCCTGCGTCCCCGAACTCTGGCAGGGCCCACTCCTCCAAGGAGCCCTCCCACACTGGTTCTAGGGCCTTATCTCAGGGAGGGAGGTGGGCCCGGCTCTCGGTGCCTGCAGAAGTCCTCAGGCCTCAAATACCAGAGCCCTTGGTCTGCCTCATGCCCTCCTGGGAGAAAGGGGAGGAGCTGTTGACAAGTAACCGGCTTCCCCTGCGGCGTGCCTGGGGGCCCTACTTGTGTAAGGGGCCCTGTGAGGGTGGCGCCTGCTCTGCTGCGTGGCTGTCCTGTGATGCCCAGCGGGTCAGCAGGCTGACCAAGGCCACGTGCAGCTACAAGCCATCCTGAACCAGTCACTTCCCTCTTGGGGCAGGCTGTGTGGCCCCAGCCTCCGGGTCTGCTCACCGCTCGTCCGTCAACAGGACGTACCTCTGCCCGGGCAGTCAGCGAGAGGGGCATCCCCAGGACACAGCAGCCTCAGGAAGCGCCCCAGGACTGGCCCTGGCCTGAGACCCGTGAGGGCAGAGCACGGTGGGCACCTGCGTCCCCTGGGCCCAGGCAAAGGCAGAGCGGGAAGAAGTGCAAGTCATCGGGAAGAAGGAAGTGGGCCCGCGCTGGGGGAGGGGCCGAGCTCCTGGAATGCCCTGGTTCCACCTCCTGGGCAGCCCACCCCAGGCCGCACTCCGCGCCTGGGCGATCCGGGCACCAGCCCTGCTTCCTGGCCAGGCTTCCGCGGCCCGGGCCCTGTGATCGCAGAGCCCTGTGCCCTGCCTTTGCACCTGCTGACCCCTGCCCCGGGAAGCCTCTCCCTCTGGGGCCAACTTCCTCTCTCTAGAGAGCTTCCCTCCAGCCCAGAGGGTGAGCAGAGAGAAGGGCACCAAACACACCCTGCCCTGCTACCAGTCTCCGGCCAGGGCTGGGCCAGCCCTGCCGGGTCACAAGGTGGGCGCGGAAGTCTAACTAATTGGCTGAACAAGGAGTTGAGTGAAAAAGGTTGGAAACTTCTTATTGTTAAAGATGGAAAACGTGCAAAGGACGGCCCGAGTTTCCGTGTCTTCATCTGGGCTCTCTGCCTGTTCTGAAGGCCCTGAGTCTGACTTCAGTGCGTCAAGCTGCATTTTAGTTATGTTTATGTTTATTTTTTTCAAGTTGCATTTGAGACACTGAGCAACGCTGGACAAGAAGATGGCACGGTGCTGAGTGAAGGGACTCCCTCTCCAGCTGCAGGTGCGTGATTGAACCCATCTGTGTCTCGGTTTCCTTACCTGTGAAAGGGGCACAGTTAACCAGCACTGCTTCGTCAGGTGCCTGACATGCAAAGCGCCAAGAGCGGAGCTGGGCACCGGCGAAGGTCAGCAGGTGTCAGCTGTCCACCCCAAAGAACTGGCAGCAGGGACCGAACATGAGCGCGCCCCTGTTCACCACATCACTGTCTGTGGCAGCCACGCATCCGTCCAGGGATAAACGATGCATCCAGCGTGTGTGGGTTACGCCACCGCCTGCAGCACCAGCGTCCCAGTGGCTCCGCCTCTGACCAGCTCCCGGCAAAGGCAGAGGAGGATGGTCCAAACCCACGGGCCCTGCCGTGCACTGGGGAGACCTGGATTCCTGGAGGGAGTGCCTGGCTCCTGGATTCAGCCTGGTCCAGACAAGACTGTTAGGATGACTTCAGGAGCGAATCAGTGGTCGGAAGACCTCTCTCTCTCTCCCTCTCTCCCTCTCACGTTCTGCCTTTCAAATAAAAGAATACGTAAATCTTAAAACACACACACACACACACACACCCCGAACGTGTCTCTGGGTGCCATGGCTGTGATTCTGTGTTAAGCTGGGGGAAACGCTGATGCCGCTGCAGCACGGGTGAACCTTGAAGACATCGACTGAAACAGGCCAGTCAGCCCGGGACAGGAGCGGGCATGCACAGCAGCAGGGGCCCTGCCCGGCGCCCACATCCTGCACTGGAACCCTGGTTCACGTCCTGGCGGCACTGCGCTCCCAATCCAGCCTCCAGCTAATGAGACCTGGAAGAAGCTCCTGGCTCCTGGCTCTGGATCAGCCCAGCCCTGGCCATTGCAGCCATCTGGGGAGTGAACCATCGGATGGAAGACCTCTCTCTCTCTCTCTCTCTCTCTCTCTTTCTCTCTATCTTTCTCTGCCTTTCCACTCTTTGTGTAACTCTAACTTTCAAATAAATAAATAAATCTTAAAAAAAAAAAAAAAAACAGAATCTTAGACAACAGCAAGAGTCAGCTGTGAGTGCCCCAGCAGAGGGAAGGGAGGGGACCTCCTGCGGGTCTGGGGAGTCAGAGCCAGGCTGCTCTTGCCCGCTGGGTGCAGCTGGCCCACTGCCCCCAGCCTCGCCCTTACCCCCCACAGAGCTGGGGAATGGCCCGGCTGCTTGCTGGTTGGGAACTTCTAACCAGCATCTCCCTTCCGGCTGGAGGAGGAATTCTTGGCTGGCCTTTGTCTCCCCTGAAAGGGCCTGGCCTCTTGAGGCTGCTTCCTGGTCTGTGAGGGGTGTGACAGCAGCCCCTGCCCTGCGGTGCCCGAGCTGTCACCTCTTAGGCGGCTTCCGAAGGGCTCCCTGGCGCGGGACCTCAGGGACGTCACTGTGAACCCCAGACGGGAGCTTAGAGGCGGAGCAGTGGAGGCACCGGGCCTGCCCATGCTGGGGGCTGTCCTTTCTGCGGGCAGCCGATTGCGCAACGTGACCCCAGCAGGCAGCTGCAGAGGCGGCAGCCAGGGCCCCCTGACCGCGTTCCCATCGTCCCTGTTTGCATGGACTTGGCTGGGCCTGGCCCTGGGTTCCCCATCTGTGCAGTGGGGAGCCCGGGGGCCCTGTGGCTCTGTTGGCTCAACTGAAGAAGTCTTTTTTTTTTTCCCTTTTTTTAAGATTTACATATTTATTTGAAAGGTAGAGAGTGAGAGAGAGAAGGAAAGACAGAGTGAGAAAGAGATCTTCCATCCTGTAGTTCACTCCCCAGACGGCTGCAACAGCCAGGGCAAGACTAGGCTGAAGCCAGGAGCCTGTAGTTCCATCCTGGTCTCCCACGCGGGTGACAGGGACTCAGGTACTTTGGGCCATCATCTGCTGCTTTCCCAGGCACATCGGCAGGGAACCGAGTCAGAGGGGGGCACTGGGACTCCAGCCTGCGCCCCAGGGTGGGATGCAGGTGTCACAAGCAGTTGCTTAAACGGCTGTGCCACAATGCCAGCCCTCTCCCTCCCATTTTAAATTTTTAGTCATTTATTTTCATTCTATTTGAAAGGAAGATAGAGATCTTACATCCACTGCTTCACTCCCAAATGCAGGCAACAGTCAGGCCAGAGCCAGGAGCCGGGAGCTCCGCCGGGGTCTCCCACGTGGGCACGGGGCCCTCAGCACTTGGGCCTCCCAGGATGCCCACAGTCAAGACGCTGGGGCCAGGAGTAGGGGAGCAGGGACTGGAGCCAGACATTCCGAAGTGGGGTGCAGGGTCTTGGCTGCTGCCCCCCACTCTGCCCCAGAGGTGGGCTTCCTCAGGAAGAGGGTGGTCGGGGCGGTGCTGTGGCATAGTGGGTAAAGCCGCTGCCCACAGTGCCAGCATCCTACATGGGTGCCAGTTCAAGTCCCGGCTGCTCCACTTCCGATCCAGCTCTCTGCTATGGCCTGGGAAAGCAGCAGAAGATGGCCCAGGTCCTTGGGCCCCTGCTCCCATGAGGGAGACCCAGAGGAAGCTCCAGGCTCCTGGCTCCTGGCTTCAGATGGGCACAGCTCTGGCCACTGTGGCCATCTGGGGAGTGAACCTACGGATGGAAAACACCCCTCTCTCTCTCACCTCTGCCTCTCTGTGACTCTGCCTTTCAAATAAATAAATAAATCTTGACAGGAAGAAAGAAAGAGCGGGCTGTCCCGCACTGTGGGGCTGGCAAGGCCTGTCCCCTGCCCTGGCCTCCCCGGCAGCACGCTGGACGAAGCGCGGCCTTCCCCTGTTTGGAAGGCTCAGCCCCAGCTGTATTCAGAGCCGAAGTCCCCACAGCTGCTATTCGGAGAACAGACAGAGCCCCTCTTCTAGGGGCCCGTTTCTCTGGTTTTCGCAGTCACCTCTCACACCCAGACTCTCCCCTTTGGGAACGCTTCTAGGGGTCTCTCGCTCGCTGGCGTCCACAGCGGCCCCCGGGGCCATCCTAGTGGGAGCACAGGCACTGCTCCTTCTGCAGGTCTCTACCTTCACAGACTCACCCTGTCTCCCTCTCTCTCTCTCTCTCTCTCTCTCTCTCTCTCTCTCTCTCTGTCTCTGTCTCTGTCTCTCTCTCTCTCTCTCTCTCTCTCACACACACACACACACACACACACCTGCAGCTCCCCCTACCCCCACAGCCAGTGCATCACACACCGGGAGGGTTCACCCAGAGCACCACTGGTCCCAAGAGACTTCTCACCTGCACCCAGCTGGCAGGGGGCGCCCAAATCCAGCCCCCTTTCCTCCTCAGCCCCCCCTTGGCCCTGAACCCCAGGCCACCCCGCTGGGTGCTGCTCCAATTAGGGCAGCTTTTGCTTTCAGCGCTCAGCCCTTGGTCCTCCTGCCCCCTGGCCCCAGCAAGCTCCCCCAGGACAGGAGGCAGGGTCGTGCAACCCAAGCCGGGCACTTGGCCGCGTCCCCAGGAGGAAGAGGAAGTCGCCATCCCAAGGGGCAGCACCACTCCAAGCACCCCCGCCGCTGCTCCTCCCCAGCCTCAAAGACCCGTGTGCCCAGGCCGGTGGGGGGGCGGGAGAAGAAGGGCCAAACAAAAGGGGGAGGGGCAGAGGCTCCAGCCAGAAAGGGAAGCTGTGCCCGGCCGGGAAATTCCTGGATGACAAGGTCCTTTCCAAAGAGCAGGAATTCCTAGGACGCCAAGGGGGACGGGGAGGGAGTCCGCGCAGGGCCGCCCCACCCCGCCCTCCTCCGCATCTCACCGCCCGCGAGGCGCACCCCGGCAGCCAGGGTTTCGGTGGGGAAACTGAGGCGCCACCGCCAGGAGCCCCGTGCTCCGCGCGCGGGTCGGTGCCGATCGCCCGAGCGCGGGGCCCGGGGCCGGGAGCCGGCTCTGTGACGCGCGAAGGGGCTGCGAGCGCCGGGCCCCTTCCCCGCAGCCAATCAGCGGCCCGGCCGGCGCCTCGCCCCGACGGGGACCCCACGGGCGCCGCGGCCCGGCCTCCGCCCGCGGGTTTTCCGCGGTCGCAGGGGCGGGGCGGGGCGGGACGGGGAGGGGCGGGGCCTGCCGCTACTTCAGGCGGCGCGGCGCGCGGCGGGGCCAGCTTCGGCCGGGCCAGCACGCAGTAAGTGACCTCCGCCGCCGGCCCGGGTGCCCCGCGGTGCCGGCTGGCTCCCCAGGGCGGGGCCTGGCGCGTCGGAGGGGACGCGGCGGGAGGGGACCCCAGGATCCCGCAGCCCCAACTGCTGGGGAAACTGAGGCCTTCGCGCCCCGGGCAAGGCAGGGGAGGGCGGGCTGAGCAGCCGGGGCCCCCGGGGCCGGGTCACTTCCTTGCCCGCGCCTGGCCATCCGCATCGCCCTTTCCGTGCCCGGGGCAGAAGGAGTGGGGGCCCTGGCGCTTCCTGTGGCTCTCAGGGAAACAGGAGCATTGTGGGGGCGCCACCCCGCCGGACTGAGCTGACCCCTTCCTGCGGAGGTGGGGCGGGCCTGCCGGCAGACAGGGACACAGGACTCTCGCCCCCTCTGAGGCCCTGCTGGGTGCCCAGCGTCCTGCCACAGCCGCCCGCAGCGCTGGGAGTAGGGGTGTCCCACTGCACAGACTGAAGCCCAGGCTGTGAAGAAAGGGGATGTCCAGTGGCGCTCTGCTGAGCCCTGCCTCTGAGGCCAAACAGTTTCTCTTCCCGCTGCCCAGGACCTGGTCCCAGGCCCAGGGGCTGCTGCCAGACCTGAGGCTGAGGGGCTGGTGTCCCAGGGCTGGGAAGGAAGCGGCCCCTCACCCGGCCAGCACATGCGCGAATCGTGTTGGGGCGGCAGGGTACTGGAGGTGTGGGACCCTGCAGGCAGCACTGCTGGCGGGGCCCCCCCCCGCCCCCGCCAGGCGAGCAGAGTTGAGGCCTGGGTGCCAGGGTGGGGCTGAACAGTCCCCCTCCCAGACCAGCTCCTGCGGGTGCCTGGCATGGGAGGAGAAGCAGGCAGCGTTGGCTGGGTGGGGCAGACATGCTTGTGCCTCCCCCCTGGTGACTATGGCTTAGGGCGGCCAGCACCCTCCCTGCTTGGCTGGCATGGTACTCTCAGCCCAGCTGGCACCACGCTGTGGTCCAGGAGTGCGAGCAAATGGAGGGGCTGGGAGTAGGGGGGAGTCGGGATTCTTGCTCCCCAAGTGGCTCTGGCCAAGCCCCTCGGAGGACGGGCGTCGCGGGGGCTGTGGGAAGAGGACTAACCGCAGTCCCGTGCCTGCACTGCCTCTCCCACGTGTAGCCCCAGTCCCTCCTCCCGGCTGTGTCCCGTGTGACCCGGGAGTGCCGCTGCAGGGTGCTCCGAGTGACCACGAGACGAAGCTTGTGTTTATTCTGAGGGGACAGGCGGGCGGACCACGGCTATGGGTCACCCCTGCTACCAGGACCCCCAGCCCTGCCTGCTCCCGTGCTGGGTGTTGGCCATGCTCTGCTCCTGTGATTCCGGCCCTGCTCCGACCACAAGCAGGGTGCCGGGGGACATGGCGCGGGGACAAGCTGGGCTCTGCAGCCCGGTGCTGACCTAAGGGAGTCTGCCTACTTTGGAGCGGAATGAGGAGATGGAGTGAAGAGATGGATGAGGGGAGGAAGAGATGGGCTGGGCACCCAGGAGGGGCGGGAAGAGGAGCTTTTGTGGCGATGGAGTCGTCGCTTGGCAGCAGGGCGGGGCGGCCGTCAGGAAGCCCGGATGCTCGGCCCGCGTTGCCGTGGCCTCGGGAAGCTCTGGGCCTCGTTGAGCTCCTGGCTGCTGTTGATGTGTGAAAGGCTCTCCCTACCCCCCACCTTCCCGAAGATTGGGGGTCCCGTGGTTTCTGTAGGCCTGGTCTCGAGGCTGCACAGGGGGTGAGGCGCTGCGCCCGCTGTGTTTCAGCTCACGGCAGTGAGAACTGGGCCAGGTGGGGAAGGGGCCTGGGACAGGGCAGGAGTCTGCGTTCGGCTTCTGATTCTGTGAGCTGGGGCCCGACCTTTCACACCTCTGCCCTTGCTTGGTCCCAGGTAGCACCCAGCCTCTCCCCTGGGGCTCGCGGAATCCAGGGAGGGACTTCCTGCCGTCTCTTCTCTCTGCCCGGAGGGTAGTTTGCCGGGAAGTACATCCGTCCACGGGTGGCCACGTGAGATTGGTTTCACGACTTCGTGGATACTCCAGTCCCTTGTACAAAATGCATAGCACCTGCGCACATCTTCTGTGTGCTTAAAGTGCCGACTACAGTGTGAACAGTGGTTACACTGTATCATCTAGGGGAAAGTGACCCCCCAAGTGTCCATGTTCAGCCCAGGTGGGCATGGAAGCCCTCCTGGAGAGAGGATGGATTGGCCTCTGGGAGGCTTGGGGTCCCCAGCCTCTCCCCTGCCTCGGAAGCAGCTTGGAGGGGCCCTGGGGTCTGAGAGGAGCTGCGGGAGAGGAGACAGGCAGGGAGGCGCAGAGTGAGGGCTCATCCGGGACCGGGAGGGGAGCTGGTGGCCGTACAGCCCAGTCCATGCTCCCGGCTGAGCCCACAGCCAGCCCCGCCCCCCGCCGTGGCTGCTCACCCTGACTCTGCCCCCGTCTCCCCATGCAGGCCTGAGCCCGTGATGCTGAAGATGATGACCTTCTTCCAGGGCCCTCCAGGCCAGCGGCCTGGACCAGGGAACCTCGACTTCCTCGGAAGCCCCCCAAAGCTGCGCTCCCCATCAGAGGCAGAGTCAGAAGCCTCCATGTCGGAGGCCTCCTCTGAGGACCTGGTGCCACCCCCACCCCTGGAGGCTGGGACAGCCCCGGATAAGGAGGAAGAACAGGCTGCCAAGAAGAAGAGGCCCAAAGGACTGGCCACCATGTTCAGCGTGTTTACCAAAGGGAAGAAGAAGAAGGGCCAGCCCAGCTCGGCGGAGCCCGAGGCGGAGCCGGAGGCCAGGCCGGGGCTGGAAGGCCGCCTGCCCACGGGTAGGCTGGGGTCTCGGGCAGCACCGGGTCCTGGGTCATGGCTGGGGCCACGGGAGGGGAGGGCAGGCAAGGCGGGCTCGGAGGGTGCCCATGCGCCCACCCTGGGAGCTGGGGGGGTGGAGGTGGGAGGGCGTTGCTCCGGCCGCGCCTTTGCGGCTCAGCCTCTCTCTGCGGGTGTGTGCGGAGGGTGGCTGGCGCCGACACGGTTTTCTGGGCCGCAGTGGAGGAGCTCAAGGCGGCGCTGGAGCACGGACGGCTGGAGGCAGCGCGGCCGCTGCTGGCGCTCGAGCGGGGCCTGCGGGCGGCGGCGGCCGCGGGCGGCACGAGCGCCGAGGAGCTGGTGCGGCGCCAGAGCAAGGTGGAGGCGCTGTACGTGCTGCTGCGGGACCAGGTGCTGGGCGTCCTGCGGCGGCCGCTGGAGGCGGCGCCCGAGCGGCTGCGCCTGGCGCTGGCCGTGCTGGCCGAGCAGGAGCGCGAGGACAGCAAGGTGGCCGCGGAGCCCGTGCCGGGGGCGGCCGCCCTGGCGCCCACGCGCCCGCGGGGCTGGCTGCTGCTGTGGCGTCGCGGCGTGGCCGAGGTGGCAGCCGAGCGCCTGAGCCGGCGCCCGGCCGCGGGCGCCGACGGCCGCTCGGAGACGGAGAGCGCGTTCCTGCACATGGGCCGCACCATGAAGGAGGACTTGGAGGCCGTGGCCGAGCGGCTGAAGCCGGTGTTCCCCGCCGAGTTTGGCGTCGTGGCTGCCTACGCCGAGAGCTACCACGAGCACTTCGCCGCTCACCTGGGCGCCCTGATGCAGTTCGAGCTGTGCGAGCGGGACATCTACATGCTGCTGGTCTGGGTGCAGAACTTCTACCCCAAGTGAGCAGGGCGCTGGGCTCTGCCGGCGGGGGGGGTGGGGTGGGGGGGCACAGCTGCTGACCCTGGGGGCGGGGGCTCCAGGGCACAGGCTGCAGGGGGCCGGGGCTGCTTTGCTCCTGGAACCCTTGGTTTTCTGGGCCTCTGCTGCAGTCTACAGTTGGGGAGACTGAGGCACAGAGCACGGCCCGGACTCGGTCATTCATTTGTGAACCTACCACCTGGGGAGGGGCTGCAGCAGACAGTGAGCACCCAGGAGGCGCCCTGAGCAGGAGTCGGGGCCCCGCATCCCCCAGCCCGGGCAGCAGTCCACCGTCTGTTGGGTGCAGGGGAGTCAGCCAAGGGGAGGGACTTGGCAGGCAGAGAAGGTGCGAGGGACATTGCTGCTCCCTGCAAAAGCTGTATCATCTCCCAGGGCCTGCGGCTGGGCCCGGGGGCATCCTGGGAGCCGAACAGGGCCTGCCCAGTGTTGGCATGTATCTGTGGGCTCTGGGGTCAGGCTAGGACCAGGCACTGGGTTGGAAAGAGACCTGTTGTGCAGGGTCACCCGTGAGCCCATGGCAGGGTGGGCCCCAAGGCCTCGAGCCCCCAGGTGGGAGCTGGTGTTCGGCCGGCTCCAGCCTCCAGCACCGCCCAGTTGGCCCAGGCTCCATCTGTTCCCGGGTGAGCCCATCACTCGCACAAGCCGCAGGGGTGCATGCACAGGCCAGCGGGCAGGGCGGGGGAGGGAAGGGCCCCCCTTGGAAGGACTCGGCCCTGCTCTCCCCAGGCCCTGGCGTGAAGTCTGCAGGAAGGACGCCTGGAGACGCAGACAGAATGAGCAGTGTCTGAGGGTCCTGGGCCCCTGGGCGGCCAGCAGGTCCTGCTGGTGCGGGAGGGACACGAAGGGGCCAGTGCGGGCAGCGGGTGAAGGATCAGCAGCTCCCAGGGCCGGGCTTGTGCGGGAGACAGCCTTGCCCCAGGCCGGTTCTTGCCGGCTGGTCCTGACTCACCAATGCACTTGCACCTCTGGCCATCGTGAGCTCAGGCCCAGGGTGGTCAGCAAAGCAAGAAACCGAGGCCATGCTGGGCTCTGAGCCCGGGGAGGGGAGTCCAGGGAGATGTTGTTTAGGCCTGAGTGGCCAGAAGTGTGGGGAACAGAGACACAGCTGCCCAGACCGGCCGAGGGGCGGAGAGGGTCCCTCTTACCCTTAGACACACAAAGGCTCCCCCAGAAGGGCCAGGACTGGGCAGGTTCCCCCGGAGCTCTGGGAGGGGAGCAGGTCGGGGGAGCCCTTCCTGTCCAGACCGGCCCACTCCCTGGGCACAGCAGGGCTGGCAGGGGCGGGGCGGGGGGCAGGTCTGGCGAGATTCCCCAGGTGTTGGGTTCTCTGTGTGAGAGGGGAGCCCTGCTGGGGAAGATTCGATCTGAAAGGAGGCTTTGGGGGAGGAGCCATTGCTAGGGAGGGGCGGGCAGGGAAGGTGGCGGCGGCAGGGGTGGGGGTCCTGCCACAACTGGTGGTGGCCTGCCGAGGACCAGGGTGGCTAAAGCCGATGGATTTCAGGGCAAATGGGGGAGCTGAGAGGATGGGTGATGAGGGAGTATGGGAGGCGCCCTGACACCCGACTGAGCGGCCAGATGAGGCCCAGTCATCCGAGGTGGGGACTGTGGCGTGCGGGAGGGTGTGAGGAGGTGGGCTCTCGCCTGATGGGCGGCGCTGGGTGGGTGCAGGTTCCTCATGCCAGCCTCGCCCTGTCCACAGCGACATCTTGAACAGCCCCAAACTGGCAGGCGAGCTGCAGGGGCTCAGGCTCGGGAGCCTCCTGCCCGCCCAGCAGATCCGGCTGTTGGAGGCCACATTCCTGTCCAACGAGGTGGTGAGTCCGGGAGGGGCTGGAAGGAGCCAGACAGGAGGCTCAGAGCCGGGCAGGGTGCTCGGCTGAGACCTGCGGTGTGCGGAGTGAGCTGGTCAGTGTTACAGCCACCTGTGCGTCTTCTCCCCTGCAGGCCAACGTGAAGGAGCTGATGTCCCGTGCCCTGGAGCTGGAGTCACAGCGCTGGGCCCAGGATGTGGCCCCCCAGAGGCTGGACGGCCGCTGCCACAGTGAGCTGGCTATCGACATCATCCAGGTACAAGAGCCTGGCCCGGGGACAGCCCGAGTGCCTGCAGGCGCTTATCACTCCCGCCTGCTCATCACTCCCACCTGCGTGCACATCCCCTCTCCAGATGCCCCCCTGGCTCCTGGGCAGGATGGCTGGCCTCCCTGCCCCGGCCGCAGCCCACCCACTGGGCCCCAGCTCAGCTCACACCCGCCCTCTCCCCACCCCTGCAGATCGTCTCCCAGGGACAGACCAAGGCCGAGAGCATCACTCCTGACCTGGGCTTGCAGACACAGAAGGTGCTGCTGGTGGAGCTGGCCGAGTTCCTGAGGAGGTGGGCGTCTGTCCCTGCAGCCAGCTCTCCCAGAGCCATGCCCCTCCCGTGCCTCCAAGGTCCCAGCTCGATCAGCTCCCTCCCAGGCAGGGTCTGTTGTTCCCTCTGCCCGACTCCCACCCTGCACGAGAGCCTCAGGTAGTCCCACCTCCACCAGAATCAGCATGGGAGCTTCCAGCAGCAAAACCGCTTCCGGATTCCAAGAGGATGGCCGTGGGGAGCTGAGGATTCTGCTGCCCCTTCCCACGACGGCCCCCCGCCCCCGCCCCACCCCCATCTCCATGCCCAGACTTGTCTGGCTGCCTCCCTCCCCACTCCGAAGACCTGTGTCAATCACAGCCCCTTCTAGTCTCCCAGCAATTGCAAGACCTGGTGGGGGGTGGCAGCCCTGGAGGGGGCTGAGTGTGTGCAGCCGCTGACGTGGCGCGGGGGTGGTAGCCCCTTCCTGGGCTGTTGGTAGCAGGGCAGGAATGGAAAAGCCCTCTGCTCGCCCAGGGAGAGCTGCTGTGCTAGCCTGTGTGTGCCGGGCCCAAACGTACCCTTCTCGCTCCACCAGCTACCAGGCCAGCTTTGCCGAATTTCTGGAGAGAGGCAGACAGCTGAGAAATTACAGGGCCAATGTCATTGCCAACATCAACAACTGCCCGTCCTTCCGGTGAGGGTGCTGGGAGGGGCTTGTGTACTGGGGAGAAGGTGTTGGGGAGGGGGCACTGGAGGGGAGGAGGGACTGCTTGAGCAAAGGGAGTCGGCAGTGCCGGGGGGCAGCCCACACGTTTACCGCGCTGATGGGGTCAAGAACTCTTCTTGCCACTTGTGGACGCTGTGAAGTGGCCACAGTGGTCGCACCTGGGAAGCAGGTGGGCGAGGTGAGGCATTGAGAGGCCAAGAAGCCTGCCCTCGGCTAGAGCGGGTGTGGTGTCGGTGCGTGCCGGGGACACAGATGGCGTGGATGTCCCCAAGGGGGATTCGGAGCCATCGAGGCTTCAGGGTGAAGTTGTGGAGGTCCGACTCCCTGGTGACCGCCCCGCCTCCGCCTTCCAGGACATCCGTGGAGCAGAAGTGGCAGACACTACAGGACCCCCCGAGCCGCCTGCTGGACCCCCTGAGTGAGCTCAAGAGCCAAGGCTTCGACGCGCTGCTGCAGAGCCTGTTCTCCGACCTGAAGGTGGGACGGTCTCTCCCTGGGGCTCATCCCGAGCCTGGCGCCGGAGGGAGGGCACGGGGGGGCTGCGGGGAGGGGGGCATGGCAGGAGCAAAGGTGAGGGGGGTAAGCTCTGTGAGGCTGGGGGTGCCTGGTGATGGGGCACCGGTGGGCCCCTGACCTGGCCAACCACTTGTCCTGGGCATTGGCCTGACCCGTCCTCGACTCCCCCCGCCCCCCGGAACCCGGAAGCCTCCCCATCTCGAGCCAGGCCAGTCCCCACGTTTGCACCCTTTTCCACGACTCCCCCAGGCCCTGCTGCCCACCCCCGGCCCCATACCTAACTCCTAGCTCCCAGTCGCACCCGCTGGGGACCTGGAAGTGCCCAGAGGATGAGACAGGGTCCCCTGAAAGGAAGAGGAGGGGCTCCTTGCCCAGTGTCCAGGGCTGGAGGCCTGCGGGCGCTGAAGGCCCAGCGGTGACCCCGGATGACTTGGCACCAGTCTCACAGATGCAGCCAAGCACAGGGCCTTGTTTATGCAGGAATTTATTTATTTAAGAGGGAGGCGGTGGAAAAGGCCTCGGGGCCGGCAGACGGGCTGTCTTCACTCCGGAGCCACAGCTGGGTGACCTTGGAGAAGGGAACATGGTCCCGCCTCCACTTCCTGTCTGTGGACAGGACCTGCAGCCCGTTTGCTTTCCCTGGAGTCCCTGAGTCCCTCGGCGCCTCCCACACGGGCGAGGGTGGGTGGTGTCTGCGCCTCTGGGGCTGGTGGCCCTCGCTGCCCAGGGCGTGACCAGACCTCCTGCCCGTCTCCTGCCCAGCCGCTGTTCAAAAGGTTCACGCAGACGCGCTGGGCCGCCCCCGAACAGACCCTGGAGGAGATCGTCGGCACGGTGCTTGCAAGGCTGCCCGAGTTCTCGGAACTGCAGGACTGTTTACGGGAGGTGAGGGCTCTGGGCTGCTGGCGCGGCCTGGGGGCGTGGGGCAGCTTGGACACACGTGCCAACACGTGTGTGTCCTCCCTCATGCACACGAGCACACACGTGCGTGCACATACACACGCGGACACATGCGCCCCATGCACGCCTTTGCTCTAGCACCTGCCCCTCCCTGACTTCCTGGCTTCCGCGGCCTCCCGGTCCCCGGCTGGCCCACACGGCTCTGGCCCTCGCCCGCAGGAGCTCATGGAGGTGGTACACCTGCACCTGGTGAAGGAGTACATCATCCGCCTGAGCAAGCGGCGCCTCGTGCTCAAGACAGCCGAGCAGCAGCAGCAGCTGGCCAGGCACGTGCTGGCCAACGCCGAGGTCATCCAGCGCGTCTGCACTCAGCACGTGAGCCCTGCCCCAGGGTGGGCTGCTGCTGCTCCCCCAGCTCCTCGGGGCCCAAGGCAGCCCTCTAGGGCCTCTCCAAGCCTGCCCGGGTACTGACCTGAGCCCCTCTGGGCCCCGGCGTGTCTGCGGGGGTCTCACCCAGATCTGTGCCTGCAGGGTTCCTCCGCTACCTGGCTGCATGCTGCCCTCCCCACTCTCGCTGAGATCATTCGCCTGCAAGACCCCAGTGCCATCAAGATCGAGGTGGCCATGTATGCCACCTGCTACCCCGACTTCAGGTGAGAGTGAGGGGTCCCTCAGGGCCTCCATGGTCAGCATGGCCCTGCCAGGCCCGACTGTGCTCCGGGGGCAGACGCTGATGCTCTGCCGCGGTGAGTCCTGGCAGCACACACCAGCCACCGTGCTGAGATCTGTACCAGGGTTCGCTGCTTTGATCCGCCCGGCAGCCCCGCAAGGCGGCCACAGACAGGGCCTGCAGAGCGTAAGAGGTGCGGCCAGAGTCAGGATGACAAAGTCAAGCCGTCTGCTCCACAGCCCCTGCTCTCCCCTGATACTCAGGGGAAACTGAGGCCGGGGAGACCAGTGTCCACCACTCACCCAGCCTGGGGCCCCTTGGGGGCTGGAACCTATGCCCTGGGCCCTGGAGCTCCTATTGGGAAGTGGAGGCTTGGCCTCTGGCTGCCCCAGGGTCTGGCAGTGTTGCTCCTGGGCAGGGTCCTCTGATGTGGTGGAGGGAATCTGAGTGGGCTTGAGTGGGCTTGACCCATCTTGGCCCAGTCCCGTTCCTGGCTGATCTACTGCACCCATCCATTCATCTGCCCACTCGTAAAATCACCCTCCGTCCGCCCGCCCAGGGACCCCAACCATCACCCGACAGTCTGTTCTAGGCACCGGGGTGCAGTCGGGTACCAAGCAGCCAGGTCTCAGCCCCCTGGTGGAGCTGTCTGTTGAGGGCCAGCAGTAATGATGCTCCCAGGCAAAGAGCTCCAGGTGCAGGTCCCCATTTCAGCACTGGGAAACCATCCAGGGGTCATGACTGTTCAGCGGAGACCCAGAGGCTGGGCTGGAGCTAGGCTGCTCCCCGGGGCCAGGTGGCCAGGGGGGCAGGGGAGCGAGGTTCCCACGTGGGTAGGGGTTGGCCGCAGGGCCCCCGGGGCACTGCCCGGAGCCCGGGGAGCCGGGAAGGGCTGAGAGCGGGGGTCCTGGAGGCTGGGCTGGGACCGACAGAACCTCCTCTCCTCAGCAAGAGCCACCTGAGCGCCATCCTGGCCATCAAGGGGAACCTGTCGAGCAGCGAGGCCAAGAGCATCCGAAACATCCTGGACGTCCGCTCGGCGGCGCAGGAGCCCTCCAGGTCCCTGTTCTCCCTTATAAACGCCGGTTAGCCCTTCCTGCCTCCTGCCCTGCTCGGCCGGCACCACGCCCCCTGGGCACCCACCCGACGGAGGGCGGTTCACACCGTGCTGGCTCCGCCACCCTCCGGGCCTCCTGCAGCCTGCTCTGCGTCTGCTGACCTTGGCCGGGCCCCTGGGCAGTGGAATCGGACAGACCTTGGTTCGGTAGGACTCTGGCGGGGGCAGGAGCACCCTGTGTGGCAGCCACCAAGGCAACATCTGAGAAGGCCTTTGTAAAACCACAGCGGATTGAGAGCCAGGAGGGAGGGCGCGGCCTGGGGCCAGGGATCCCGGGCCCCTCCCGTGCAGAGGGCCCTCCCACAGTCCGCCTCACTGCTGTCCCTCTCCTAGGCCATCCTGAGCTCCCTGGGGCCGGGGTTCAAGCCTCACTCTTCCTGCTTCCCTCAGTCCAGGCCACAGGAGCTGGGATCAAAGACAGACCTGGACTGGAAGGAGGCGGGGATGAACTCACCTGGGGCCTGGAAAGGGGCACGTGGGGGCCTGAGGTGAGCTGAGGGCACAGCCAGCACCAGAGCCCATGTCCAGGGTGTCCCCGGATTCCCTGGCCTGGATCCCCTTGCCTCCCCCAGGGATGGTCCCCAGGAGGCCTTGGTGACCACAGCAGCCAGGCCCAGGACCTGATGGGACGCAGCCACCTGCAAGTGTGGCTGAGGCTGGGCAGGGGCGGGGCAACCTCAACCCCTGGTATACGTCCTATTGCTGCTGTCCACCAACTTGATGAAAACAAGGGCTTAGAGCCGGGCTGGCTGGGGACGCACAGCGAGGTGCGGGAGGGCTGCGCTCCTCCTGGGGGGGGGGGGGGATGCGCATCCTGGTCTTCTCCTGTTGTTAGGGGCCACCTCTATTTCCGGCCTTGCTTCCCTTCCATCTTCAGAGCCAGCCACAGCCGAGTGAATCCCTTCACCACCTCCCCTCCTGCCTCTCTCGCCCCAGGGGGTGTCCGCGAGCAGGGCGGGGGGGGGGGGGGCCGGGGCCGGGGTGGCTGTGAGCCACCAGGGAATCCAAGATCATCTCCCTACCTTAAGGTCAGATGAAAACCAACCCTAATTCCATCTGCAACTTTAAGTCCCATTCGCCGTGTAACCTCACAGAGCCCCGGGCTCCAGGGGTCAGGATGACAGCGTCGGGGTCAGGATGACAGCGTCGGGGTCAGGATGACAGCGTCGGGGTCAGGATGACAGCGTCGGGGTTCCCTTATTCTGCCTGCCACAGCCTCCCTCCATCCCCCTCACCGTGGAAAACTTGGATTCCGTTTCCCTGCTGGGTCTCTGCTCCCTCCCCCCCAGAGCCTTTAAGACTGATCACTGAGCCCTGAGCCCGGCCACGTTCCCCAGGGCTTGCCAGGGGGCGGGCCCCGGAGGACCCGGCCCCCACTGCTGGCAGCCCAGCCCGGCCGGACTTGGCCTCCCCCGCCCAGGTACTGCCTTACAAAACTTGGTGTGAACCGTGCACTGAGGTCCTTGTACGTTTGTAGGAGTCGGCTTGTTTGATGTTATTAATATTATTTTTTATAGTATTACTTTTGTATGTGTGTAGTCTGGACAGGATCTGGGTTTTTACAGTTTGTTATTAAATTTTGATTTCCACAATGGCTGTGCAATGGTTTCTTTGGGGAGCTGCAAAGTGGGGTGGGAGTCCGGGGCTTGGTCCCCAGGGTCTGGGCTAACTGGGTCTTCCCAGGTGGGTGTGGAGTCTCCCAAGGCTCCAGCACCCTAAACACTGTCCACACCCTCCTCCCTTGGGAGTGAGCTTTGAGGCCATGCCTGTCACCCTTCTGAGCCTGTTTCCTCATCTGGCAATGTGGGTGGGGGCCCTTGGGGGCCTCCCCACCGCCCTTCCGCCCTTCCGCCCTTCCGCCCTTCCACCCTTCCTTGGGGATGAGGGGGGGTGGGAGGGGGTGGGCTCTGGACTATTTCAGCACCGGGAAGCTCTGGGCAGAGGGGTCCCTGGTCCAGGGGTGACCAGGGAGGGTGGTCCTGCTCCTCCTCAGCACCACAGCAGTTCTAGGGCTTGGGATGCGTGTGGCCTAGGGTCCTTCAGGAAGCGCCTGGGCACCGGCCAGATGGTGGGGGGAGCCCACACGGCAGGAAGCAGGGGGTCGAAGGGGTGGGGCTGAGGGGTAGAGTGGGAGACCCCTGCTGTGGTACTGGGCGGCCTGGTGGAGCCCGTGGGGAGCGAGCCCCTGGGGGCAGCCGGCCTAGATCCTCTCGCTCCTCCCGTGGGTTGATCGCTCCAGCACCCCCGGGGCGAGCGTGGAGGAGAGAAGTCCTCTGGCGACCCAGGGAGGGCGTTAGCCGGCCACAGGAAGTGTGATCCCGCCTGGGGAGGGTGGCCCACGGCTCCGCCCGGTGCCCGGCTCTACCTCGGTGACTTCCCCGGGAAAGGCCCAGAAGGGCAGGCTTTGTCCCAGTGAGTCATGGGCAGGGGCGCGGCAGAGCCTGGACCGGGTGGGGCCCTCTGGGAGGCCCGCGGGAAGGAAACGCTGTGGGTCCCAGTTCAGGGGCTGACGGGGGGCCTGGCACAGGAGAGGCTGCGGGGTGGCTTGCGAAGAGAGGACCCTTGGTCGGGAGCCCCAGACTTGAGGAGGTCCCTGGTGCCCACCAGGGCAGAGCCTGCAGGGGAGGGGGCAGCCTGGGGACTTGGGGTTTTCAGGGAGAAGGGCAGGGGCTGCAGGGATGGGGGGCTTGGGGTGAGACCCTTCCAGGAGGGCAGTGGCAACTCTGGGGCTTGAGTGGGGGCCGCGCAGCGAGCCGGCTGTGCTGCTGCCGGAGCAGGGAGGGCCCCAGAGAGCGTAAGGGGCTCTGGGGCACGCTAATGGAGAGGACAGTGCCTGCTCCGGCATGGGGTTGAGGGACTTAGGGCAGGCTGCCGGTAGGGCGGAGGGAGAGCAGTTCACCCACCTGCAGTGCCGGCATCCCACATGGGCACTGTTTTGTGTCCACTGCTCCACTTCCGATCCAGCTCTCTGCTAATGTGCTGGGAAAGCAGAGGAGGATGGCCCAAGTACTTGGGCTCCTGTCACCCACGGGGAAGCCCGGAAGAAGCTCCTGGCTCCTGGCTTCGGAGTTGCAGCCAGGGAAGGCGTGGGGGAGGGGGAGGGGCCGGAGGAGACATTTGGCCAAGTTAACTTGGAGGTGGAGGAGTCTGCAGGCGAGTGAGGACGTCCTGTGTGCCGTGCCAGCCCCCGGGGCACTCTCACGGCTTCCAGAGCAGCCTTTGGTAGGGGGAGTTGGCGATGTGGGTCCAGCTGACGCGCGCACACCTGTGAGCTGGCCCTCTCCCCTCTGGGGACTCTCACCCACACTCTCACATCCGTGCGAAATGACACAGGTCCCAGGGCAGTCACTGGATTGTGGCATTGAAAATGCTAAGCCGACGCCGTGGCTCAACAGGCTAATCCTCCGCCTAGCGGTGCCGGCACCCCAGGTTCTAGTCCCAGTCCCAGCGCCGGATTCTGTCCCAGTTGCTCCTCTTCCAGGCCAGCTCTCTGCTGTGGCCCGGGAGGCAGTGGAGGATGGCCCAAGTGCTTGGGTCCTGCACCCCATGGGAGACCAGGATAAACGCTTGGCTCCTGGCTTCGGATCAGCGCGGTGCGCTGGCTGCAGCACGTCGGCCGCGGCGGCCATTGGAGGGTGAACCAACAGCAAAGGAAGACCTTTCTCTCTCTCTTTCTCTCTGTCTCTCTCTCTGTCCACTCTGCCTGTCAAAAAAAAAATGCTAAAAGGGCTGTGAACTCCCTGCACGTCCACCAGGAGGCACCGGGGAGCTGAGCGCAGGGCTCCTGACACGGAGGTGACCTGGAAATCAGGACTGATGCCGCTGAGGGGGCACAGCAGAGCTGGCCGCGTGCTGGCGTCACGGGAAGCAGGCGGCAGGCAGAAGTGGCCGCCCAGTGTGCACGAGGGCAGGAACCACGCCAGTCGTTGCTTGGACGTGCACCTGCCTGTGTGCGTGTGTGTGCGTGCGTGTGCGTGTGTGTGCATGTGTGTGTGTGCGTGTGTGCAAGGTGGGGGAGGACTGGACCCGGTGGAGGCAGGCTGGGAAGGAGGTGTTTCTATGTCTTGCTATACCTTGTTGGGCTTGTTCGTTCATCCTGAGTGTGTTATATGTTAGCATTTTATTTTTTAAATTTTTTTTTGACAGGCAGAGTGGACAGTGAGAGAGAGAGACAGAGAAAGGTCTTCCTTTTCCGTTGGTTCACCCCCCAGTGGCCGCTGTGACGGGCTGCGGCTGATCCAAAGGTGCTTCTCCTGGTCTCCCATGCGGGTGCAGGGCCCAAGCACCTGGGCCATCCTCCACTGCCTTCCCGGGCCACAGCAGAGAGCTGGACTGGAAGAGGAGCAACCAGGACAGAATCCGGTGCCCCAACTGGGACTAGAACGCGGGGTGCCGGCACCGCAGGTGGAGGATTAGCCTATTGAGCCACGGCGCCGGCCTTATTTTTTAAAAAATTTTTTAAAAGATTTATTAATTTATTTATTTATTTGAAAGGCAGAGTTACAAAGAGGCAGAAGCAGAGAGAGCCTTCCATCCGCTGGTTCAATCCCCCAAATGGCTGCAGTGTCTGGAGCTGCGCCGATCCGAAGCCAGGAGCCTGGAGCTTCCTCTGGATCTCCCGCATGGGTGCAGGGGCCCAAGGACTTGGGCCATCTTCTACTGCTATCCCAGGCCATAGCAGAGGGCTGGATCACAAGTGGAGCAATAGGGACTAGAACCAGCACCTATATGGGATGCTAGTGCCACAGGCAGAGGCTTAGCCTGCTATGCCACAGCACCGGCCCCTCTATTAGCATTTTATAAATGAACACGAAATTGGGGAAATGAATTCTGCAGACCGGAAGACCGAGGAGACGAGAGCTGGGTGAGGAACTGTGTGGCCCCATCATGCACCCGCTGGTAGGAGGCTTGTCAGCCGCCGTGCTAGGTGCAGGCCTGGAGGTGCAGAGTTGCAGTGTTTTTAAAAAGATTTATTTATTTGAAAGGGAGAGAGAGAGAGAGATCTTCCATCTGCTGCTTCACTCCCCAAATGACTCCAATGGCTGGGGCAGCGCCAGGCTGAGGCCAAGCACCTTGAATTCCATCTGGGCCTCTCACATGGGCGGCAGGGGTCCAAGGACTTGAGCCACCCTCCATTGCTTTCCCAGGTTCTAGGCGAAAAACAGGTTCACCCCCATCCCAAGATCCTCTGGGGTCTCAGCCTGCCTGGACCACACCAGGCTGCACGGCCACCATTGGCACAGGACAGAGCAGTGGCCAGGCTCCGTGGGCTCCTGGAGGCAGCGCCTCTTGACCAGGGTCCTGTGAACTGAAAGTACAAGTCGGACTCCACGCGGAGTCGGCGGCAGGGCCAGGACGGCTGGAACGGCCAGGTCAGCAGTGCCGTTCGAGAGGGGAAGCCCAGGGGCGTCCTGAAGTCCAGCTGGCTGCGTGCTGCAGACCCTTCCCGCTGCAGGAGGGGCCGGCCTGTCCCCGGGGCGCCCCTGCTCAGGGTCCCCCAGCAGCCTTCATCCCTTCTCCACTCTGTGCTCGCTCTGTGTGTGTGCGTGTGTGTGTGTGCATGTGTGTGCATGTGTGAGTGCGTGTGTGCAAGGTGGGGGAGGACTGGACCCGGTGGAGGCAGGCTGGGAAGCAGGTGTCTCTGTGTCTTTGTCCCTCGTTGGGCTGGTTCATCCTGAGTGTGCTGTGTGTGAGCAGAGAGACCTGTGCTACCAGCCGAGCTCCGTGATTGCAGCCCCTGCCAGGGCACAGCCCAGGGCTGGGAACCACATCCTCCACAGGCCTGATGCTTGAGGGGCGGGAATACCGAGGAGCAAGAGACTAGAAACACAGGAATGGCAGACTTGGGCGCACCCGCTGCCCTGGCTGAGGCAGAGCGCGAAGGGATGGGCACACCCGGAAGGGCTCTCCCACCCCGGAACCAGCGCGGCACCAGCTGGACGGTGGCCCGGGGCGCCGGCCAGCCGTGCACATGCGGGCGCTGCGCCTCCGACCCCGTGAGCACCCAGGAGGCAGGCCCGGGAGCACTGTGACCGGCCAGTGGGAGTCCCCCCAGCGCCTTCTGCTGGCCCAGCCCAGGTTCTGAGGCTGGGGAGTGAGGCCAGGAAGGACAGTGAGAGGCAGCGGCGTGATAAAGCGGCCGACAGTTTCCACGTTTCCCAGAGCTCTGCCGAACGCCACGGCCAGTGAAGACTCACCCACCCGCTCCCCAAAATGAGGAGACGGCCCCCGCCATTATGTCCGCCCCGTTTACTGATGACGTCGCACATTCAGTCCCAGCCGACTGAGTATTCTGTTGTCTAAGACTGCACTGTAGGGGCCGGCGCCATGGTGTAGCAGGTAAAGCCGCTGCCTACAGTGCCGCATTCCATACGGGAGCTGGTTTGAGACCCGGCTGCTCCACTTCCCATCCAGCTCTCTGCTATGGCCTGGGAAAGCAGTGGAAGATGGCCCAAGTCCTTGGGCCGCTGGACCCACATGGGAGACCCAGAAGAAGCTCCTGGCTCCTGGCTTCAGATTGGCCCAGCTCTGGCTGGAGTGAACTAGCAGATGGGAGACCTTTCTCACTCTACCTCTGCCTCTCTGTAACTCTACCTTTAAAATAAATAAAATAAATAAATTATTTTAAAAAATACTACACTGTAATGTTTTTTTTTTTTTTTGACAGGCAGAGTAGACAGTGAGAGACAGAGAGAAAGGTCTTCCTTTTCCGTTGGTTCACCCTCCAATGGCCCCTGCGGCCGACGTGCTGCAGCCAGCGCACCGCGCTGATCCGAAGCCAGGAGCCAGGTGCTTCTCCTGGTCTCCCATGCAGGTGCAGGGCCCAAGGACCTGGGCCATCCTCCGCTGCACTCCCGGGCCACAGCAGAGAGCTGGACTGGAAGAGGGGCAACCGGGACAGAACCCGGCGCCCCGACCGGGACTAGAACCCGGTGTGCTGGCGCTGCAAGGTGGAGGATTAGCCTAGTGAGCCGCGGCGCCGACCTACACTGTAATGTTAGCCTCCAACAAATCATACGATATTGTGAATGCATAAGTGTAATTATACTAATACAATACAATAAAAAGACAAGGAGAAAAGGGAGAGACGTAGAGGCAGGAATTATGGCATAGCGAGTTAAACCGCTACTTCAAAAGCCTGCATTTCATAGCAGAGTCTCCGTGTTCAAGACCCAGCTCTGCTTCCCACGCAGCTCCCTGTTAACGCACATCCTGCTAATGTCCTGGCCAAGGGCTCGGGTCCCTGCCGCCCACAGGAGAGACCTGGGCGGAGCCCCAGGCTCCTGGCTTCAGCCTGGCCCAGCCTTGGCTGTGTAGGCACTTGGAGCATGAACCAACAGATAGAAGAGATCTCTCTCTCTCTCTCTCTCTCTCTCTCTTCTCTGTCTCTGTTGCTCTGCCTTTTAAATAAAAATAGATAGATAGATGATAGATAGATAGATAGATAACTTTTAGAAAAGAGGCTGGCGCCGTGGCTTAACAGGCTAATCCTCCACCTTGCAACGCCGGCACACCGGGTTCTAGTCCCCGTTGGGGCACCAGATTCTGTCCCGTTTGCCCCTCTTCCAGGCCAGCTCTCTGCTGCGGCCTGGGAAGGCAGTGGAGGATGGCTCAAGTGCTTGGGCCCTGCACCCGCATGGGAGACCAGGAGAAGCACCTGGCTCCTGGCTTCGGATCAGCAAGATGCGCCGGCCGTGGCGGCCATTGGAGGGTGAACCAACAGCAAAAAGGAAGACCTTTCTCTCTGTCTCTCTCACTATCCACTCTGCCTGTCCAAAAAAAAAAAAAAAAAAACCTTTTAGAAAAGAAAGAGAGCTGGTCAGCATATACAAGACATGCCCGGAGTGGGCGTCTAGCCTGAGAGCAGACGCCTGCACCCCACTTCCGAGTGCCTGGGTTCAATTCCCCACTCTGCTTCCTGACCCCAGCTGTCTGCCAACGCAGAGCCTGGGGGGCACTGGTGGTGTCCCAAGTAATTGAGTTCCTGCCACTCACGTGGCGGACTGCGATGTAGTTCCTGGCTCCTGGTTTCAGTCTAGTTTCACCCTGGCCATTTTAGGAATTTAAGGAATGAATCACAAGATGGGAGATCAATATCTCTTTCTTTCTCTCTCTCTCTCTCTCTCTCTCTCTGAAATAAATGAGTAAGTAATAAGCCACACATACATAAAATAAAAGAAAGCAAGAGACAGCGCTGTGGCGTAGCTGATAAAGCCGCCTCCTGCAGTGCCGGCATCCCACATAGGCTCCAGTTCGAGACCCAGCTGCTCCACTTCAGATCCAGCTCTCTGCTATGGCCTGGGAAAGCAGTAGAAGATGGCCCAAGTCCTTGGGACCCTGCATCCACGTGGGAGACCTGGAAGAAGCTCCTGGCTCCTGGCTTCAGATCAGCACAGCTCTGGCCGTTGTGGCCATTTGGGGAGTGAACCAGCGAATGGAAGACCTCTCTCTCTCTGCCTCTCCGCTCTCTGTGTAACTCTGACTTTCAAATAAATTAATTAATTTAAAAAGAAAGAAAAGAAGGCAGATTCCTGGTTTTGTGGGTGTCAGAGCCCAGGCTCGGTGTCCACGGCTTCCCCCACTCACCAGTTTTCTCCACCTCAGCCACGGTCCTGATCTCTGGGGACCTCTACCTGATGGAAGGACCCCAGCCATTGTCCCCGGAGGCCCGAGAGCTCAATTCTGCCTCCCTGCCTTGGTGCACAGAGGTGAGGCTCTCCTGCTCCGGGGGCAGTCAGGGCAGCGCCGAGACCCCAGGAGCGGCCGGAGCGGCAGAAGGTCCGTGCGCTCACAGAGCCGGCTGCACCTGGGGCCACACTGCACTGACACTCCCGGGGACTCAGATGCCAATGTTCTTTCTCGGTTTCTTTGAGCGTAAGGGCTAAGCAGCGAGGCGCTAAGGCAGAGGGAGATGGTGACGGTGCCTGCGGACTCTGCTCGGGTGGCTGGGTCCCCACAGGCCCCGCCAGGGACAGGCACAGCGGCTCTGCGAGACTCGAAAGTTAACGTGGAGGACACATTAGCTGGGCCTCTGGCGGCCGCCAAATGCCAGGGCTGGCTGACTTGGCTGCAGCGGGCGAGCTGCCTGCCTCTGGCCAGCAAGTGGACTCCCCATGTGACCATGGTCGGTCCCAGTCCTTACCAGCTGCCTGGCTGGAGGGGCAGGCCAGATGCGTGGGACTGAGACGGGCACGCCCACCCCTGCGTCTCTCGAGCCTTGGAGGGCTGACACTGACCTCCACGGGGAGCCAGGGATGTGGCGAGGGCCAGTACGCGCGGGAAGCAAGCGAGGGCCCAGGATGCATACAGGGATCCTCGCTTGCAGGGTCTCGCAGGAGCCCCAGGTGCCCCCGGCCTCCCTCCCAGGGCTGGAGGCTGAGCTGCACACCCGCTGCTGCAGGGGCTGGGAGCCGGCACGGAGTTCCTGCAGCGCATTGCATTGCTTGCTTCACAAAGTTTAATTCCAAGGCTTCAAAATTATCTCACCATCTTGAAATTTGTTTTTTCTTGTGGATTTGAAGGATTTCTGTTTACATGTTGGTCACAGCAACACATGGACAGGATTTGAAAACTCGCGCGAGAGTTCTGGACTCGTGACGTCAGTGCTCTGCCCCTCTCCCGACAGCCCCTCTCCCCTCTGCCTGCGCCTTCGGTCCTTCTGGGACCTCAGTCATAGACGTTCGCATGCGGTCTTTCGTATGTGTATTTATTTATTTGAAAGGCAGAACAAAACACAGAAAGAGAGCGGCGGAGACAGAGCAAAGTCTCTCCCATCCACTGGTTCACTCCCCAAATGGCTGCAACAGCCGGGACTGGACTGGTCTGAAGCCAGGAGCCAGGAGTGCCTTCCAGGTCTCCCACGCAGGCGCAGGGGCCCAAGCACTTGAACTGTGTTCTGCTGCTTTCCCAGGCAGAGTAGCAGGGAGCAGAACTGGAAGCGGAGCAGCCAGGACTCAAACAAGCGCCCATATAGGATGCCAGAGTCTCAGGCCGTGGCTTAACCCGCTGGGCTACAACTCGGGCTTCATTTCTCTTGAAATTGATCACCAGGCTTTTCAAATCATACCTTTTCCCCATAAAATTATTTTACTAGGTGCTGAGCATAAAATGTATGCCCAGCGAATTTTGTATGTTTATCTTGTAACCAGCAATCTTATGAGATCAAAGAAGCTTTTGATTCAGTCTCTCTGATTTTCTGGGGAACAGTCCTATCAGCTGGGGGTATTGCACATTCATTGTATTCTATCTGCAGAAAGCCCACATACCTAGTGTAACGGACGTATAAACGGTAGATATACGACCACATTGGTTTTTAAGCCTTTTTTTTTTTTTTTTTTTTTTTGACAGGCAGAGTGGACAGTGAGAGAGAGAGAGAGAGAGAAAGGTCTTCCTTTTGTCGTTGGTTCACCCTCCAATGGCTGCCGCGGTAGGCGCGCTGTGGCCGGCACACCGCACTGATCCGACGGCAGGAGCCAGGTGCTTCTCCTGGTCTCCATGGGGTGCAGGGCCCAAGCACTTGGGCCATCCTCCACTGCACTCCCTGGCCACGGCAGAGAGCTGACCTGGAAGAGGGGCAACCAGGACAGAATCCGGCGCCCCGACTGGGACTAGAACCCAGTGTGCCGGCGCCGCAAGGCGGAGGATTAGCCTAGTGAGCCGCAGCGCCGGCCGGTTTTTAAGCCTTTTAAAAATGATTTATTTATTGGCCAGCACAGTGGCTTAACAGGCTAATCCTCTGCCTTGCAGCGCTGGCACACCAGGTTCTAGTCCCAGTAGGGGCGCCAGATTCTGTCCCAGTTGCCCCTCTTCCAGGCCAGCTTTCTGCTATGGCCCTGGAAGGCGGTGGAGGATGGCCCAAGTCCATGGGAGACCAGGAGAAGCACCTGGCTCCTGGCTTCGGATCAGCGCGATGGGCCGGCCACAGCGGCCATTGGAGGGTGAACCAACGGCAAAAAGGAAGACCTTTCTCTCTGTCTCTCTCTCTCATTATCCACTCTGCCTATCAAAAAAAAAAAAAAAGATTTATTTATTTGAAAAGGAGAGGCACAGATTGAGAGAGAGAGAGATCTTCCATGCATTGATTCACTCCCCCAGATGGCCACAGCAGTCAGGACTGGGCCAGGCCGAAGCCAGGAGCCCAGAGCTTCTTCTGGGTCTCCCATGTGGGTGGCAGGTGCTGAGGCTCTCGGACCATCTTCCACTGCTTTCCCAGGTGCACTCACAGGGAACTGGATTGGAAGTGAGGCCAACCTTTGCCTATATGGGAGCAGGAGGCAGCTTAACCTGCCGTGCCACAACACTGGCCTCTGTTTTTAAATTTTTAAAAAATTTATTTTCATTTTATTTGAAAGAGAGAGAGAGAGAGAGGCAGGCAGACAGACCCTTCCTCCTGCTGTTGGCTCTCTCACTGAACGCCTGCAAACACCGGAGCCCACAAGGCAGAGACAGGAGCCCAGAACACCAGCCCGGTCTCCTGCCCCGGCGGCAGGAATCCAAGTACCCGAGCCTCATCCGCTGCTTTCCCTGGGTGCACACTGGCAGGAGGCTGTGCTGGAAGTGGATCAGGACCTGAACCAGGCGCTCTGACATGGATGCAGGTGTCCCGAGCAGCACCCAAGCCACTGTGCCCACACCCTCTCCCCTCACTTCACGACCTGAGAGCGGCAGACAGGTGAGGAGCGAGACATCGTCAGCTCTGAAAAGCCCAGGGGAAGGACGAGGCCTCCGCCCGCAGGCCAGGGGCTTCTGGGGGCCCCCACTCCCCCGTGGGCAGTGCCACTTCCCTCCCTTGGAGACGTGTGCAGACAGGCAGAACAAACTCAAGAAAAAGCAGAGAGGAACTGGCTCAATGCCCGCCCCAGCTGTCTTCCCTGGGCAGGGTGGTGGAGCCCAAGAGAGCTGATGTCAAGGCCATAGGTCTCAGGCGTGCCCAGGGCCTCCCGCTTTACCCCTCACCCCCTGCATGTGGTCTCCCATCAGGACCCAGGCACTGGTGCCACCACACACTTCTCCATTGTTCCCATGCGTGCAGTGACTTCCCTGGGCGGGGTGGTGGAGCCTAAGAGAACCGAGGTCAGGGCTACGGGTCTCGGGCGTGCCCAGGGCCTTCCGCTTCGCCACCCCCCCACACCACGCGGTCCCCCATCAGGACCGAGGCATGGTGCCGCCACACACTTCTCCATTGTTCCCGTGCGGCACTGACTTCCCTGGTGGCTGCTCATGGGCATTTAGGGAGTTTCCAGTACTTTGCTGCCACCTCGAAGTGACCGCCGTGGGACCTGCGCCGTGTGGCGTGGCTGTCAGAGCATGGCTAAGGCGGGGCCCTGCACGGGGCTGTGTGACCCAGTGCCCTGGCCCCCTCCACAAGCCCGGATCCCAAGGCCGTGTAGGAACGTGCCTGGTGGCCGGTGGCCTCACCGCCGTCAACATGAAGCACTCTGGCACAGGCAGACCAGCTGGCACGGGGCGAGGGGCATGGAGCACAGACGGGCACGTGGAGGCTTTGGGGGACGAAGGCCAGGCTCGTTCTCCTCTTCCCAAGGACACAAACGCACACACAGATGCTGATTAAATGGAGCACTTCAAATGTGGGCACCTGGGGGCCGGCGCTGTGGCGTAGCAGGTAAAGCCGCCGCCTGCGTGCTGGCATCCCACATAGGCTCCAGTTCAAGTCCTGGCTGCTCCACTTCCAACCCAGCTCTCTGCCATGGTCTGGGAAAGCAGTGGAAGATGGCCCAAGTGTTTGGGCCCCTGCACCTGCGTGGCAGATCAGGAGGAAAATCCTGGCTCCTGGCTTCGGATCAGCGCAGCTCCGGCTGTTGCAGGCATCTGGGGAGTGAACCAACGGATGGAAGACCTCTCTCTCTGTCTCTCTGTCTCTCTCTGTCTCTCTGTAACTATGCCTTTCAAATAAAAAAATAAATAAACCTATAAAAACAAAACAAGACAAATGTGGGCAACTCCTCATGTGTCAGTTACACAACAACAAAATTGCTGGGGACAAGAAAATTGCTTCTGGGTCTGGCACAGCCGTGAGGGAGCCCGCCCCATCCTCGGGGCCGGAGCGAGCCAGCAGTCTTCTGTGGAATCGACCTCCCCTCCCCGACCTGAGGGAGCCCGGACCCAGGCCCCAGGGGACGCCTCCATTCTCAGCACTGTGTTGCTTCCCGTCCGTACACACCCACAATAAAATTCAGTCCGTAAGTTAGAGACAGGGGCAGAGGAACAGCAGTAACGCATAAAATAGAACAATACAATAACAACACATGGTAATAGAAGTAACGCAAACTTATGGGCTGTCCATTTCTGGGGTTTTCCATTGTCAGGTCATAGGTAACTTTTTTTTTTTTTTGCACCAGCTCCTTTGCCCCCCCTCCCTCCACAGATGACCCTCATTTTAAAAATATTTATTTATTTACTTGAGAGGCTGAGTTATATAGAGAAGTAGAAACAAAGAGAGATCTTCTATCCGCTGGTTCACTCCCTAAATGACCACAATGGCCAGAGCTGGGCTGAGCCAGGCCAGGCCAAAGCCAGGAGCCAGGAGCTTCATCCAGGTCTCCCACGCAGGTACAGGGGCTCAAGACCTGGACCATCTTCTGCTGCTTTTCCCAGGCCATCAGCAGGGAGCTGGATTGGAAGTGGAGCAGCCGGGACTTAGACCGGCGCCCGTAGGGGATGCTGGCATCACAGGCGGCAGCTTTACCAGCTGCGCCACAGCGCCGGCCCCCAGACCACAGTTTCGAGTGGGACCCTGGCAAGCGGGACCGAGCCGGGGGAGTCTGCCGTGTCCGTTAGACGTGCTTCAGCTGTCTGTGGGAGATCAGACGCACTCTTGGCCGAGCTGTCACTCAGAGCCTGTCGATTTATTGCTCCTGTTGTCTCGGCAGAACTGACCTCCCCAGGCAGGGCTCTCTCCTTATCCAGTTCTTTTATTTATTTTATTTGTAAGGTAGAGACAGAGACAGAGCGAGATCTCCCATCTGCTGATCCACTCCCCGGATGCCTGTGGTAGCTGGGGCTGGACCAGGCAGAAACGCCAGGAGCCAGGAACTCAAACCCGGGTCTCCCCTGTGGGAGGCTGGGACCCCAGCGCCCGAGCCGTCCCCACTGCCTCCTACAGTGCGCATTAGCGGGAGGCTGGATGGCGAGCAGAGCCAGGACTCGAACCAGTGCTCAGACACGTGGTGTGGGCATCCCAAGTGGCCTCTTAAGTGCTGTGCCCAACTCCTGTCCCCAGAGACCGCTTTTGTTTCTAAGGCCAATTCTAATGAATTCTAGAGCCTGGCCTTAAAAACGAAGATGCACAGATTTAACAAAAGGATGTTTTCAAGATTTATTTATTTATTTACTTGAAAGGCAGAGTTACCGAGAGGCAGAGCAGACGACGGAGGAGTCCAATCGGCTGCAACGGCCGGAGCTGCGCCGATCCGAAACCTGGAGCCTGGAGCCTCTTCCGGGTCTCCCGCGTGGGTGCAGGGGCCCACGCACTTGGCCATCCTCCACTGCTTTCCCAGGCCGTGGCAGAGAGCTGGATCGGAGGTGGAGCAGCCGGGACTCGAATCAGCGCCCACATGGGATGCCGGCACTGCAGGTGGCAGCTTTACCCACCGTGCCAGAGCACCGGCCCCCAACAAGAGGAATTTAAGAGAGCGAATGACATCTCCTCCCCCTGAAACCCTGGGACGGAATCATTCTGTGTTACGAAACGTGGTGGGACGACTCCACGGGAGAACAAGAGGACACGCTTTGCCTTCCTGTGCAGTTTCGTAACTGAGCAGCTGGCTCGTTTCTGGATCACAAGGAGTCTGATGTTCAAGCAGACGAGCCTCCCACTTTGCCAAGGCTTCAGAATTTGTTGCTATGGCCTTGACAGTAACTCCAAATACAAAACTGGGATTTTGCCTGGGTGGTGTACAGGAGTCTCGCTGCAGGGAGGCCTGGAAACTCCCAGGACATCTGCAAGAAGTAAATAACCACTCTTTTATTCTGTAAAGACTTATTAATTTGAAAGCCAGAGTTCTGAGAGTGACAGAGAGAGAGAATGAGAGAGGAAGATCTTCCACCTGCTAATTCACTCCCCCAGTGGCTACAATGGCCGGGCTGGGCCAGGCCGAAGTCAGGAGCCTGGAATTCCATCCAGGTCTCCCATGTGGTTGGAGGGGTCAACTCCCACTGCTTTCCCAGACGCACTAGCAGAGAGCTGAATCGGAAGAGGAGCAGCCGGGACTCGAACCAGTGCCCGCGTGGGGTGCCGGTGCTGCAGGCAGTGACTTCACCCACTGCGCCACAGTGCAGGCCTGGGGAAACAGCCATTCTGCTCCACAGTGTGGCCGTTCAGAGGGAGCCAGCGCCCTGTTCTCTGATTTGGGGGAACATCTGTGACCGGACATTATGGGAAAATGCCAACCTGTAGGGCAAACCCAGGGATGGGTATGAGTGCAGCTGGGACAGAGCTGCCCAGGGAAGCTGACCAGACGCTGCCGGCCGTGCTTCCTGTACCTCACAGCCAGCTCTTCAGGCTCTCGAGGGCGGGGCTGGGACATCTCGCAACGGGACTGGCCAACCCTTCTGTCAGTTATCCATGAAGGGTCTGGCCAGGTCAAGCCTTGGGCCGGTGGGCATCTTTTCCCTCTGAAGGCAGGGTGATTGACCTGCGGCCAGGCCCCAGCCTGCAGCTGTGCAGAGCACACCCCACAAGGGCGGGAGGGGCCCCGACTGGGGACCCCAGGGCAGGCTGGGTGCGGGTCCCTCACTGCCCAGTCTCCACCCGCTGCAGCTCCTCTGGGGTTGGGGCAGACTGGCCGGAGGAAGGAGCCTGCGCTGGGCCTGGGGCAGCAGGGGCAGCACAGGGGACCCCAGGCCTGGGGCGGCAGGGGCAGCACAGGGGACCCCAGGCCTGGGGCAGCTGCTGCTCAGGCTTGAGCAGAGTTCCCGGGCACCACATCCCAGGTCCAGTCCCACCGAGCCCCTGCTGCCAGCTGAACTGCTAGACCACCTTAAAGGGCAAGCAGTGTAGCAAGACACCCCCCCCCCCCCGCAGGAGAAAAGCTAGCTGGCCCACCCGCCCAGCTGGGAGAACAAGGAGGCCCTGTCCCTCGGCTCTGCACTGAGATGAGGGACATCTGAGACCTGGGGACACAGGGTTGGGTTCAGGGGGCAGGGACACTGGGTCAGCCCTGGGGACCCCACAGGTCAGGGCTCAGCGGGGCCTCTCTTCAGCATTGTGCTTATCTGTAACTCCGTCCCCCAGCACTGGCAAGGGGGCCCCCCTTCCGATGTTGTCCGGTGGCCTGTGTCCTAGGACCACGCTGGCCACCAGGTTCCACCCCTGCGACCCCTGGGCCCTGGAGACCCCGGGACAAGGTGCGCCTGTGCCAGTCCCACCGAGCCCCTGGGCGCCGGAGACCCCGGGACAGGGTGCGCCTGTGCCAGTCCCACCGAGCCCCTGGGCGCCGGAGACCCCGGGACAGGGTGCGCCTGTGCCAGTCCCACCGAGCCCCTGGGCGCCGGAGACCCCGGGACAGGGTGCGCCTGTGCCAGTCCCACCGAGCCCCTGGGCGCCGGAGACCCCGGGACAGGGTGCGCCTGTGCCAGTCCCACCGAGCCCCTGGGCGCCGGAGACCCCGGGACAGGGTGCGTCTGTGCCAGTCCCACCGAGCCCCTGGGCGCCGGCCAGGTTTCTGCTAGGCCACGGTCGCAGCTCTGTCCCGGCCGGCAGGACAGGTGTCGCCGTTCGGCTGAGCCTCTGCCGGGCAGAGCCTCACAGAGGGCGAGGCCAAGCTGCAGAGAGCGCTCCGAGGTCACCGCAGCGGCGCCCGCAGGAGGGGACGCAAGCTGGGCGACGCGGCCTCGCCGGAGGGGCCCTGCGGACCTCGGACGCTTGGCGTGGGAAGTGCGCGTGCGCCGCTCCTCTTCCACGCGCTGCTGTCGCCCCCTGCTGGTGGCAACCGGGCCCCGCCTGGGCTCATCCCTGCGCCTGTTTTGATAAAGCGCTCGCTGGAATGAAGTCCACCACGTGGGTATCAACATACAACTTCCAAGTTTTATTTTTATTTCTAAAAGATGTATTCATGATTTGAAAGGCAGAGAGAGCGAGCAAGCAAGCTACCATTTGCTGGTCCATTTCCAAACGCGTGCAAAGGCCAGGCTGGGCCAGGCGGAAGCCAGGAGCCTGGGTGTGGGGCCTCAAAGAGGGCCCCCAGGGAAGCCCTCCGAGAAGCAGTTTGCCAGGCTTACAGCCGGCATGGGGCACCCTGCAGCCCCCGCCCCCGCCCGGCCTGACCCTCCTGCTCTCTGGCAGCAGCCCCTGCCCGTGCAGGGCTGGCCCGTCTGAGCCCAGTGTTACAGCGTCAGCCTCCTGTCAGCCTCCTGGCCTGTTCCCACACCCCACACTTGGCTATAAAATCAGCCTCCCGGCCGTGTCCCCTGGACAAAGGGCTGCCCTCTCCGTGCTGGCCCCCGCCCGAAACTGACCCTGACCAGGGCACCTGGCTGCCTGGCTGCAGGGGAGGGGAGCACCCGGCCACTCAGAGGAGCCAGTGCAGCCCCTGTGGAATCCTGGGGCTCCCCTGGCCTGGCCTGTGCTAGGGGCATCCACCGTACATCATGTCTGGCTCAGGGCCTGAGATGGGTTTGGGGAGAAGGGTGGGAAGGAAGCAGGGAGGGGCTAAGGTGAGTAGACAGAGGGGACCCCAGACCCTCGCTCGATTGCTCTCCACACACTGCCATGAACTGTCCCAAAGGTCAGCCACAGGCCCCCCAGCCCCTTGCTCTCTCCCAGCCCTTGCTGGCCCCCCAGGGACACAGGGGGAACCCCGGGAAGTTACTGAATGGTGGGGACTGACCTCTGGCTGAGGGCGGAGGCTGCAGCCTCCAGGAACCTCTGCCCTCTGTGCTCTGGTTGCCCCAAGGACCAACCACACACGCCCCAGCCAAACACGTTATTTCCCAGTGGGGAGGGCAGGGAGCAGGGGCCTATCCCGTGCGGGGTGCTGGCAGCCTGGTCCTCTGCGGTGGCCTGAGCCCTCAGGGCCTCATGAGGGCACCGCCAAACTAGGGCCCCAGAGAGCCAGCCCGTGCTCGCAGGGGCACCTGGTCCTGGACCCTAGCCCAGGCCAGGCCAGGTCCACAGAGGCTCAGTGGCTGTTCTCCGCTCCAACTGCACCCCTGCCCACGATGAGGTGGGGAGAGGCCCCTCCGGGCCAGGGGTGCGTGCATGGACTGGGGGCTCACGGGCTCCCAGGGACAGAGGGTGCAGCATGCAAAGCGGCCGTGTGAGGCTGCAGGACCCTTGGCTGACGGGGAGGCCAGGCTCTGACTCCGTGTGCTGAGGCCCCCACCAGCCCTGCCTCCCGTGGGATCCTCCAAAGAGAGACCACGGAGCCAGAGGAGGTTGGAAGGCAGGGGCCAGGACCCGTCTTCCTCTCCCAGGAATGGAGGAAGTGGCCGCCGGCACACTGGGTTTTAGTCTCAGTTGCTCCTCTTCCAGTCCAACTCTCTACTGTGGCCCGGGAGTGCAGGGCCCTGCACCCGCATGGGAGACCAGGAGAAGCACCTGGCTCCTGGCTTCGGATCAGCGCAGCATGCTGGCTGCAGCGCACCGGCCACAGTGGCCACTGGGGGGGTGAACCAATGGCAAAGGAAGACCTTTCTTTCTGTCTCTCTCACTGTCCACTCTGCCTGCCAAAAAAAATTTATTTATTTATTTATTTGGGAAAGGTAGAGGTAGAGAGAGAGAGAGAGAAAGAGAGATTGTCCATCCACTGGTTCACTTCCCAAATGGCCACAGCAGCCAGGGCTGGGCCAGGCCAAGGCCAGGAGCCAGGAGCTTCCTCTGGGTCTCCCACATGGGTGCAGGGGCCCAAGGACTTGCGTCATCTTCCGCTGCTTTCCCAAGTGCATCAGCAGAGACCTGAATTAGAAGTGGAGCAGCCGGGACTTGAACATGGTGCCCATGTGGGATGCCAGGATTGCAGGCAAACTGGGAGCATTCAGTCCCCGTGGCTTCCTGCAGAGGGGGTGGAGGCTCTGGAGGCCGGCGTGTCAGCGGATTTGCCCGGGACGTGGGGTTCCCGCCAGCCCCTAGGGGTGAGTTTGCACCGGAGTCCTGGCAGCCCTGAACAGCCTGTGTCTGCGGGCAGCCCCAGCCGGGGCACGGCAGCCACTGGACTGTCTGCGAAGAACGGAGGTGTTTTTTGGACAAGCAGGCAGAGCACCGGGAACACACAGGGCCTGGGGCGAGGGAAGGGTAGCTATTCTGACATGGAGACCCCAGCTACAAGAGGCGGTGGGCAGACATCTCCATATTAGCTTCTGTGCAACGCCGTCTCTAGCAAGTTGCTCCTGTTAGCACAGGTGTGAGGTCCGCCCTTCACCTCTCCCAGGTCCACTGATGCCTCCGGCCAGGGCTGGGCAGAAGGCACCACGTCTCCTGCCGAGGACTTTCCTGGTCCACTGGAGACAGCAGCTGGGACGCGAGGTGGTGCAGTGTGTCGCTGGCTTTGCCTCGCGGATTACGCCTCCAAGACTCTGGAACAAGTTCTTCCCAGCTCCTGCGTCACAGACTCTCCCACATTTTTCACTGGTGCCTGCTTTTACCTGTTACAGAAACCCTTGCCCAGACCACAGGTGGATGGGGGCAGACGGGGCCCAAGACAGCCGTGCTTGGAGCCTCCTGGGGCCTCAGTGAGGCTCCCCAATGCTGAGGGGCAGCGAGGGTGCCCCAGAGTGACCCTGGCCTCCACTTGGTGCACCTGTCCCGAGCTGAGCAAGAGGGCCCCAGGGCCGCCCCAGACGAAGCTCTGTGCTCTCTGAAGCCACAGCAGGGGGCAACCTTGCAGGGGGCTCTCAGTCACAGTGAAGTTCACGGCCGAGATCTGTGGCCCCCTGAACGGACACTTCTCCCAGAAGACTATCCCTGGACTAACCCAGGGAAACCCGGGGTGCTGCAATGTCTGGGCTCTGGCGCCCTCTGGTGGGAGCTGGGTGCCCTGCTTGCAAAGCGCCAAAGGACAGGACAGACACAGGCAGCAAGTGCAGGAGGGTCCTGGCTCCGCCCCCACGCCAACTCTGGACAGCAGGCGGCCCTGGAGAAGGCACTCCCCTCTCTGAGCCTTGGCTAAGTGGTGACGCTTCCATCCATCCAGGGACGGAGACGCACAGCTGAGACTGTGCAAGGGGCTGTCCCAGGAGCGGGCGTTGCTCCACCCTGCCCAGTCCTCCAGTTTCCGCTGACCCCAGGACCAGGCCTGCTTCTCGAGGGCCTGGGATGAGCTGCACGCCCCCACCCAAGCCTCCAAAAACAGTCTTGGAACAGAAGGAAGACTGGAAGCTTCACACTTTGATTCCGGAACTTACTGCAAAGCTACAGTCATCGAGAGGCCAGCCAGGCCGGCGGAACAGAGCCGCGAGGCGAGAAACAGGCCCTCCCACTCACAAGTCCCTTGGTTTGACGGCAGCACAAGGCCGTTGGTGGGAAACCAACAGACGGCACCGGTGCTGGCGTCGCTGGCCGGGGCTCCGCCTCGCCTCACACACGATGGGGAACTCGAGAGGTGTCGAGGCCAGAATGGAAGCAAACACGGGCACAGGCTCTCATGACCTCGGGTTTGGCGGATTCCTCAGGTTCCAGGAGCCAGAACAAAGGTTGGTGTCACCAAAAGTTAGGACTCTGTGCTTCAAAGAAGGCTTTCACGAAAGTGACGAGACATGCTGCAGGCGTACAGCTCAGCAGTACAGACAACTCCCCCCAGGAGAGGAAGACGAGTCTGGGTCCTGGCCCCCGCCTTCCGGCACAGTCACTCTGGAGGGTCCCACGGGAGGCAGGGCCGGTGGGGGCCTCCGCACACGGGGTCAGCGCCAACGCCCACCTAGCCCGCTGATGAGTCATGGCCCCCAGGTGAAAACGCTGCCCCAGAGACAAGCTTTGGCAGCAGGCAAGACTAAGCTACCGAGGCTGAGGGCGCCCAAGGCACCAGGCCGAGGGCACGGACGCCATGGCAAGGCCCAGCCAGCCAGGAAGCCGGCCCTGGTGGGCCCCGGTGGCAGGGACAGCGCCTGGCCCCGCACTCTGCCTGCTCTGGAGGCCTCAGTGGTGGCCTGGGGTCAGGCTTGGTGACCAGGCCTCGCAGCCGCAGTCCCAGAGCCCAGTGGTTGGCCGCTACGTGCCCGTACCCGGGAGACAGGAGCCTGGCAGTCAGATCCTGACCTGTCTCCTTCAGAGACAACCCCCAAGTCCCCCAGGAAACTCTCCCAGCGCAAGGAGCGCTTGTGCGAGCCTGCACGCCCATGGCCCCCGGGAGGGCCTGCTCGCCTGTCCCTACATGACGAGGGAGACCTGACCCAAGTGTCTCCTGCCCAGCTCTTCCGACCCGTCCTTGGTCAGGCAGCTCCCTACCTCCAGACAGCTGGGAACGCTTCCCACACGCCCCGGCTCCTGCAGACAGAGGGAAGGCAGAGCCCCTGACGCGCTCCGAGTTCACGCCGGGACCCACTGTAAGAAACCACTTCATGTTATTGCACGTGCACGCACACACACGCACATACACAGGTTTCTAAACACTGAGTCCCTGAGGACAAGAACAGTGGAGGGGTTCCGCCCGAATAACTGGCGCCCTCTCCAGGGGCCAAAGGCAGAGTGGGCACCTCCGTCCCCACACAGGGCTGCCTTTCGGAGGGGGAGGGCCAGGGCTTCCCACGTCCCCCTCCCCCGAGGTCAGTGGGATGATTCAGCCTCCATTTCTTGCCCAGCAGGAAGAACCCTGGGGGAGACCTCAGGGCTGCACCCCAGGAGCCTGCGCGTGCAGCTGCGGCGGGGGTCCTCCCCAGCCTCGCGTGTCCCCTCCACAGGTGATGCAAGGACTGTGACGCTGGCGCTGTTGCAGGCCTGTGGAGTGTGTCAGCCGTGCCACGTACTCCACAGATGTCTATGAAATTACCAGCTGCAGCCAGAGCTGTGGCACAGCGGGCAAAGCTGCTGCCTGTGGACTGGCATCCCATATGGACGCCGGTTCAGGACCCGGCTGCTCCACTTCCAGTCCAGCTCCCTGCTAACGGCCTGGGAAAGTGGCAGAAGATGGCCCAAGTCCTTGGGTCCCTGCTCCCACGTGGGAGACCCGGAGGAAGCTCCTGGTTCCTGGCGTCAGATTGGCCCAGTTCTGGCCGTTGTGGCCATTTGAGAAGTGAACCAGCAGATGGAAGATGCCCCTCTCTCCCTCTTTCTGTAACTCTGCCTTTCTAATAAATAAATAAATCTTAAAGAAAAGAAGAAATTATCAATTACTCCAGCTGCAGAGCCAGCGCCAGTGCTGAAAAAGGCGACATCGACACCAACACTGTTCCAGAACCCAGGGGTCTCCTCTCAGAGCCCAGCCTGGAGCCAGGACAGAAGCTGAGTGACTGGGGGAGGGGATGGGGGCAGTGCCAACGGTGGCCCAGAGGAAACTACCACAGAGAAGGCCGGCCAGACTCAAGGCCGTGCCGTGAGCAGGTCTCGCGTGTGCCTGGCTGCGGCCCAGCCCCAGGACAGAGGCCGTGCTCCGGGCAGAAGTGCCAAACAGGGGCAGTCAGCACACAGTGCCTGTGCCACAGGTGCCTGCAGGCTCCCAGTGGGACCCGGGAGGGGGCGATGCTCAGAACCACAGCACTTGGAGAACTAACCAGAGCAGCACTGGGCAGAGGGCACAGCTATGAGCTCCTGGACAAGTCCCTTCCTGTGTCTGTCCCTCCCCGGGCTTGTCCCCTGCCGACCAGGAGGACCCACTGGGCTGCCAGCTCAGTTCGGCAGATGCTGTTCTCACAAACAGCTGACCCAGATTCTCAGCTGGAATTAGGACGTCTCCCAGGGAGTCAAGGACATACGAAGATGAACTTAAATGGGGCTTAAAAGCGTAAAAGCTTGAAGGCCTCTTGGCCGTGCCACACCGCGCAGCCCAAGGCGGGCAGGACCCCCGGAGCGGCAGGGTGCACGGTCTCACCTCTCCCTGTAGGTCGACGCACGGGGCCTCTGCAGAAAGGTGTGTGTTTCAGACGCTCATCAACCTGCATTCCTTCCTCGACCTTGGGATCTGATTTTCCATTTTGACCCCAATGCTCATCCAACAAGGGGTTTGGCCCCCAAAACAGCAGAGCACTGGGAGGCAATGTGACACAAGTGACAAACGCATCGCTCAGGGTCACTGTTCCCCAACCCTTCATGTGTCACCGCCGAGGTGGGGGTGGGGGTGAGGGGACAGGTCCAGGCTGGTCGTGCCCAGGAGAATGTGGTGGCTGTGAGTGTGTCCTTGGCACGGGCTGCCCACTGCTGCTGGCCAGTGCCCAGTGAATGTGGCAAGGACACTAATGCAGGCCTGTCCCTAGAAGACGGACACACTGCTGGCCAGCTCCGGCTCCGAGTCTCCTCTCGCCCTGCCACACCTTCTTCAGCCACAGGGCCCTCAAGGACCCTGCCAATCTGCTACCCTTCCTAGGAGCCAGGCCTGGTCTCCCCAGGGACCTTGCTCCAGCCCGAGGAGCTGCCCCAGGTGTGCTCACACCCCATCCACCCACCCCAGCCCCGAACCATCAGCCTTGGCCGCCCATGCACAGCCTGGCAGAGTGGCCGACTCAGGCCAGGGGAGCTGGGCACAATAGGCAGAGTGCTCAGACGCTGACAGAGCATGGCGGTCAACGGGGCACCAAGCACAGACACAGAAACATTAGAAGAGATGCTACAGCCCACGAGGCGCAGCCGAGGAGAGGGGGCGAGATGCGCGACACAGACTCTTCTCACAAAAGCGCTAGGAGAAAAGGGCCAGGGCCAGGTAAACATGCCAAGCATGAGAAGCATGTTTGAAAACAGCACTGGGAGTAAAGAGCAGACCAGACATGGCCGCGGAGACAATCAGCAGAGGGAGGATCAGGCGGAGGAGATGCGCCCGGAGGAGGCGAGGAGGAATGCCGGGAGAAGCGGGGAGGCACACAGCTTCCGGCCTTCGGATGTGGAGATCCAGGAGCGAGAGATACATGCCTGAAGGGGTCATGAGGGTGAATCAAAAATAAGTAATTAAGGCCGGCACCACGGCTCAATAGGCTAATCCTCCGCCTTGCAGCGCCAGCACACTGGGTTCTAGTCCTGGTCGGGGCGCCGGATTCTGTCCCGGTTGCCCCTCTTCCAGGCCAGCTCTCTGCTGTGGCCCGGGAGTGCAGTGGAGGATGGCCCAAGTGCTTGGGCCCTGCACCCCATGGGAGACCAGGATAAGCACCTGGCTCCTGCCATCGGATAAGCGCGGTGTGCCAGCCGCAGCACGCCAGCTGCGGCGGCCATTGGAGGGTGAACCAACGGCAAAGGAAGACCTTTCTCTCTGTCTGTCTCTCTCACTGTCCACTCTGCCTGTCAAAAAAAAAAATTGAAAAAAAATAAGTAATTAACCAGAAGACCTCCAGTGGGAGGGGGCGGTGTTGTGCAGCAGGTTAAGCCACTGCCTGCAATGCTGGCACCCCATGTTTGAGTGTGTGGTCAGGTCCCAGCTGCTCTGCTTCTGATCCAGCTCCCTGCTAATGAGCCTGGGAGGGCAGTGGAAGACGGCCCAAGTGCTTAGGCCCCTGCCCCGTTTCTGCTGCCTTTCCCAAGAGCATTAGCAGGGAGCTGGATGGGAAGTGGAGCAGCCGGGTTTTGAACCAGCACCCATGTGGGATGCTCACATCGCAGGAGATGGCTTCACCTGCCACGCCGCGGCGCTGGTCCACAGCTCCTGAGCTTTCAAACGCCAACAAGCGGCAGCAGGGGCGGAGGTCTGGAGCCCAGTGGACGACCTGTACAGAGTTGTGCAGCCCACAAAGAAGCCTCCGGGGCCACCCACACACCTGTGCTCAGAGAAGGTGCCTGAGAGCATCCCAGAGAGCGGCTTTATCACTGGCCAGGTAGACTCTAAACCCGGGCGTGTTGGGAAGAATGCGAACTGTCCCAGGAGAAATCCTTGGATCTAGCTAGAATATTCTAGAGGGAATGTGGCCACACTGAGAAAAGACGCTAACGTCCAGGTCCACAAGGCGCAGGCCTTCGCTCTCCAGGCCCCAGGACGGACACTGTGCCCTAGCCAAGCTCGTGAGGCTTCACGCAGAGCTAGAACCAGGAGCTACCACGTGTGTGTCTCAGGTTCTCAGAGCGAATGTTAACTTTATACACACCCAGCTCCAAGGAGCCGCCCCTCCTGCCCAGCCCCTTCTCTGACACATGTGGCTTGGGTAGTGCAGGGCTGTGTCACATGGGCTATGAGGAGGCAAATGGTGCCCACCATAGACTCCCACACAGCGCACAGGACTCATGGCCGGGCACAAACCCGGCCACACCCCTGGTCCCTCCTGAAAAGGCCCAGGCCAGCTCCTCACCACAGGCAGCACACACACCACAGCAGTAAACACACACACACACACACACACACACACGTGCCCCGAGTCTCCTGCTGTGCTGCCTGGAGAACCCCTCCCCCACTCCCCCCTCCCCCGGGGACTCTGCATTCCTGGACCCCAGAGGAAGCTGGCTGGAGGCACAGCCTGCTGTGGTACGCGAAAGTGAGGAAACAGCGCGGCACAGAGCGGGGTGTCTTGCTGCCGGATCTTCCCGTGAGCGGTCTTTGGAAGCCGGGATTAGCTGGAGCGCACCTACCCCCTCCCTGGTCCAGCGCCACAGCTGGGCTCCGAGCGCCTGTTCTTGTCTTTGTACCATGGACAGAGACCCACCCTTCTCCCTGGCGGCCTGCTGGGCGCTTGCCCCAGCTGCACAGCTAACACAGGACACAGGCCTCGGGGAGCACAGCGAGGGCTCCACTCTGTGCCCGCCAGACCCCCTGGGCAGTCCCACACAGCCAGGTCCTGGCCCAGGGGGAAGAGGGTGGCCCCTCCAGGGAGCCTGTAATGTCTCTCTGGATCTAAGCCATTTTATTCACCACATTCACAAGGTGTAGACACGGCGGCTACTCCGGCCTGGCCTCTGCTCTGACCCCACCACGTGTCTTCCCCTTCCCGGAGCCCAGCTCACTCGTTCCTGACTCCGAGCTTCTCGGGTGCTGGCCCTGCTGCCTGGGCCCTCCTCCCTGCCCCTCTGCAGCCACCCCTCCTGCTCAGTGTCTGGGTCTGCGTTCACTGGCTGGCGTCCGGAGGGAGGCTCGGCCTCCTCCTTCCCTCGTCACTCGGGCCCTCCTTGGCACCTGCCCACCCTGTTCCACGGCCCCAGCAAGCACGTCTGCCAGGCCACAGCCTGCACACAGCTGCTGGCTCACACACACCCAGCCCTTAATTAATCAAGAGCACGTACTCCTCTCACTCGATGCCGCATTCCACAGGGCTCGGCCCCACGTTCCTCCCAAGCCTCTCCCAGCCTCCCTGCAGAGGCCCAGGTTACTCATGTGGATGCTGAGTGGCAGCCTCTGCTGTCACTCCTCCACCGTGCTCCTCCCTTCACGGCCCCCACCCTGTCCACCGGCCCCCATGCACACCCCTCCCCTGCACTGCAGGTGTTCCTGGTCCACCAGATCCCTGTGCCACCCTAACTGTGGCTTTTCTGAGGCACAGGCTCTGGCACTGCTCACACAGGAGAGCTGCTCCGGGTGTGGCCCCTGATTGACAAAGGCGGATGTGGGCCCCAGCATTGCCTTCCCTCAACCCCAGACTGAGGAGTGGCTTCTCGGGCGCCCCAAGACTGAGTGGCCCCAGCGACAGCAGTGGTGGTGACCTCTGTCCTCTGGCACTTGTGTGGGCAGGTTGGCTGCCGTCTGCGCTGCTGGCGGGGTTCTCGTGACCCCGGGCGCTCCAGGTGTGCACAGTGCCTGCATCCACATAAAGGGGCTCAGGGGCCTGCCGGCGGGGAAAGACGGCGTTTATGATGCCAGCTTCCCACCTTAGAGTGCTGGGTTCAATACCCAGCTCCGGCTCCTGACTCCAGTTTCCTGCTAGCACACAGCCTGGGAGGTGACAGCTTCAGCAGGTAGGCTCCTGCCACCCAGGTGGGATAACTGGACTGAGTTCCAGCCCCAGGCTCCAGCTTTGGCACAGCTCAGCCAAGCCCCAGCCTTGGCAGACATTTGGGGAGTGAACCAGCAGATGGGAGCATGCTCTCTCTCAAGTGAATACATTTAAAAAAAATTTTTAAAGAACTCATAGTGAGGGTCCCCTGCTGGCGGCAAGCAGGGAGACTCGCTGCAGCTAGTTCACAAACAGGAACCAAAAATAAGGCTCAGCAAGGTGGTGGGGCCTGGGGGGTAGAGCACCCGTGTGAGGGCACCGGCTTCCTGGCACAGAGGTGGGAGCAGCCTGGGGGCCTCGCTGGGCGTTAGAGTGACCACTGTCAGCCAGGTGTGCCTCCGTGGGAAGTCCAGGGGCTTGTGTCAGTCTCCCTGCAGCCACAAATATTCACAGTCTTCAGCCCTCCCTGCCCCAAGGTCAGTCTGTGCACCCTGAGCCAGCTCCACACAGCAAGATGGTGACGCTGTAGCCATTCTCCTCTTGAGACCCAGCAGACAAGGTGCCCCCAGCACCCACCCTCACCCCACGCCTGCCCTCTGCCTGCTGCCCAGCCATGCTAGAGAAGGCTGCCCACAAGTCTTCCTGGGCCGAGCCTGGCCGTGACAGTTACAGAGCCTCCCAGCCTCCAGCCACAGAACAGGGGCTTTCCAGATCGGCTCAGCCGCCGCACCGACCACAGCGTGCTGCCAAGACACAGATGAGGCAATGGACAGGTGTTACCCACCTGGTGCAACAGAGAACGGGGTTCCAGCCACAGCTCCTCCTCATGAACCACAAAAGCAGGTGCAAGGTCCTGCCACAAACCTCCCTGCTCTCCCTCCTGGGCGCCCACCTGTGCCTGCTGTCCCAGCCCTGCCCGGATACTCTGGGCCCATCTTGGGTTCCTTCTTGCCCCCAACCCTAGAGCCCGCACGGGTCCTCCCTGGCCTGATGTGCCCCTCCATTCCCTGACCTCTGGAGCAGTTTCCTGCAACCTTCTGTTACCACAAGTCGCATCAGTGAGAACCTTCCACGCGACCAGCACCTACGTGCTGACCGAGAACCAGAACAAACAGGTTCTGGGACAGCGCTCACGGCCGCCCTGTGCAGAGTGCGCCGATCGTGTCCGTTCTGCCTCATGACATTTGTCAAAACCGCTCTACAGCGCACAATGAGCGACAGCAAGACGGATCCTAAGGAAACTGGGGCCGTGGGTGGGAGCGGCGATCACCGCGCAGGTGCCTCAGATAACACAGGCACTGCCCGTGCCGGGTGCCGGTGACACAGGAGCTCCCGAGCCTTGCTCTTGGCATCCCTGAAACCCAGTCTGCTCTAAGGACTGAAAAATGAGGGGCCAGTATTGTGTTCCTGGGATGCCGGCAGCCCATTTGGGCCCTGGTTCAAGTCCCGGCTGCTCCATTTCTGATCCAGCTCCCTGCTAATGGCCTGAGAAAGCAGCTGAGGATTTCCCAAATGTTTGGGCCTCTGCACCCATGTGGGAGACCCAGAAGAAGCTCCTGGCCATTGTGGCCACTTAGGGAATGAACCAGAGGAAGGAAGATCTCTCTCCATCTCTTTCTCTCTCCCTCCCTCTCTAACTCTGCCTTTCAAATAAATAAAATAAATCTTTAAAAAAGAATTAAAAATGGGGACCTGTGCTGTGGCATAGTGGGTGAGGTCACTGCCTATGGTGCCAGCATCCCATGTGGGCGCTGGTTTGAGCCCCGGTTGCTCCACTTCTGATCCAGCTCTCTGCTATGGCTGGGGAAAGCAGCAGAAGATGGTCCATGTGCTTGGGCCCTGCACCCGCATTGGAGACCAGGAGAAGCACCTGGCTCCTGGCTTTGGATCAGTGCGGTGCGCCAGCTGCGGCGGCCATTGGAGGGTGAACCAACGGCAAAGGAAGACCTTTCTCTCTGTCTCCCTCTCTCACTGTCCACTCTGCCTGTCAAAATGAATAAATAAATAAAAATAAGTTAAAAAGGGCAACAGGTAGCTCACTGGCCAGACACAACCCTTTAATGTTTTGTATGGCCTTCATGGGGTTTGTTTTTATTCTTTTTTTCTGTTATAAGATGATTAGCAGGGAGCTGGATCAGAAATGGAGCAGGTAGGACTCAGAACATAGGGTTCCCGGCCCCTATGGGTTGCTGACGCTGGAGCAGTGGTGTTGCCCACTGTGCCGCAGCGCTGGCCCCTGTTTTTATCCTTGGTTGCATGTGAATGCCTTCAAGCCGGGGCTCCGAGCTTGCCACAGTCCCTGCTGTGCCTTGTTGTCTCCTGTCTGCCTCACTCTGCTGTCACCTGGGTTTACAACGCCGCTCTACGGTGGAGGAGTCTCCAACACTGCACTTGATTCTGCTATCACGTGGCCCTCGTGAGGGGTCTTCTCAAGGTACTGTGGTTCCTGGTTACACTGCTGAGTAAGTTTATGGCTTAAACATTGTTATTTTTGCTAATCCCATAGAATATTGTCATGCCTATTGCACAGGATAATAGCTCAAAATGCTAAAATGGCTTTTTAAAAGTCACAGAGTTAGGAAGTTAGAAAGTTAAAATTATCTCTATTTTCCAAGGAAGGTTTTCATTTGAAAAATGTGGAAAAATACAAGAGAATTTTCATACAAATATATGCATTATACTTTTTTGAAAATTTATTTATTTGAAAGACAAAGTTACAGAGAGACAGATCTTCCAACCACTGGCTCATTCCCCAACTGGCCTCAACAGTCAGGGTGGGCCAAGCAGAAGCCAGGAACCTGGACCTCCACCCAGTTCTCCCACATGGGTGACAGGGCCACAAGTGCTTGGCCCGTCTTCTGCTCTTTCCCAGGCACATCAGCAGGGAGCTGGATTGGAAGTGGCGCAGCTGAGACTTGAATCGGCTCTGATGTGGGATGTCAGCAATGCAGGCAGCAGCTCAACCCACTGTGCTGCAACACAGGCCCCAGTGGTTACAGTACTTATAATAGATTACAAATAAGAGGCCAGAGCTTGGCTCACTCGATTAATCCTCCGCCTGCGGTGCCAGCATCCCATATGGGCGCCGGGTTCTGGTCCCGGTTGCTCCTCTTCTGGTCCAGCTCTCTGCTGTGGCCCGGGAGGGCAGTGGAGGATGGCCCACCTGGGCCCTGCACCCGCATGGAGACCAGGAAGAAGCACCTGGCTCCTGGCTTTGGATTGGAGCAGCACACCGGCCATAGTAGCCATTTTGGGAGGGGGGTGTGAACCAATGGAAGGAAGACCTTTCTCTCTGTTTCTCTCTCACTGTCAAATAAAAAAAATTTAATTTAAAAAATTTAAAAAAATTATAAATCATCCTTAAACATTGAAACTTTTAAAAATTTATTTGAAAGGCAGAGAGAGAGAATTGACCAAGCAGTTAAGACACCAGTTAAGATGTCTGCATCCCGTATCAGAGCGCCTAGGTTCCGTTCCTCACTTGGACTCCTAATTCCACCTTCCTGCTCACGCGGCCCCTGAGAGGCAGCAGGCGACGGCTCATGTAGCTGGGCCCCTGTCAGCCATGTGAGAGCACTGGGATGATCTTCCTTGACCTCAGCCTGGCCCAGTTCTGGCTGTGAGCACCTGGGCAGTGACCAGTGGATAAGAGCTCTGTCCCTTTCAAATAAGAGAGAGAGGCCAGCACTGTGGCACAATGGGTTGAGCTGCCGCCTGCAGTGCCGGCATCCCATGTGGGCGCCAATGTGAGTCCTGGCTGCTCCACTTCCAATCCAGTTCCCTACTAATGGCCTGGGAATGCAGCACATGGTGGCCCAAGGGCCCTGTCACAAACATGGGAAACCCGGGAGCTCCTGGCCCCTGGCTTCAGCCTGGCCCAGCGCTGGCTGTTGCAGCCATTTGGGGAGAGAACCAGCGGATGGAAGACCACCCTCTCTCTCTGTCTCTCCTTCTCTCTGTTACTCTGCCTTTCAAACAAATCAACCTTAAAAGAGCAGAAGAGCACACTCTCAGTTGCTGATATGCCCCTAAATGCTTCCAATGACCCCGAGCTGGAGCCAGCTATGGCACCCAGGCACTCCAACAGGTGTCAGGGTCATCCTAACCAGCATTGTAACCAAGGCCTACCTGTAAGTCATCTTTGATTCCAGGAATGTGAGCTTTTAGTATCCCCACCACCAGTGTGTGACATAGTCACACTCAGGCCATTATTGTAGAGTTGTGGGTTTTTGCTGTGGTACAATACACACAGCATGAAGTCTCCGTGGTAGATACGTTACAGTGCACGGCCCAGTGGCACTGAGCACACTCCTGTCCCTCTCCAGAGCTGCTGTCACCCTGTGCAGAAACCCTCAGTCAGCCCCTGCCACTCTGCTCCTCCAGTCCGGCAAGCCCCTCTGAACTGGCCCACTCCTGGGACTTCCGTGGTGGCTCGGACAGCATCTGTCCTGTGACCAACGTCCTTCACTTCGCGTGGTGGAGAAGCTGTGAGGACACCATGCTAAGGGGATAAGAACTCGTGGTTCTAGGGCTGGCGCCGTGGCTCAACAGGCTAATCCTCCGCCTTGCGGCGCCGGCACACCGGGTTCTAGTCCCGGTCAGGGCACCGATCCTGTCCCGGTTGCCCCTCTTCCAGACCAGCTCTCTGCTGTGGCCAGGGAGTGCAGTGGAGGATGGCCCAAGTGTTTGGGCTCTGCACCCCATGGGAGACCAGGATAAGCACCTGGCTCCTGCCATCGGAACAGCGTGGTGCGCCGGCCGCAGCGCGCTACCGCGGCGGCCATTGGAGGGTGAACCAACGGCAAAAGGAAGACCTTTCTCTCTGTCTCTCTCTCACTGTCCACTCTGCCTGTCAAAAAAAAAAAAAAAAAAAAAAAAAAAGAACTCGTGGTTCTCTGTCTATCTACGATTGTAGGGCACAGAAGGTATACATTTGAAGTAGCCATGAACTCTGTAAATACCCAGCGAAGAGGCCAGAATGTGAGTGACCTCGCCTGGGACTGCCTTCTGCATGAGGTACGCAGACATACAAGCGGCCTTCATGAACTAAGCGGAGACAGGAGCTCTGAGCACGGGCTCCTGGCACAGAACGCTCAGAGTAGCTGAGCTTCACACACCAGGTGTACCAGCACAAAATGTCACGCGGGGAGAATATGAATGTAGGGGTTCATTGCCCAAGGAGAGAAGAAAACCTCTCACCTAATTGAAGGAAACTCAAAATGAATGCATTTTTTGATAAGAATTCCACATTGCCGGAGCCGGCACTGTGGCACAGCAGGCAAAGCTGCCACCTACAATGCCAGCATCCCACATGGGCACTGGTTTGAGTCCCAGCTGCTCCACTTCTGATCCAACTCCTTACTGATGCACCTGGGAAAGCAGTGAAATGGCCCAAGAGCTTGGGTCCCTGGATCCACCTAGGAGACCTGGATGAAGCTTCTGGCTCCTGGCTTTGGCCTGGCCCAGCCCCGGCCTTTGCAGCCATTTTGAGGAGTGAACCAGAGGCATATGTCTCTCTCTTTTTCTCCCCCTTTCTCTGTAACTCTGATTTCAAATGAGTAAAATAAATCTTATTTTTTTTAAAAAAAAGGACAGACATGAAGGCACACAGAGAGAACACCGTGGAAAGACAGATCCATAAAAAGGGAAGAAAACCACTTGACAACAGGGGCAGAGATCGGAGCTTTGTAGTGGCCACACAAGGAACATCAGAGACTGCCAGCCATGCCCAGGAGCCACAGCGACAGCACAGCCCCACCAACGCCTGCATTTAGGACTTCTTGCCTCCGGAACTATGAGAAACAGTGTGTGTTGCTTGTTTGGAGCAGTCCTGGGAAACTATTACCATGTCTTAGATGGTAATGTTCTCTGGGGCTGGCACACACGGGGCATGTGAGGTACCAGTACACCGGGTGAATAAATGAATGAACAAGATGAACACTTGTGGAGAAGAGTGCACACACACCTGGGGAGGGACAGGGCACACAAACATGTGGGAGATGGTACACACACACACACACCTGGGGAGAGACGGGGCACACAAACGTGTGGGGGGGGATGGTGCACACACACACCTGGGGAGAGACAGGACATACAAACGTGTGGGGGGGATGGTACACACACACACCTGGGGAGAGACAGGGCACACAAACGTGGGGGGGATGGTGCACACACACACCTGGGGAGAGACAGGACACACAAACATGTGGGGGGATGGTGCACACACACACCTGGGGAGAGACAGGGCACACAAACATGTGGGGGGATGGTACACACACACCTGGGGAGAGACAGGGCACACAAACATGGGGGGGATGGTGCACACACACACCTGGGGAGAGACAGGGCACACAAACGTGGGGGGGGATGGTACACACACACACCTGGGGAGAGACAGGGCACACAAACATGTGGGGGGATGGTGCACACACACACCTGGGGAGAGACAGGGCACACAAACATGGGGGGGATGGTGCACACACACACCTGGGGAGAGACAGGGCACACAAACGTGGGGGGGATGGTGCACACACACACCTAGGGGAGAGACAGGGCACACAAACATGTGGGGGAGATGGTACACACACACACCTGGGGAGAGACAGGGCACACAAACATGTGGGGGGGATGGTACACACACACACCTGGGGAGAGACAGGGCACACAAACATGTGGGGGGGATGGTACACACACACATGGGGAGAGACAGGGCACACAAATGTGGGGGGGGGATGGTGCACACACACACCTGGGGAGAGACAGGGCACACAAACGTGGGGGGCATGGTGCACACACACACCTGGGGGAGAGACGGGGCACACAAACATGTGGGGGATGGTACACACACACACCTGGGGGAGAGACGGGGCACACAAACATGTGGGGGGGATGGTACACACACACACCGGGGGAGAGACAGGGTACACAAACATGTGGGGGGGATGGTGCACACACACACCTGGGGGAGAGACAGGGCACACAAACGTGGGGGGGATGGTACACACACACCTGGGGAGAGACGGGGCACACAAACTGGGGGGAGATGGTGCACACACACACCTGGGGAGAGACGGGGCACACAAACATGTGGGGGATGGTACACACACACACCTGGGGGAGAGACGGGGCACACAAACGTGGGGGGGATGGTACACACACACACCTGGGGAGAGACGGGGCACACAAACATGTGGGGGGATGGTGCACACACACACCTGGGGGAGAGACAGGGCACACAAACGTGGGGGGGATGGTACACACACACCTGGGGAGAGACGGGGCACACAAACGTGGGGGGGATGGTGCACACACACACCTGGGGAGAGAGGGCACACAAACGTGGGGGGCATGGTGCACACACACACCTGGGGGAGAGACGGGGCACACAAACATGTGGGGGATGGTACACACACACACCTGGGGGAGAGACGGGGCACACAAACGTGGGGGGGATGGTACACACACACACCTGGGGAGAGACGGGGTACACAAACATGTGGGGGGGATGGTGCACACACACACCTGGGGAGAGACAGGGCACACAAACGTGGGGGGGATGGTACACACACACCTGTGGAGAGACGGGGCACACAAACTGGGGGGGGATGGTGCACACACACACCTGGGGAGAGACGGGGTACACAAACATGTGGGGGGGATGGTGCACACACACACCTGGGGGAGAGACAGGGCACACAAATGTGGGGGGGATGGTACACACACACCTGGGGAGAGACGGGGCACACAAACGTGGGGGGGATGGTGCACACACACACCTGGGGGAGAGACGGGGCACACAAACATGTGGGGGATGGTACACACACACACCTGGGGGAGAGACGGGGCACACAAACGTGGGGGGGATGGTACACACACACCTGGGGAGAGACGGGGTACACAAACATGTGGGGGGGATGGTGCACACACACACACACACCTGGGGAGAGACAGGGCACACAAACATGTCGGGGGGATGGTGCACACACACACCTGGGGAGAGACAGGGCACACAAATATGTGGGGGAGATGGTACACACACACACCTGGGGAGAGACAGGGCACACAAATATGTGGGGGGATGGTACACACACACCTGGGGAGAGACAGGGCACACAAACATGTGGGGGGATGGTACACACACACACCTGGGGAGAGACAGGGCACACAAACGTGGGGGGCATGGTACACACACACACCTGGGGAGAGACAGGGCACACAAACGTGGGGGGCATGGTACACACACACACCTGGGGGAGAGACAGAGCACACAAACATGTGGGGGGGGATGGTGCACACACACCTGGCGGGGAGGGTATGTTACACACACACCCCTGGTGTGTATGTGTCAGGATGTCAGAGTTTCCAACTTCCTAACGAACAAGAAATCTGGATTTTTAGGTAAAATTTCCCAAGTTTTCAATTCACTCATACAAGTGGATCCTGTAGTCCTGGGGTCACTTGACCCGCGGTGCCTGGCACTTCCTGCACAGGGTGCACAGGGCTGACAGCTATGGCATGGAGGAACAGGCATCCTGGCGGACCTTCTGGGGCTCACAGCCAGCCGCAGGACTCTGCCAAGTGCAGCCAGACACCTACGAGGATGACCTAGGAGACACCTCCACCCAAGTGCAGGTGACTTGGTGCCCATTGGTGCCCACAACCTAACCAGAGGTGCTTCCAGGTCAGCGTCTGGGCCTTGCTCCCCTTCCCAGCCAACACACTGTGACATAACCGAAATACAACTAAAGGACAAGAAGCCAACTTCTAAAACCTGGGCACACCGTGTGGCACAATGGTCCCAAGGAGGTCCTGGGCTGGGAGTCAGGATGTCCGACCTTGAGACTGGAGATGAACTGTGTCCCTGGGCCTCGCATCTCAGCCATGCCACCTCCGGAGGTGTGAGCGTGCCAGTGACAAGGGTGCAGATGGCTAGGCCACCTCAGCGCTACAGGGCTGTCAGCACCCACCGTCATCCTAACTCTGAGGGGCGTGGTCAGCAGGATGCTGGCGTCAGCACTTGACCATCAGCCCCGGGGAACACGCCCACCACGCTCTCATCAGGTGGGCAGAGCTGGGTCTCCTCCACCAACTCTCATGCTCAGACTGGCTGCTGGATGAAGCACCTGGAGTACCTGCTGAGACCCCAGCGGGGAGGGGAACCCCCTGGCTTCAGGGCCAAGTGCAGTCCAGGAACCAGCAGCACCCTCCTCCCGGGAGCTTTCTCAGAAATCTAAATGGTCTGTCCTCTGGGGAGGGCCCGCAGCACTGAGCTCCCATCTGAGAACCACCGCCTTGCGAAAACCAGGCTGTGCACAGCCAAGTCAGAAGTGCAAGTGCAGGGGCTGGCACTGTGGCGTAGCTCCACTATGGGTGGAGCTGCCGCCTGCAGAGCTGGCATCCCATGTGGGCACTGGTTCAAAACCCAGGTGTTCTACTTCCAATCTGGCTCCCTGCTAATGTGCTTGGGAAAGCAGGAGAAAGATGGTCCAAGCGCTTGGGGTCCTGCACCCACATGGGTGACCTGCAAGAAGCTCCTGGCTTCAGATCAGTCCAGTATTGGCCATTGTGGCCATCTGGGGAGTGAACCAGCAGAAGGGAGCTCTGTCTCTGCCTCTCTATATACAACTCTGACTTTCAACTAAAGTCAGTAGATCTTTAAAAATAAAGTGGCACAAGTGCAGCCCAGAAGGCAGACGAAAACACCTGCACTAAAGCTGACCCCTCCAGCCAGGTCAGGGGACGCAGAGCTGACAGCCTAACCACAGTCCCCTAGGGGTGGCCCGGCCTGCCCGGAAGGCCAGGGGATTCACGGAGGATGACGGGCTTCAGCGAGGTGCCCAGAACGTGGCCACCAGCCTGCACTGTGCACGTGTGACTTCCCTGGGCGGGGCCTGTGGTGGAGATGGGTCGAATCCTTACTCCTGGCACAGAAATGTTTGCTATTACTAGGTTAGATTACCATGGTAATCTAACCAGACCTCATGTCAGCCAGTGCCTCTGGACTCAACAGATAACCCTGGGCTCCCTTCCAGCAGCTCTGAATGTCTGACCTGGGCACACTGTGTTGACAAACCAGCGCTGGAGGACAAACTATGCAATGCCTGGTAGCTCGCTGCCGGGAGGGCGCCTAACACTGCACAGCTTTAAGAACTGAGAGGGGCAGGGTTTGGCCTGGCAGTTGAGACCCTGCTTGGGGCACCACCCCCCGTGTCAGGTCCTGGTTCGAGTCCGAGTGCTGCTCCTGATCCCAGCTTCCTGCTCAAGCAGCAATGGCTCCACCTGCACAGGGGTCGCAGGCTGAGCTGCTGGGCCCCAGCTCTGGCTGGGACGGTGCGCATCTGGGAAGGGGCCCAGGGGCTGGGTGATCTCTGCCTCTCTTTCTCTGCCTTTCAAATAAACAAATAACTTTTAGATTGTTCTTCTAGATTTATTTGAAAAGCAGAGTGTCAGAGAGTACGACAGACTGAGAGGCATCCTCCATCCACTGGCTCATTCCCCAAACGGCTGCCTTGGCCAGGAGTCCAGAACTCCACCAGCGCCTCTCACCTGGGCCACCGTCTGCCGTCTTCCCGGGCGCATTCAGAGGAAGATCGGCTGAAAGCAGAGCAGCCGGGACTCCCAGGGGCGGCGCGATACAGGACGCCAGCATCGCACGCGGCAGCTTACCCCACCAGGCAGCGCTGGTCCCTAAAGAAACTTCTGAAAAACTGAAAGCTGGGAGAGGGGTGTCACAGGAGGCCAGGGGAGCAGCCGACCATTGCTTTTGATTGGCCTGCACGAGGTCCAGACCCGGGGAGCCGGGCCACAAGCCCCGTCACAGTGGGCACTACGGTACTGGACAGGTGGTCTCCCGAAGTCCTCGTGGGGTTGATCCTGTGCAGTGAGGGGGCTCGTGCACGTTCAACAGACAACGTCTCAACAACCAAAGAGCTGACGCGCCCCTCACGCCTGCCATTCAGGCCACGCACCACACTCATCCAACAGGCATCCAGGCGCACCTGGTGCCATCCATCGCTTAGTGGACGGTGAGCACCTGACTGGAGGAAGTGATGCAGCCAAATGGGCACAGGCCCAGACACGGGAGGCGGAATTGTGCAACAGGCCTGGCGTCACACAAGCCGGAGTTCAAACAGTGACAGGCGACTTCCGGAACACCGCCTCCCCTTCCCGAGTCTCCTCGCCCGTAAAACGAGCGTGCCGACGCCCCGCACAGGCCGACGTCCCGCACAGGCCTGCCGACACCCGCACAGGCCAACGTCCCGCACAGGCCTGCCGACGCCCCGCACAGGCCTGCGGCGTTCACACAGCCTGCGCGGCTGCGCCCCTGATGTTCAAGGCAACGGCTTTGGGACCCCACAGATCCCGGCCTAAATCCTAGCTCTGCACTTCACTGGGTCTGTGAGGGAGCTCCAGCTTGTGAGAAAATGAAATTAAAAGGTTCTTTTAGGCCGGCGCCGTGGCTTAACAGGCTAATCCTCCGCCTTGCGATGCCGGCACACCGGGTTCTGGTCCCGGTCAGGGCGCTGGATTCTGTCCCGGTTGCCCCTCTTCCAGGCTAGCTCTCTGCTGTGGCCCGGGAGTGCAGTGGAGGATGGCCCAAGTGCTTGGGCCCTGCACCCCATGGGAGACCAGGAGAAGCACCTGGCTCCTGCCTTCGGATCAGCGTGATGCGCTGGCCGCAGCGGCCATTGGAGGGTGAACCAACGGCAAAGGAAAACCTTTCTCTCTCTCTCTGACTGTCCACTCTGCCTGTCAAAAAAAAAAGGGGGGGGAGGGGTTCGTCACAAAAAAACCTGCAATCCAGGCACACAAGGGGTCTTCAAAAAGTTCATGGAAAATGGGAAAATGCATACTATGAAAATAACTATGCATGGTTTTTACATTTTATTTGCACCAAACGTGCCGATCAAAATTTTCCATGACTTAATGTTCAAGTATCCTCGTATGACTCTGGGCAAGTTGCTTAAATTTTCCACTACGCCCGTTTGCACTTTTGCAAACAGGGAATAGACATTCTTCCTGGGGTCTAGGCAGTAAACAAGATAACGCCGTCAAAGAACCCCTTGGCTGCGAGGGCGGGGTGAAGATCCTTACAGCGTGTCCATGAGTGCCACACCCCAGAACTTAAAATGAGCACAAACTATGAAAAACTGGGCCAGGAAAAAAAAAGCGCCTTGTATTTGGTTATTTAAAACTTTCCTGAGGACAAAGCCTCTCACCCAGGTGAGCTGCACGCCCTTACTTTCCAGGAGTTTCTAAAATAACGTCACGCGTGGGCAGCCGAGCAGAGCCAACCGGCCTCAACCCTGCAGTCACGCGCCACCGCGACCCTGCCCGGCCGAGTGACTCCCTACACCCGCACTACGCGGGCCCGAACGGTTACAAAGCCTACAACGCCAGGAGAGTAACCCTGGACTTCGATTTAAAAAAAACTGCGCGGTGTAACACACAGGGCGGCCGCCCCGCTGTGTCCTCCGGGTCCAGACCCGGGGCCCGGCCACTGCCCCGGCCAGGAAGCGGCCAGCACCGTGGGCCGGGAGGCCTGCTCGTCCAGCCCAAGTTCCTGGCAGCACAGGGGAGCTGCGGCAGAACAAGGCGCGAGCCCTGTCGCCCCCGCCGCCCTGGCCACCCCGGAGCCCCTGCGGCCGGGCGGTCACTCGGGCAGAGGCGCAGCGGACACGGCGCCGAGGCGCGGGCGCTGTCCGGACGCCCCGCTACGAGCGAGTCCGAGGTTTCCACTTCCGAGAGCGGGGAGCCACGGCGTGGGAGGGGAGCGGCCAGGCTCGGCGCGCGGAAGTCCCGGCCTGCCCCGTCTGAGGGCCAGGGTCCCCCGAGGCCACTCCGCCCAGAGGCGGATAAAAGGCAGCACTGGCGCTCCAGGAGCCGGGCCCGGCGAGCGAACGTTCGAGCGCGCCGCCGCGAGGAGCGGCCCGGAGCGCTACAGGCCCGGGCCGGCCCAGACCCAAGTTCAGGCAGACGGGGGAGGGGAGCCAACCGCCATCTTTCCCAGAGTGCCTAGGCCATTAGACGAAGCTCCGCCGCGGCGGCCGCTCCCTCTCTCGCGAGACCTGGCGCCTGCGCCGCGAAGGCCACTGGGAAAAGCGGGGGGGAGGGGAGAGGAAGGAAGCCGGGACCCCGGCTGGAGGCGGGCTGAAGCGGCGACAGGACCCTCAGGAAGAGGGGGCGGGGAGAAGGCGCGACTGACGCGGCGTGCAGGCCAATCAAAAGCGAGCTCGGGCGGGCCTCTGGCCAATCGGCAGTGCGGCCTAGCGCGAGGGGCGGGCGCCGGGGCCGAAGGTAGCTTGAGCGCGGCGGCGGCGTTGTTCAGTCAGAGCGAGAACATTCCAGAGGTGAGTCCGCTGAGGGGCGGCGGCCCCGCGCCCCTCCCCGCCCCCCGACCCCGCGGGCCGCTGGCTGGCGGGGCAGGCGCGCCCGCCCGCCCGCGCTCACGGCGCCGTGTCTCCGCGCCAGGTCGCCGCTCCGCGCTGCCCGACCGCGGACGTCGCTGGGACAGCCCCTCCCGCTGCTCGGCGGCGGCACCTGGCCCGGCCGCTCCCCGCGCTGCGCTGCGCTCCGCCGCCTCCGCCGCCCCGGACCGGACTCGGGTTGAAACGCGCCTCACTTCATCCCAGTCCCGGGCGAGCAGCGTTGGGTTTATGTCTTTATTTGACGAAAACGGTGAGTCGCGGGCGGGCGGGCGGGCGGACGGGAGATGGCGGCCGCACAAGATGGCGGCGCCGCCGCGTGACCCGCCGCGGCGTGTGGCGCAGTTTGGGGGGCGGCGGCGGCCTCTGCCCTGCCGGCGGGAGCGCGCGCTGCCGCATTTGTGAGTCACCGCGCCCGGGGCGGGGGCGGCCCCGCGGCCCCGCCGCCGCCGCGGGCCTGGGGCGCCCGGGGTGGGCCCGGCGCCGCCCGAGCGCCTCGGAGGGCGCGGGGCCGGAGGTCAGCCGCGCGCGGGGCCGGGCTGCCGAGTACGCCGGGGCCGCGGCGCCAACGCTCGGGCCGGCCCGGACTGCGGCTCGGGGGGCAGGGCGGGCGGCTCGGCGGGGGGCGGGGCGGGCTTCCGCGGGCGGCGGCCGGCGGCGCCGGTGTCGAGGGAGCCGGGGCTGTGGGTCGCGCGGGCGGCCGTCGGGGCGGGAGTGACGTTACACCTGCGGGGATCGGGGTGTGTTCTTCGCTTCTTCTCTTGCAGAGCTGTTGCGCAGCCATTGGTACCTGTATTGGGGACACATAGCATACAAGCAAGAAGCTTGCAGCCTCAGTGGCGAAAATTTTTTCATGTCAGAGACCGAGAAGTCTTGCAGTCGTTTATGTCATCCCTTCTTCTCCAGACAGAAGATACCAAAAAGTTGCAATCAAAGATCTCTTCATCTTATTGATAAAGCCATTAATAAGCCAAAATGTCTGTCAACGTCAACCGCAGCGTGTCAGACCAGTTCTATCGCTACAAGATGCCCCGTCTGATTGCCAAGGTAATGCTGATCTTCGTTTTAGTAGGAAGACTAGATGTTTAAGTAGATTAAATGCAAAAATAAAGTTCGTGTTCTCTTTAGGTTGAGGGCAAAGGAAATGGAATCAAGACAGTTATAGTCAACATGGTTGACGTTGCAAAGGCGCTTAATCGGCCTCCAACGTGTAAGTAAAGCTTCTTGGAGAAGTCTGAAAAGGTGTATGACGAATATATATTGTCTTGGTCCTCTTTAAGCTGAAAAACATTTACGAATTCTGTGCTAATTAGTTTAAGGGGTAAGGAGTGGAACCTCAGATTTAAAACTAACCAATGTAATAGTTGTCTTAAGTTCACAAAATTACCTGGGCAGCACATTTGATTTTAGCCCGATTTTTTTTTTTTTTTTTTTTTTTTTTTTAAGATTTATTTGAGAGGCAGAGAGGGGCTGTCCATCTGCTGGTTCACTCCCCAAATGGTCACAAGTCAGCTGGAGCTGAGCTGATCAGGAGCCAGGAGCTTCTTCTGGATCTCCCAGTTGGGTGCAAGGGGCCACCTTGCATTGCTTTCCCGTGCCATAGCAGAGAGCTGGATCAGCTGGGACTCAAACAGGCGTCCATATGGGATGCTGGCACTGCAGGTGGCAGCTTTACCCACTACGCTACACCACCAGCTCTGTGCCCAACAACTTAAAAACAATGATTTCTGTGTAAGATATGAACAAGCAGCAAGACATTTAGTTAACTGTAATGAGACAAATCTAATTTTTTTTCTCCAAATAGATCCCACCAAATATTTTGGTTGTGAGCTGGGAGCACAGACCCAGTTTGATGTTAAGAATGACCGTTACATTGTCAATGGATCTCATGAGGCGAATAAGCTGCAAGACATGTTGGATGGATTCATTAAAAAATTTGTTCTCTGTCCTGAGTGTGAGAACCCTGAAACAGATCTGGTGAGTGAGTGCACCCGGAGTTTTAAGTAGATCGCCATCTCTCATTTCTTATGATGGTCTTCTCACACAATTCCACTTTATATGGATGACTTTTTTTTTTTTTTTGCAGCATGTCAATCCGAAGAAGCAAACAATAGGTAATTCTTGTAAAGCCTGTGGCTATCGAGGCATGCTTGACACACATCATAAACTCTGCACCTTCATTCTCAAAAACCCACCTGGTAAGTCTTCATACTAAATGAGTTTTTTTGTTTGTTTTTTTGTTTTATTTTGTTTAAGATTTATTTATCTGAAAGTCAGTTACATAGAAGGAGAGGCAGAGAGAGTGCTCTTCCCATCCACTGGTTCACTCCCCAGTTGGCTGTAACAGCCAAAGCTGCGCCAATCCGAAGCCAGGAGCTGCTTCTAGGTCTGCCACTCAGGTGTAGGGGCCCAAGCACTTGGGCCATCTTCTGCTTTCCCAGGCCATAGCAGAGAGCTGGATGGGAAGTGAAGCAGCTGGGTCTTGAACTGGCGCCCATATGGGATGCTGGCACTGCAGGCGGTGGCTTTACCCACTGTGACACAGCACCGGCCCCACTAATAAGATTTTAACAAAATTTCTGGGAAACAAAATGGGAGATTTTCTGTTGCAAAAGGAATATGGGAACACCACATTACATTGCACGTAAGTGTTTGAAAAGTCTACTGTTGTTTTTTTGTGCCATTAAAGTTGAATAGGGTAGATTTTTACACCATACCATCAACTTTTGAGATGGGACATCTTAAGGTGAATGAGACACTTAAGATTATGATGGGAAACCAGCAGAGTACTTCTAGTGTTGTTTGGTACACGGAGAGCTTGTCTGAAGGTTTAAGGGTCTTTAAATTGCAAGCAACACTCTGTGGCAGACTGTCGAAACTGTCTGGCACAATTTGAGCTTGCTAGAGCAAGGAAGTCTAACCTATTCCGGTGTTCTCTTTCCTGTGAGACAAGCCGTTATATAGACTTAAACAGTGTTCAACTGTGTTGGAGAAAGCTGGTTTGAGATAAAAGCCTTGTTCAAGGTCACAAGGCCTATATTTTAACCAGCTGCGCCATATCACTGGCTCTAATCTAGAATTGTAAGTGTTTTGTTTGGTTTTCTGAGGGTGATCCATAGCAGACAGACAGGATTTAAATGTACGGTGGGCACTGAGATGTTCACTATGAGATTAAACTTGTATTTCCATTCTGTCTCCATGTAGAGAATAGTGACAGTGGCACAGGGAAGAAAGAGAAGGAAAAGAAGAACAGGAAGGGCAAAGACAAGGAAAATGGCTCCGTATCCAGCAGTGAAACACCGCCGCCGCCGCCACCAAGTGAACTCAGTCCTCCTCCACATGCTGTGGTGAGTGGTGTTGAAGGCCCTGGCTGTGGTGGATGTGTGTTGGATCCCAGGTACTGTTGGTTGCTTAAAATCAGAAGAATTTAGTTTATTTTAAAGGTAGAAAGTGAATTTGGTGTCATTAACTTGGCACAGTCTGCAGACATTTTTAATGCCCTTGACCCAAGCGCCTTACTTTTGTCAACAGGAAGAGGAGGAGGATGATGACTGGGGAGAAGATACAACTGAGGAAGCTCAGAGGCGCAGAATGGATGAAATCAGTGACCATGCGAAAGTGCTGACGCTCAGTGACGACCTGGAGAGGACTGTGGAAGAGCGCGTCAACATCCTGTTTGACTTTGTGAAGGTAAACATCTGCTCCTCCGGGAGTCCGGTGCTTCTCCGGTTTTGCCTTTCAGATAATTACTGTATTCAGCTGGGTAGCAGGCAGGTGCCTTCTCGATACCGTGTGAATGGTCTAGTTAACGGTCCTGTGGTTCTCGTTTTCTCTGTCCATTCGAGAAGTGACGTTGAGTGTAGTTGCCAGGATGCAGGGGCACTTGGAGTCTTGAGCCCCCCAGAAGATCAAGTCCATTTCTCTGACTTTCTCTGCAGAAGAAGAAGGAAGAGGGCGTCATTGACTCCTCGGACAAGGAGATCGTCGCTGAGGCAGAAAGGCTGGACGTGAAAGCCATGGGCCCTCTTGTTCTGACTGAAGTTCTCTTTAATGAGAAGATCCGGGAGCAAATTAAGAAATACAGGCGCCATTTTCTAAGAGTAAGCAAACAGATTCATAAGTGAAATCACAGCCGTTTCTCCCTGGGCCTGCCATCTAGCACTTCAACCTCTTTGGCTCATTTGTTAGAAGTTGTCAGCCTAGATCATGTACGAAAAGTTTGTTGATGCCCAAATGTCTGTTTGCAGTTTTGTCACAACAACAAAAAAGCTCAGCGGTACCTTCTTCACGGTTTGGAGTGTGTGGTAGCAATGCATCAAGCGCAGCTCATCTCCAAGATCCCACACATCCTGAAGGAGATGTACGATGCGGACCTTTTAGAAGAAGAAGTCATCATCAGCTGGTCGGAAAAGGTGGGGCGCACAGGAGTGGACTCGGGTCAGAAGTGTGGAGCCAGAGCGGCTGGGGGCTTGGTGTGCCTTGCAGGTGATTCCTGCCTTGTCCGTTTTGTATCCACACTAACAAACAGCTGGGATTCTCGTGTGTTAACTGTATTTTGTTGAGGATTCATGACCAGATATGATCTCCCCAGAGTAAGTTAATGTCCTCAAACTAAGAAAATTGTACTGATCTGTTTTTAGGCTTCTAAGAAATACGTCTCAAAAGAACTTGCCAAAGAGATTCGTGTCAAAGCAGAACCATTTATTAAATGGCTGAAGGAGGCAGAGGAGGAGTCTTCTGGTGGTGAAGAAGATGACGAAGATGAGAACATTGAGGTAAACGCTAGAGAAAATAGAGCATTGATGATGGTGTTTGGTTAAAATGTTTGGACAGTAGTTTGGGAAATAATCACTAATGGATTGTAGAGGGTGGTGAACATCCCTCCCTCTGTGACCAGAGACTATGATCTGTAAAAAAAAACGAGCAGAGGAGAGGCAGTGTGTGTACCCGAGAGTGTACATGGAGAAGCTGCATCTTTGTGGCTGTTTGTGTTAAATGCAGATTGACTGGGACAGGTTTACAATCATCATTTGTTTCATCAGGTGGTGTATTCGAAGACTGCCAGTGTACCGAAAGTTGAAACTGTGAAGTCTGACAACAAGGATGACGACATTGATATTGATGCCATCTAAAGGGCCGAATGCAACCTAGCTTACCAGTGTAATGCTGCAACTTTTTCTCCATTATCAGCCAGAAGTGCAACATGTATGTGCAAAAGCTAAAATAGCTTAACATCATGCTACACTTTATACTAAGAAAACTATTACTGTGAGTGATCTGTATTTAAGCCCAATGAGACATCTAGGGAGTCCATACACATCAGTGAGCAGATAGAGTTTGCTTATTTTATAGCATGTTTCTTTTTGAAAAACTAGTGATGGACACATTTGGATCACATTTATACAGTTAACAAAAATAAAGATTTGATTTTGGTCATTCTTAAGATTTTTGGCTCTGAATGACTTTGGCTGAAGTAATTGGCTCCTTTTATAATGTGCCATCATTTAACCTGATAGGATTCTTGGAGCCTGTGATACGTTGTTAGGTGCTGAGACCATAATGAGGTCTTCAGAGTGTAAGTGTGTGTATTTGTAATGACTTTATTCAGCCACTAAGAAATACAGTACTTGGAAAGTTTTACCTCTGGTCCCACGGATTGGTGTTTGGTAATGTACGTTTAGGCCGAGGTAGACTGCTGATCAAATGACAGCACAACATCTGAGGAGCAGAAGTGACCTGAGTGTCCTATAAACGTTGATTGAGAGCAGGTTTTGAAACTTGAAATTTTGTTTTTCCAGTTTGTGTACAATTTCCCCAAATTGGTAGTCTTTGAAGTCGTGTGCATTGCACGTTGGATGAGCCAGGGAAATGACTACTACATTAACAAATGAGCATTTAATGTGTATGTAGTGGTTGCTTTGTACTAAGAGAACACAAATTCTGAGGTGTGATTGAATAGTCAACTGATTTTATTTGGGGGAAACAGGTAAAGGTGCACTTAATCTCTAGCAGAAACTGAGCATAGTTTTTAGCTTTTACCATTATCGTTTAAATTATAACTTCCGAGTGCTTAGACATACTGTATATTTTGTTCAGTGTGATTTTTCCCTGAATACTAAGGTTGTTCTTTAATGCCTTTTCCACTTGAACCACATAGCTTATGCTTTCTAGATTTTGGTTGCTAGCTTGCCAAAATAAGTGTTACTGTGTTTCAAACTTGATTTTTGTTTTTCTTATTTTAAAAATAAGGTTAAAAGCATATTTCTAAGTCGAAGCCTCTATTTTGGTGTAAGACTTGGGATATTTTTTACTTCACATTGAATCTAGGCAGACACCCAAGAGGTCTGTGACGCTGGTTCTGAGTGCGGGTGACTGGGGCCTCTGCCGGCCCTGCAGGGCTTCGGGTTTGGACCTGTGAGAGAATTCCTTGCCCAATTAGCTAATGTAAACTCACTTGATCCGAGTTCTGACTATATTTGAGTAATCATCTTCAAGATGGAAAATTGTTGTGTTTATTCCTTTCTGCAAAAAGTGCACTGTGGGAGCTGGGAGTCCGTATGGTTAAGCTCATTTGGAGGATTTTCACAGCATTTCCTTATTTCCTTGTGACCCATCTCACAGATTGAGACTTTAACAAATGTATGTAAAAAAATTTTTCACATTGAAATTATACAGACATTTGATAAAATAAAACCTTGTTAGCTTGATATTTTAAGGAACTGAAACCTAGCAATCTTATTTGAGAGAGTTTATTTACAACTGCCTTTGGTAGATTCTGATGAGAGTGGAACAGGAGCCATATACCTGGATGGAATGTGCTGTGTCACACCAAAGAGGGGAGTTTTGCAAACGCGTATGTCGCCTAGGTTTCAAATTCTGCTGTACGGCCAGTTTGCTTTTATCAACTGAAATACCCATAGGAGATCCTGGTGACCTAAGCTAAGCTGCACTCAACAGTGTAAAGCTAATGAGGTTCTGTTACAGAGCTTTTTACTTTTGACCTGAAGGGAAATATGTTTAAGGCGTCTCAACACTAAAGAGAAAATTTGGGCTTGGACTAATGTTCAGTCTGGTGCCAAATTTCCAGTGGAATTCAAATTCGCATAATCTATTGAATTTTATTCATGGAGGGTATCCTAATAGTGATCCTTCACTGCTCTATTGAACTGTCTTAAGATTTCCTGTTCCAAACAGCTACGTTACTTGATTAAAACAATTAAAATTATGTTTTGTCTTTGCTTTAATACTGAAACCCTAAGTTTTCATTTCACAGTGAGATGAAAGCTTTGAAATCAGCCCTGCTCAGTAGCTGGTGCTTTCGATTCTTCAGCAGTCAGACTGGCCAGCCACACACACAGCAGGTGTCGCGTGCACAGTGGTACACTGGGAAACGCGCCTCTCAGGTTGAGAACGGGGAAATGGGGGAGCTTGCTTTGTTCCACACAGTCCTTGGAGCCAGGAGCTTCCTCCGGGTTTCCCACCTGGGTGCAGGGGCCCAAAGACTTGGGCTGTCTGCTGCTGCTTTCCCAGGCCACAGCAGAGAGCTGGATCAGAAGTGGAGCAGCCAGTGTCCATGTGGAATGCTTTTTAAAAGGTGGGGGTGGGGGACAAACAAACCTGGGCTTTGGACTCAAACCAGGGTTCTTGCCAGAGACTTGTGCCTAGTGGGAGGACTAGTCCGCAGAACGCAGATCCTGCAGGGAACTTGATGGGAGTCCAGTGATCACAGCTGGGACCGTAGGGGACACTGCTGTCCACAGGGATAGCAGGGCTGAGCATGTGTTGGTTGACACGGGCAAACTCAGGAATGTGTTCGTGGACTTGGAGCAGTTTGAAGTTCTGTGTCACGTAGTCCCTCACCACCATATCCTGGATCCTGTGACAGCTGCAGGTGGTAGAACCCAGTCCAGCCTGCCCCGACTTGACAAGGCCCCAGCAGGCAGAAGTCTCCAACAATGGCAGCAGAATTCGGCCAGCAGTGTGTGAGTGGGCTTCCCCCAGCTAGGGGAGGACAGAAAGGCATGCCAGGTGTTAGGAGCAGTAAGAGGCTGGGTGGGTCCTGGCGTTTGGTTACACATGGCGCATCACAGGAAGGAGCATACCTGGCCCAGCATTGCTGTATGTTCCACTGTCCCTTGAGCTTTCTGTCGTCACGTGTTACACAGTAGTGGGAAGGGGAGGGGAAGCTGTCATGGAAGTGGGCTGGAGCCATCCACAGATGGAGAAAGTCCCCTGAGGGATAGGCCAGCAGACAGCCCTGGAGGCCAGGACCCCTTGAGACCCTGCCTCCAACTTCTGATCCAGCTTCTTGCTAATAATTCTGGGAGGCAATGGGTGCTGGTGCAAGGACTTGAATCCCTGTCACCCATGGGGTGCCTGGTGCAACCCTAGCTTGAAGAGTGAACCAACAAGTGGAAAATCTTGTCCCTCCCCCTACCTCTTATCACTGTGCCTTTCAAATAAATAAGACTTTAAAAAATTTTAATGGGAGCACCACAATAAAACACTGCCATACATCCACTGAAGCAGCTAAAATAAAAGCAACACCAAATTTTGTGAGGAAGTGGAGGAACGAACTCTTCTGTTGGTTAGGGTATAAACTGCTTCAGGTATTAAACACTGCAGGAAAGGGCCTAACAGCTTCTTGCAAAAACTAGATGCACCTGCCTGCCTAGGAAAGCGAAAGCATGGCTCTTGAGAACTGAGACAGGTGAGAGCCACTTTTCTCATAATGATCCCAGGACCGTCACCGGAAGAATGCCTGGACAGACTGTCCCATGTATGTACTTCATTGAATGTTTTCATCTACTTGAAAGAGCAACAAAGAGCCTGTTGTTCACCAGCCCACTTCCTAAGTGCCCACAACAGCTAGGTCTGGGCCAGGCTGAAGCCAGGAGCCCGGAGTTCCAGCCAGGTTTCCCACATGGGTGGCAGGGGCCCAGCACCTGAGCCATTAGCACGAAGCAGGGTAGCCAGCACTCAACACTTGTGTGCGGGTGCTGTGTCAGCATTCCCATTCTCCCAGGAGTTGTGCTGTGTGGCCATTTTCATTTTCAAGCAATTTGTAAACTGCTCTTTCGCTTTCTTAAGTGAGGCATTGTCCTATAAGACCATGTCTCCATGTACTTGTATAACTTCTAGAATTTGTTCCATCTATTGATTTCCAATTTTATTCCACAATAAAAAAATTTGATAGGATTCTGATTTTTTTTTTTTTTTAATTTGTTGAGGCCTGTTTTGTGGCCTCGTATATGGCACATCCTAGAGAATGTCCCGTGTGTTGATGACAAGAATGTGCAGCTGGGGCCGGCATCGTGCAACAGGCCACCACCTGTGGTGCTGGCATCCCATATGGGCACTGGTTGATCCCTGGCTGCTCTGCCTCTGATCCAGCTCCCTGCCAATGTGCCTGGGAAAGCCCAGGTACTTGGGCTCCTGCCCCATCTGGAAGTCCTGTGTGGAGTTTCAGGCTCCTGGCTTCGGCCTGGCCCAGACCTCACCTCTGTGTCTATTTGGGGAGTGAACCAGTAGATGGTTGTGTCTGTCTCTTCTCTGCCTTTCAAATAAGTAAATTTCTTTTAAGTTTTATTTATTTGAGAGGCAGAGTTGCAGAGAGAGGGCTTCCATCCTCTGGTCCACTCCCCAAATGATTAGTCACCAGAGCTGGGCTGGGCTGGGCTGATCCAAAGCCAAGATCTTCGGGGTCTCCTACATGGGTGCAGGGGCCCAAGCACTTGGGCCATCTTCAACTGCTTTTCCAGGCCATCAGAGGGAGCCGGATTGGAAGTGGAGCAGCCGGGACTCGAACCAGTGCCCATATGGGATGCCAGCACGGTAGGTGGTGGCTTTACCCACTGTGCCAGTGCTGGCCCCTATTGTGTTCCTTTTGGAGCATCACATTGCCTTATTTTTTCATGCTTCTAGTGTTTCTATGCTGATTTGTGTGTATCTGGGGAATCCAGTGTTTCTATCACTTTAAAAAGGTAGCTTTCGGGGACTGCAAGCATGTCCTTAAAGACACCATCTCTGGGTGTGGTTCTGCAGCTTTGGCTCTAGTTCTAGTTGGATCCAGCAGTGGGTCTCACTGTACCTCTCTTGGCTGCAGTTGGTGGTAGCAGTGGCAGCAGGGGTCTGAGGTGCTCCTGTGGCCCAAAAGGGTGCTTGGATCCCTGCCATACAGTCTCCCCACGGCCTCCAGGCTGCTGGCGCTGCAGGAGGACCAGGCCTCAGATTCCCAGCCACTGCCCATGTTGGGAGCTGGAGCTGCAAGAACAGTGCTGGTGCTGGGGGCAGGCCGGATCCACGGACCACCTGCCTCTCCTGCCTCTGGAGTCCAAGAGCAGCGCTGCGCTGGACCAGGCAGGCCCCCCAATCACTGCCTGAGAGAGGGGCTGGGGCCCCAGGAGTGGCCTTGGTTCTGGAGTAGGTGGGGCATACAAACCCCAGGGACTCTCTGAAGGAGAGCTATAACAGATTCTTAAAATAGAGATCTGGCATTGTAGCACAGTGGGTAAAGCCGCCGCCGACAGCGCCGGCATCCCACATGGGTGCTGGTTCAAGTTCTGGCTGCTCCACTTCCAATCTAACTCCCTGCTAACGTGCCTGGGAAAAGCAGTAGAGGATGGCACAGTTGTCTGGATCCCTGCCACCCACTGGGAGACCCAGACCAAGCCCCTCGCCTTGGCCCGGGCTAGCCCTAGCCTTTGTGGCCAACTGGGAGAGTGAACCAGCAGATGGAAGACCTCCCTCCCTCTCCTCCCCCCCTCTCTCTAACTCAGATAAATAAATCATTAAAAACATGAATTATTAAGGAATAAATGGATGCCCACTAGAAAATTCATGAATCTCAAGAACTCCGTACTAAATGAAGGAAGACTTACCCCACAAAGTAAGTGTTAAGATCCCAAAAGCAGGCTGGGTGGAGTGGGGCCCCATGGCGGGGGCAGGGCAGACTCTCTGTGGAGACAGTAATTTACATCCCGTAGGAGTCTGGCTCTATAGGTGTATGCGTTTTCCAAAACTTTGTTCGTGCCATTGCATGGAGATTTTACCTTAGAGAAGGAGCCATAAACAAATACTGAACTCTGCGTAATGCCATGTGTGTTAAAGTGTTTAGGAATAAAATATATTGATGTTTACAACTTTTTTTTTTTTTTTTATAGGCAGAGTGGACAGTGAGAGAGAGAAAGGTCTTCCTTTTTCCATTGGTTCACCCTCCAATGGCTGCCGCGGTAGGCGCACTGCGGCCGGCGCACCACGCTGATCTGAAGGCAGGAGCCAGGTGCTTCTCCTGGTCTCCCGTGGGGTGCAGGGCCCAAGCACTTGGGCCATCCTCCACTGCACTCCCGGGCCACAGCAGAGAGCTGGCCTGGAAGAGGGGCAACCGGGACAGGATCGGTGCCCCGACCAGGACTAGAACCCGGTGTGCCGGCGCCACAAGGCAGAGGATTAGCCTAGTGAGCCGCGGCACCGGCCTGTTTACAACTATTTTTAAGATGTGCCGGGTTTGTGAACGGTGTTGGCACTGCCTGCAACACCAGCATCCTGTGTGAGCACTGGTTCAGGTCCCAGCTGTTCCGCTTCTGATCCAGTTCCCTAGAAAAGCAGTGGAAAGAGGCCTGAGGCCCTGCACCCGCGTGGGAGACCTGGATGCAGCTCCAGGCTCCCGGCTTCAGCCTGGCCCAGCCCTGGCCTTTGTGAGTCGGTTGGAGACTAGAAGAGCAGACAGGAGATTCATATCTCTCCCTCCCCCACCTTCCTCTCCCTTCAAATAAAATATTTTTAAATGCATCCAGGCCGGTGCCATGGCTTAACAGGCTAATCCTCTGCCTTGCGGCACCGGCACACCAGGTTCTAGTCCCGGTTGGGGCGCCAGATTCTGTACCGGTTGCCCCTCTTCCAGGCCAGCTCTCTGCTATGGCCTGGGAGTGCAGTGGAGGATGGCCCAAGTGCTTGGGCCCTGCACCCCATGGGAGACCAGGAGAAGCACCTGGCTCCTGGCTTCGGATCAGCGAGATGCGCCGGCTGCAGCGGCCATTGGAGGGTGAACCAACGGCATAAAGGAAGACCTTTCTGTCTCTCTCTATCCACTCTGCCTGTCAAAAAAAAAAAAAAGCATCCAAAAACAGTTGGATTGATAGGTGGATGGGACAGCACGAGCGGGTGGCTGTATGATTAAACAAAGCACAGTGTTAGTTCTAGAGTCCTTACAGTGTCGCCTGAGTATCCGCAGTTCTTTCAACAGTTTTGTATGTTTTAAGTTTTTTGTCAAATGCTGGTAACATTTAATGGAAGAACAGGGAAGAATCAACAAACCCACCTTTGTAATGGGAGATCTCAGCTAACCTGTTACTGAACCAACTGGCAGATTGCCTTCCAGGGACCACGGCCAGACGACAGCGGACTTCTCAGAGCAGAAATGGGAGGCGCCCTCCGGGGGTGGGCGGGGCACTCCCGGGAAAACGTCCTTATGCAGGCAGTGACGGAGCTGCACAAAAGGAATTGGCAGGGCCTGCTTCCACAGGAGGGACGGGATCCCCGCAGGAAGGGAGGAGGAGCAGGGGCTGGGGTGTTTCACGGCACAAAGCTAAAGGAACCACCGTGCACACTGCCCCGTGGATGGCCAGGACTCCCCAGGAAGCAGATGGAGACGGGTTAGGGCCGTGGACGGCTCAGGGAAGTCTTGAGGTGTGACTGGGCACAGCCGTGGCCTCAGCTCACCCCACAGGGAGCCCTGTGGCTGGAATGGTCCCTAAGAGCGCATCAGACTTGGGCAAGGGAGCCGGGACTTGATACCAGGCCTTGGGTATGGCTGGACTGGGGTGGGCTGGGGAGGGCCGGGGGTTCCGGAGAATGAGCATCAGAGCTGTCAGGCAGAAGAGCAAGGCAGGCGACAGAATGACAGCTCTCAGGGCAGAGTGGGGCGCTGGGAGCAGTCCGGGTGCACAGCAGGTTGTACGTCATGTGGAACTGATAAAGAGGAACATTTTCAAAGACAAGCAGTAGGGGCCCATACCGTGGCATATCAGGTAAATCCAACACGGCTGCCGCCTTTGCCAGCTGCTCCGATTCCCATCCAGCTCCCTGCTGAAGGCCTGGGGAAGGCAGCAGAAGATGGCCCAAGTGCCTGGGCCCCGGCCATCCACCCAGGAGACCAAGATGGAACTCCTGACTCCTGACTTCAGCCTGACCCAGCTCCAACCGTTGCGGCCATGTGAGGAGTGAATCAGTGGATGGGAGATCTCTCTCTCTCTCTCTCTCTGCCTCCCCACCCCCATAAACTCTGCCTTTCATATAAATAAATAAATCTTTAAAATGTATATATATAGGCCGGTGCCGTGGCTCAATAGGCTAATCCTCTGCCTGCGGCGCCGGCACACCGGATTCTAGTCCCGGTCGGGGCACCGGATTCTGTCCCGGTTGCCCCTCTTCCAGGCCAGCTCTCTGCTGTGGCCCGGGAGTGCAGTGGAGGATGGCCCAGGTCCTTAGACCCTGCACCCGCATGGGAGATCAGGAGAAGCACCTGGCTCCTGGCTTTGGATCAGTGCAATGCGCCGGCCGCAGCGCGCCGGCCGCAGCAGCCATTGGAGGGTGAACCAACAGAAAAGGAAGACCTTTCTCTCACTGTCCATTCTGCCTGTCAAAAAAAAAAAAAAAAAAGGCCGGCGCCGCGGCTCAATAGGCTAATCCTCCGCCTTGCGGCGCCGGCACACCGGGTTCTAGTCCCGGTCGGGGCACCGATCCTATCCCGGTTGCCCCTCTTCCAGGCCAGCTCTCTGCTGTGGCCAGGGAGTGCAGTGGAGGATGGCCCAAGTGCTTGGGCCCTGCACCCCATGGGAGACCAGGATAAGCACCTGGCTCCTGCCATCGGACTGGCGCGGTGCGCCGGCCGCAGCGCACCTACCGCGGTGGCCATTGGAGGGTGAACCAACAGCAAAGGAAGACCTTTCTCTCTATCTCTCTCTCTCTCACTGTCCACTCTGCCTGTCAAAAATTTAAAAAAAAAATATATATATATATATAGTTCACCAGGCATTGAGATAGGTGTTATATAAATAGGCATATTCCTTACTTTTATGGAGCTTAAAATCACACGGCAAACATTATTTTTTAAAGATTTTTATTTATTTGACAGGCAGAGTTATAGACAGAGGGAGACAGAGAAAGGTCCTCCCTCTGCTGGTTCACTCCCCAAATGGCCACCACGGCTGGAGCTATGCTGAACCGAAGCCAGGAGCCAGGTGCTTCTCCTGGTCTCCCATGGGGTGCAGGGCCCAAGCACTTGGGCCATCCTCCACTGCCCTCCCAGGCCACAGCAGAGAGCTGGCCTGGAAGAGTAGCATCCCAGGCTAGAACCAGGCACCCATATGGGATGCCGGCGCCACAGGCGGAGGATTAACCTAATGCGCCACTGCGCCGGTCCCGACAAGCATTATTTTTTAAACAATACAAATGGGAATATTTAATGCTAGCATGTAAGCTGGGACAGAGTGGGAGGTGGCATTGTCTAGGGTCTCCCGCCTCCGGAAGGAAGATGTAGGGGCACTTACCTGCCCTGGACCGTGACGTGTGTGTACGAACCTGTCGTCCCCAGAATGACCACCGACAGCAGCAAGAGCATCGAGAAGGGTCAGCGCTGTGGCATAGCTGGTAAAGCAGCCTCCTGCAGCGCTGGCATCCCACATGGGCACCAGTTCTAGTCCCAGCTGCTCCTCTTCTGCTCAAGCTCTCTGCTATGGCCTGGGAAAGCAGAAGATGGCCCAAGTCCTTGGGCCCCTGCTCCCATGAGGGAGACCCGGAAGAAGTTCCTGGCTCCTGGCTTTGGATTGGCCCAGCTCTGGCTGTTGCAGCCATCTGGGGAGTGAACCAGTAGATAGAAGACTCTCTGTCTCTCTCTCTTTCTGTCTCTCTCTGTCTTTGCCTCTGCCTCTCTGTAACTCTGCCTTTTGAATAAATAAATAAATCTTAAAAAAAAGTGTCCAGGCCAGCGCCGTGGCTCAATAGGCTAATCATCCGCCTGTGGCACCAGCACACCAGGTTCTAGTCCCGGTCGGGGCGCCGGATTCTGTCCCAGTCGCTCCTCTTCCTGTCCAGCTCTCTGCTGTGGCCTGGGAGGGCAGTGGAGGATGGCCCAAGTGCTTGGGCCCTGCACCCAATGGGAGACCAGCAGAAGCACCTGGCTCCTGCCTTCCGATCAGTGCGGTGCACCTGCTGCAGCGGCCATTGGAGGGTGAACCAACGGCAAAGGATGACCTTTCTCTGTCTCTCTCTCTCACTGTCCACTCTGCCTGTCAAAAAAAAAAAAAAAAAAGTGTGTCCAGAAAGGAGACACTGCAGGCGGTCTGGGGGCGGGGTTAGGACAGCAGTCTATTGCTTCTTGGGATGCCCTGTTCTGTACTGGAGTCACTGGGCTCGATTCCTGGCTCCACTTCTGATACAACCTCCTGCTAATGCATCCTGGGAGACAGCAGACGGTGACTCAAGTACTTGGGTTCCTGCCACCATGTGGGAAATTTGGATTGAGTTCTAGGATCCTGGCTATAGGGACTTTTGAGGGGTGAACCGGTGGGTGGAAGCATTTCTCTCTCAGTGTGTGTGTGTGTGTGTGTATGTTTCCTGTCAAATAAATAAAATTGTAAAAATAAACTAGGGGCTCTTTCTGTCAATCTGCCTTTCAGTACATAAATAAATCATTTTTAATAAATGCACAGATCATCATAAAAACAAAACAAAATTACTGCACCTGCCCCTCTAACAACTGGGAGTCAATGCAGTGCTGTGTAGGGTTTATAGGCGGCATAGTCCTCACTCGGGAATGTGGATCCAATCCATTTAACATGTTGAGTGGAGCCGTCCAGGCTGCAGTACGGAAGAGCTGTGAGCTTCGTGCTGCTGGAGCTCCCGTGTCTACGCAGCTGCAATGGAACTGGAGGTACTGTGCTTGGAGTATCCTCCAAATGCACCCGTGTTGGACCCTTAACGCCCCAATCTGTGTGTTAATGGTGTGAGACATGGGAGCCTCTGGGAGGGCGTCAGTGGCTTTGTAAGAAGAGGAAGAGGGACCTGAATGGGTGCCCCTGCTCTGCCTCCCCATGCAATGTCCTCCATACGAAGGTCCTTACCAGAGGCTGGCGCCAGGCTCTTGGATTTCCCAGCCTCCAGAACCATGAGGCAAATAAACTCCCTTTCTTTATGAATTATCTGGTCTCAGGAGTTTTGTTGCAGTAAGAGAAAACATGACAGGAGCTGGTGTTGGGACACAGCGGGTTAAAACAGCTGCTGGCATCCCAGATTGGAGTGCCAGTTCAAGTCCGGCTGTTCCACTTCTGATCCGGCTTCCTGCTGATCACCCGGGAAAGCAACCTACGATGGCCTGAGCACCTGGGCCCCTGTCACCCATGCGGAAGACCAGGTTGGAGTCCCTGGCTCCTGGCTTCTGCCTGGTCTGGACATGGCTATTGTGGCTATTTGGCAACTGAAACCAGTGGATAGAATCTCCCCATCTCCGTCTCTGTGTGTCCCCTTGGAAGTGTGCCCACGAGGAGCGACCACCACCATACTGGAGAAGCTGTGCCGGGACAGGGCGACTGTGTGGTGAGCGCAAGTGGGTCTTCGAGGGGCAGAAAGACAGCAGCTGGCCTCGGGTACTGTGGAGAGGCCACCAGCTCTCGGCTGCTTCCCTCGAGGCCCCTCGTAAGGGAGGGATACGCATACCCACCTCACTCGTCTCAGCCACCGCGTATGCCTTCTTGTACGGATACAGATGGAAGATAAGGTGGCACGGACGTCAGAGCCAGCAGAAGGCCGCCACGCACAGCCTGCGCTAACCAGAGCGGCTCTCAGATGTGGCGCGTGAGAGGGGCAGCGTGGAGAGCTGAGAAGGACAAGAGGCAGAGGGGGGTGAGGACGCCTCTTCCAGGCCTATGGAGGCCACGACTGGCTGAGTGCCGAACCTAAGCCCCGGGGGGACAGAGTGAGGGGTGGGTGCTCCTGATGGAATCCGAGCCCCTAGCAGCAGTGACTCCAGGAGCTTGCTCTCTGTGCTAAGTGAGGACACAGTGGGGAGGTGGCCGTCTGCCGGCCAAGACCCCGACCCCACACCCGGCTGGATCTCAGCCTTGCCTGCCTCCAGAAAGTAGGAAAGCCAACTTCTGCCACGCAAGCCGCCCAGTCTGCGCTGCTTTGTCTCGGCACTGGAGCAGCTTAAACAGGTCTCTGCTATCCTTGGTTGGACCTGATTTTTTTTTTTTTTTAACATCTGCAAGGGAAAATCCTGGAACATTGAGAACAAACACAAAGGAGAGGGTATGCACGAGTACGGAGGAGACAGGACCAGGGCGGAGCAGACTTCCCCAGGCGCGCTCGGACCGCACGGGCTCCGGGAGACTCAGCACAGGGCAGTGGGAGCTCAAGACCCCAACAGCACGCGTCTCGGGGCTGCACGGCAGCCGGGAGCAGGACAGCGCTGACCGCGGCCCCGGTGGTGCGAAGCCCGAGGGTGAGGAAAGGCAGGCGGCGCACAGGACACGGCACTCGTGTGGGAACGGTCCTAAACCGAAAACCCAGCAACTGGGCCCAAACAAAATTCTGGAGGATTTCCTGAAGTTAAGGAAATTTAAAAAGTTTTTAAATGTTCACTTTTATTTATGGTTTTCGCTCACTTGAAATGCAGGATGACACAGAGATACTTCATACAGGCCAGTTCCTTCCCCCAAATGCCTGCAACAGCCAGGACTGGGCCAGGCTGAAGCCTAGAGCCCTGAACTCCATCCAGGTCTCCCACGTGAGTGGCAGGGGCCCAACCCATCACCTGCTGCTTCCCAGGGTGTGCGTCAGCAGGAAGCTGATTTATTTGAAAGTGGGAGGCCGGCGCCGTGGCTCAACAGGCTAATCCTCCGCCTTGCGGCGCCGGCACACCGGGTTCTAGTCCCAGTCGGGGCACCGATCCTGTCCCGGTTGCCCCTCTTCCAGGCCAGCTCTCTGCTGTGGCCAGGGAGTGCAGTGGAGGATGGCCCAAGTGCTTGGGCCCTGCACCCCAGGGGAGACCAGGAGAAGCACCTGGCTCCTGCCATCGGAACAGCGCGGTGCGCCGGCCGCAGCGCGCTACCGCGGCGGCCATTGGAGGGTGAACCAACGGCAAAGGAAGACCTTTCTCTCTGTCTCTCTCTCTCTCACTGTCCACTCTGCCTGTCAAAAAAAAAAAAAAAAAAAAAAAAGAAAGCTGATTTATTTGAAAGTGGGGTAGCCGGGACGTGAGCCCACACTGATCTGGGATGCTGGTGCCACCACAGTGCGTCTTAATCTGCTGCACCTCAACATCCATTCCATAAAAGATTTTAAAAAGGGGGCTGGTGCTGTGGCATAGCAGGTAAAGCCGCTGCCTGCAGTGCTGGCATCCCATATGAGTCCCGGCTGCTCCACTTCCAATCCAGCTCCCTGCTAATGGCCTGGGAAAGCAGCGGAAGATGGCCCAAGTGCTTGGGCCCCTGCACTTGCGTGGGAGACCTGGAAGAAGCTCCTGGCTCCTGGCTCTGGATCAGCCCAGCCCTGGCCATTGCAGCCATTTGGGGAGTGAACCATCGGATGGAAGACCTCTCTCTCTCTCTCTCTCTGCCTCTGTGTAACTCTGCCTTTCAAATAAACAAATATTTTTTTAAAAAGACTTTTAAAAGTGTGCCAGATAAAGCAGGTAAAGTGACCAGCTGCAACGCTGGAATCCCATATGGGCATCAGAAGAAGCTGCTGGCTCCTGGCTTCCGCCTGGCCCAGCCCTGGGTTAGGAGCATGAACCAGAGGATGAGAGATCTCTCTCTCTCTTTGTCTCTCTTTCTCTAACTCCGCCTTCCAAATAAATAAATAAATCTTTTGAAAAGGTTGCTCAGGGTTGCTCCCTGTGGTCAGGAGAGAAGAGAGCTCTGTACAGCACCCGAGTCACCGGGCCTGTGTGGGTAAGACTGCCGGCTGTGTCTCACCACTGCTCAGACGGCTCAGCAAGCACTGGAATGCCTTGCAGGAATTTTAGGGACAATTTGTCCTCAGGTTCTCAAACTTTGAGCTCTCATGACCCCTCGTACTCTTTTGTTTTTAAATATTTATTTAAAAGGCAGAGTTATGGAGAGAGAATCTTCCATCTACTGGCTCACTCACCAAATGGCCACAATGGCCAGGGCTGGGCCAGGGTGTAACCAAGTGCTAGGAACTCCATCTGACTTTCACATCTGGGTGTGGGTGCCCAAAGACTTGGGTCATCTTCTGCTGTATTCCCAGGTGCATTAGCAGGGAGCTAGATCAGAAGTGGAGCAGCCGGGGCTGAAACCGGTGCCCATATGGGATGCTGGCATCCTAAGAGGTGGTTTAACCCACTGTGCCACAACACCGGCCCTACCACTTAGACTCCTAAAATCACTGAAGATCCCTAAGAGACTTTGCATAAGTGGGTTCTATCAGCATTTATAATGCTGACAATGGAAACTGAGGGATTGGGGCCGGCACTGTGGTACACTGGGCTAAGCCAACACTTACAACACCAGCATCCTGTATTGGAGGGCCAGTTCAAGTCCTGTCTACTCTGCTTCTGATCCAGCTTCCTGCTAATGTGCCTGGGAAGGCAATGGATGATGGCCTAAGTGCTTGCGCTCCTGCCACCCACTTCTAATCCAGCTCTCTGCTGTGGCCTGGGAAAGCAGAAAAAGATGGCCAAAGTCCTTGGGCCTCTGCACCTTACGTGGGAGAACTGGAAGAAGCTCCTGGCTCCTGGCTTTTGATGGCCCAGCTCCAGCTGTTGCAGCCATTTGGAGAGTGAATAACTCTGCCTTTCAAAGAAATAAATAGGGCAGCGCCACGGCTCACTAGGCTAATCCTCCTGCAGCACCGGCACTCCGGGTTCTAGTCCCATTCAGGGCGCCACCGGTTCTGTCCCAGTTGCTCCTCTTCCAGTCCAACTCTCTGCTGTGGCCCAGGAGGGCAGTGGGTGATAGCCTGGGTGCTTGGGCCCTGCACCCGCATGGAGACCAGGAGGAAGCGCCTGGCTCCTGGCTTCAGATCGGCGCCATGCGCCGGCTGTAGCGGCCATTTGGGGGGTGAACCAATGGAAGGAAGACCTTTCTCTCTCTCTCTCTCTCTCTCTCACTGTCTAACTCTGCCTGTCAAAAAAAAAAAAAAAGAAAAGAAAGGAAGAAATCTTTTTAAAAAATGAAGTGATGGATTGAAAAATGTGTATTTATTAGTTCATTTTATACTGACAATAAACTTATTACATATTAACAAATAATATATTCTATAAAAGTTACATTTTTCAAAAAATTACAATTTTATAATTTTCTTTAATGTCTGACTTAGAATACAGCAGGTCTCTCTCTCACTCTCTCTCCTTTTTTAAGATTTATTTGTTTATTTATTTATTTGGAAGGCAGAGTTACAGACAGGCAGAGAGAGAGAAAGCGATCTTCCACCTCCTGGTTCACTTCCCTAATGGCTGTAATGGCCGGAGCTGGGCTGATCCGAAGCCAGGAGCTTCTTCTGATTTTCCCACGTGGGTGCCAGTTCCCAAGCACTTGGGCCGCCTTTGCTGCTTCCCCAGGCACATTAGCGGGGAGCTGGACCAGAAGAAGAGCAGCCAGGACTCGACCCGGCATCCATCTGGGAGGCCGGCACTGCAGACAGTGGCTTTACCCACTAAGCCTCAGTGTTGGCCTCACTTCTGGTTTTGGTTTTGGTTGAAGCATACTGAGAAAATCTGGCCTCACAGAGATGGATGGTTGGAAAAGAAAGTGACATTTTAATAGCTTTTTCTTTTAAAATATTTTATTTATTTGAGATGCAGATTTACAGATAGATAGAAAGAGGCAGAGAGAGAAAGGTCCTCCATCTGCTGGAGCTGGGAGCTTCCTCCAGGTCTCCCACATGGGTGCAGGGCCCCAGCACTTGGGCCATCCTCCTCTGCTGTCCCAGGCCACAGCAGAGAGCTGGCCTGGAAGTGGGCAGCCGGCGCACAAACCGGCGCCCATCTGACGCCACAGGCTTTGCATTTTTGTGGATGATGTGCTTTACCACTACCCCAAAACTTCTCAAGTGGAGTTATTTTTTAAGATTTATTTAGATGGAAGCCACAGAGAGAGAGAGAGGGAGACAGAGAGAGAGAGAGTTTCCATCCTCTGGTTCTCTCCCTAACTGGCTGCCACAGGTGGGGCTGGCATGCTGAAGCCAGGAGCCAAGAACCCTATCTTGGTCTCCCACACGGGTAGCAGAGGCCCAATTATTTGTCCCATCTTCCACTGCTTTCCCCGGCGCGCTAGCAGGGAGCTGGATAGGATGCAGAGTAGCCAGGACTCAAACCAGCGCTGCTGCGGGATTCAGGTGTCCCCGGCAGGTGCTCACCCTGAGTCTGCGCTTTCTGTCTTCTGCTCTGTGGATCCAGTGCACTGCATCAGGTCATTCTACACGTTAGGCACCTGCACTCCTGGTGTGGACCCCGTTGGTTCAGAGTCCATAACCTTGTTCTCTGTGTGTTTCTGGATCCTACGTAACGAGAATCGTGTTGAGCAGTGGCCATTGAGGTTAGTGACGGATCTGGGGCTTGGCTTTCCTTTGCTTGTGGTGTCTTGGCCCTGCTTTTTCTCCCAGAACAAGCTGAGAAGTGTGCTGTGGTTTGAATGCTGCACCAAATTTCATCTTAACTTTAGTCCCCATGCTGAGCTAGCTGAGGTCTTTTTATTTATTTATTTATTTTATTTTATTTATTTGAAAGGCAGAGTTATACAGAGAGAGAAAGAGAGGCAGAGAGGCAGAGAGAGAGAGAGAGAGAGGTATTCCATCCTCTGGTTCACTCCCCAATTGGCCACAACACCTGGAGCTGCACCAATCTGGAGCCAGGAGCTTCCTCCAGGTCTCCCATGCTGTGCAGGGGCCCAAGCACTTGGACCATCTTCTACTGCTCTCCCAGGCCATAGCAGTGAACTGGATGGGAAGTGGAGCAGGCAGGACTCGAACTGGCACCCACATGGGAAGCCGGCACTGCAGGCGGCAGCTCTACCTACTATGTCACAGTGCTGGTCCCGCTAGGGTCTTTGAAAGGTGAGCAGATCATGGGGACTTTGCTCTCTGGGCCAGGCCAAAGTGAAGAGCCAGGAACTGCAGCCTCATCCCTCACGCGGGTGCAGGGGACGGAGCACTTGGGCCATTTTCCTGGCCTTCCCAGGCGCATCGGCAACGGAGATGGACGGGAAGCGGAGTAGCTGGGATTCGACGGCAGCGCAGGCAGCCGCTTCACCAGTGCCTGCCCCTGCTGGGTTATCTTGCGGGTGGGTCTGTTAGAGAGCCGGCCTGGCTCTGGGCCTGAGGCACCCCAGTCACCCTGGGAGGGCCTGCGCTGCCTCTGGGCTCTGCGGGGCCCCCCAGTAAGAAGGCTCTCCCAGGGGCTGCCCCTGAGCTTGCACCCCCAGCCTCCACCGTGAGCTGGCCAGACCTATTTCTTTCACATTTTTAGCAGTTATTCTACTCACTTGAGAGCTAAGAGGCAGAGAGACAGAGGAGGACAGAGCGCTCCCACCTGCCGGCTCATGCCCCAGATGCCCTCAATAGCCAGGGCTGGGTCGGGCCAGGCCAGAGCCAGGAGCAAGGACTCTGTGTCTCCCGTGCGGGTGGCAGGGACCCATTACTCCAGCTATCCCCAGCGGCCTCCCGGGGTGCACACCAGCAGGAAGCAGGAGTGAGGAGCAGGGCCAAGGCACTGCAATGAGTGTCCCAAGTGGTGGCTTAACCGCTGAGCCACACCCCCACCCCAGCCCTCTCTTACAAACGAGCCAGCCTCTCCTTTTCAGTCATAGCAACAGGAAGTGGACCAAGACACCGTGGGGCTTCCTCTTCAAAGTTTTGGAAGAGTTTTTGAAGAATTGGTGTTACTTCTCCAGACTTTCGAATAATTCTTCATCAGTGCCAGACATCTGGTCTTTGAGGAGAGGCAGAGCATGATGGGAGAGAAGGGGGAGGAGCCAATGTGGAGTTCAGATCTGAGCAGTGGGAAACCAGGGCACACACAGGCACACATGCTCACACAGACACACCACACACATGAACACATGCTCGCAGACATCCAGGCATACAATGCTCACACACACACTGCACACACATGCACACATGTTCACGCAGACACCACACAGAGACACCCCACACACATGCACACATGCTTACAGCCACACAGGCACACATGCTCACACACACACATGTTCACACAGATACACCACACACACGCACACAGACACACCACACACACACAGACACACCACACACATGCACACATGCTCACGGACACACAGGCACACATGCTCACACACACCACACACAAAGGCACGCATGCTCACACACCACACACATGCACACATGTTCACACAGACATATCACAATGCACATCACGCGCATGTACACATGATCTCACATACATGCACAGATGCACACAGCACAGGCGGCTCAAGCACCCGAATCCCTGTCACACGTGGGAGATCCGGACTGAGGTCCTGGCCGTGGGTTCAGCCTGGCCGTTGTGGGCATTTGGGGAGAGAACCAGCAGATGAGAGGTCTCTCCATCGTCCGTCTCTGTTTCTGCCTTTCAGACAAAAATAATTTTTAAAGATTCATTTTATTTATTTGAAAGGGAGAGTTACAAACAGAGAAGCAGAGAGAGAGAGAGAGAGACTTTCCATCTGTTGGTTCACTCCCCAGATAGCTGCAAAGGCTGGGATTGAGTCAGGCCAAAGGCAGGAACCTGGAGCTCCATCTGGGTCTCCCATGTGGGTGCAGGGGCCCAAGTACTTTGAGCCATCTCCTGCTGCCTCCCTAAGTGCATTAGCAGGGAGCTGGATTGGAAGTGGAGCAGCCAGGACTCGAACCAGCACTCATAGGGGATGCTGGAGTCGTAGGCAGTGACCTACCCCACTGTGCCACAATGCCAGCCAAAAAGTAAATAGCTTTTATTTTTAATAACATGCTTACGAAGATAGGATCTCCTCCAAGCAGGCTTCTGGTTTTAGAGGGGTTCCAGGAAGACTGGGGTCCTGTCTGTTAGGTCTAGATTGGAGAGTTTGCTTTAAGAGAATCTCTTTTGGACTTCACCGGCTAGGAAAGCAGCTCCTGCTCGTGAATATTCAAGCACCCCAGTTACTCATCCGCACCCCAGCGCGTTGCACACTCGAGTCATCCATTCTCCTGCCCTCTTTGTGAAAGGAGGCTTTGAATCCGGCAGCCCCCGGGGAAGGCGTGTAGGTGGGACTCAGAGCTGATTCAGAGGACCAGCCCCGGACAGCTCACGTCTGAGGTGGCACCTGCGGGGCGGCGTGATCAGCATCTTGTCCGGACAGCTCTGCCGCCTGCCCTGCCCAGCACCTGCGTCGTCCGGGTGAGGTCAGGCCTTTGTCCAGACAGGAAGCTAGACCTTTGAGGGCTCTGCTCTTTACACTCCACCCTGTCCCTGACCTGAAACCGCTCTGGCAGCAAATATTTACAAATGCAGTCGCGACAGCGGATGCCTGCCAGCAACGGGATGCACAATCAGCGTCGTTGTGATCAGCAGAAGGGGAGGCTGAGGCTGAGAGCAGGCAGCAGGGTCTGGGGCAAGGCCAGGTGCCGAGCTGGGCGGGTCCTCCATCTGCGGGTGACCATTCCCCGCGAGCCTCCCGGCCGGAACCGGTGAGGAACAGCAGCGGGCTGGGTCCTCCGCTGCCACGCCCTCGTGCCCTGACTTCAAGATTAGATTATCAAGAAGTGAAGAATCGTCTGAAAAACACAAACCAGCCAACACAAGCTGTCTGCACATCCCAGTCCCGTTTTCTTGGCCATCTTAGCACTCTGAGTCGGTGGCCTTGGACGAGTTCCTTAGCCCCACCACGCCTGTGTGCAGCGGACGGAGTAACGCTCCACAGAGGTGCGGGTCCTGTCCGTGGTCTCTTGTATGGCAAAGGTGTGTAGATGTGATGGTGTTAAGGAACTGAGACAGGGAGGGGTGGGCTGGAAACGCCATCACAAGTGTCTTTGACAGAGAAAGACGGGAGACTAGACTGTGTGCAGAGAGGAGACGATAGAGGCCAGACACCGAAGTGAGGTGTCCACAAGTCAAGGAGTGCCAGCTGCCCCGGGAGCTGGCAGAGGCGGGGACACACTGTCCCTCAAGGCCCCAGGGGAGCCACAGCTCGCCCTGCTGACACCGACTTGATGTCCGGCCTGCAGAACACAGAGACTAAACCCCTCCTTGTGAGCCACGCAGTCTGTGATCGCTTGCTGCGGTGCCCAGCAAGTCTCTTCACCACTGCCCAAGAAGGACGCTGGGGGAAGGCGCCCCGGCCTGCTGCAGGTTCACCAACCTGAGTGCCCTGGGCTGCTCATCAGGGCTCTAAGGGAAGCTGGCCCGAGCCTGCCCCAGGCAGCTCCCAGGAGACCCTCCTCATTCCTGCGTGGTCAGAAGTGGAAGAGGCACCTGGGCTGCTGCCCGCATCTCTGCCCAGGCAAGTCCAGCTCTGTGTCCTCCTGGCTCGGCTGAGGAGCTGATCACGGGGCAGCTCCGGCTGCGCTGGCTCTGACACCCCATGACGTCAGTCTCTGCTCAGCTTCACTGTCCCCCCGCCCGACGTGCAGGCCGCCAAGCCTACGTCTGTGCCGAGTCCCACTCTTCCTCACAGCGGCACCCTCCTGGCACAGAAAGCGGAGTGGAGGACCCCAGGAGAGGCCTGGTGTCCACAGTTAGCAGCAGGTGAGCCTGTTCTCATAGCGGGAGCACCAGTGTTCTCACCTACAAAGTGGGAACTCATTCTAACCAAGAGAGGCAAGGCGGAGTGTGAAGCCAGGCAGGCCAGGGGGGCCTGGTCAGGTACCACGGGCAGTTGAGGGGGGTCGAGGCCTGGAACGCCCAGTGGAGAGGGCAACCAAGGGGTCACTTCGGTTGGGAGAGGTCGGGGGTAACTAGAGCCAATAGGTCGGATCTCAGCAGAGAATGAGAGAAAAAAGATTGCACAGGCGGGGGTGGGCACACGCAGTTGAGGTTTCCTCGACTGGGAAACCCACATGGGAGACCAGGACGAAGCACCTAGCTCCTGGCTCCGGATCAGTGTAGCTCCGGCCGGCCGTAGCGGCCATCTGGGGGGTGAAGTAGAAGATGGCCCAAGTCCTTGGCACCCTGTGGGAGACCTGGGGGAAGCTCCTGGCTCCTGGCTCCGGATCAGTGTAGCTCCGGCCGGCCGTAGCGGCCATCTGGGGGGTGAAGTAGAAGATGGCCCAAGTCCTTGGCACCCTGTGGGAGACCTGGGGGAAGCTGCTGGCTCCTGGCTTTGATTTGGCACAGCTCCAGCTGTTGCGGCCAACTGGGGAGTGAACCAGTGGATGGAAGGATGGAAGACCTCTCTGTCTCTCTCTATATATATTATATATGTATATATATATATATATGTCTTTGTCTCTCTGCCTCTCCTTCTCTCTCTGTGTAACTCTTTCTTATTTATTTTTATTTTTTATTTTTTTGACAGGCAGAGTGGATAGTGAGAGAGAGAGACAGAGAGAAAGGTCTTCCTTTTTGCCGTTGGTTCACCCTCCAATGGCCGCTGTGGCCGGCGCATCTCGCTGATCCGAAGGCAGGAGCCAGGTGCTTCTCCTGGTCTCCCATGTGGGTGCAGGGCCCAAGCACTTGGGCCATCCTCCACTGCCTTCCCGGGCCACAGCAGAGAGCTGGCCTGGAAGAGTGGTAACCAGGATAGAATCCGGCACCCCAACCGGGACTAGAACCCGGTGTGCTGGTGCTGCAAGGCAGAGGATTAGCCTGTTGAACCACGGCGCTGCCAACTCTGACTTTCAAATAAGTAAATAAATCTTAAAAAAAAAAAAAAAAAAAAGGAAATCAGCCCGTGGAGGAGACATCTGCTTGTGCACGTCCTTTGTAGCACTGCTCACAGCCAGGATCTGTGCCCAGGGCCCGGTATTGTGGCACAGTGGTTAGTCTGCTGTTTGCGACACTGCACCCTATATCAGAGCGCTGGGTTTGAGTCCCGGCTGCTCCACTTCTGGCCCAGCTTCCTGTTAATGCCCTTGTGAAGGCAGCAGATTGAGGTCCAAGCGCCTGGCCCTGGGCCTCCCATGTGGGAGACCAGGGCGGAGTTCCTGGCTCCTGGCTCCTGGCCCCAATCTGGCTGTTGTGGCCATTTGGGGGAGAACCAGCGGATGGAAGATCTCTCTCTGTCTCTGTCACTCTGCCTTTCAAGTAAACAAAATAAATAAATCTTAAAAAAAAAAAGGAAAGAAAGCAGAGCCAGGTCCTGAACCTCGGCGCTGTAGGACGCGCTTTGACTTCTAGGCCAAATGTTTGCTCCTGGTTAAGTTTATGTTATCTGAATTCCACATCAATAAATGTCCCAAATCTTTGCCGGGAATCGTGTGACATAGATGGCTGGGCATCTCTCTCTCGTCTCCCCCCTCCTCTTACTCCCAGCTGCCCCACCTCTTCACCACACTCCTGATTTTTGTGTTTATTGTTCTTTTATTTTTTGCTTATTTGAGATGCACAGAGGCAAAAAGAGGGCTCCGATCCGCTGGGTCACTCTCCACATGCCCACAACAGCTGGGTCTGGGCCAGGGCTGACGCCAGGAGCCAGGAACTCAGTCCAGGTCTCCCATGGGTGGCAGGGACCCAAGCACCTGAGCTGTCACCACGGCCTCCCAGAGTGCCCAGGAGCAGGAAGCAGGAATCGGGAGTGGCGCTGGGATTCAAACCCCCGCACTCCGATGCAGGATGCCAGGCCACACAACGTCCCCCGTCCTGTGTTTTCTACGACAGTTTTATCCCACCTGTTTGCATGGCTAAGCGCTGCGCCACGTGGTCAGCATTTCTGGACTCACGTCAGTGGGATCCTGCTGTGTGGAGTCTCTGAGTTGCTCTTCAGGGTTCCACGCAGGGCTGTGTTCCTGAGATCACGCGGTCCTGAGAGCCTGGAATGCCGCTGTTCCCGCCGCTGTATTTGAATTCTCCGTGAGAGCAAGCTCTGCTCTCTGTTCCTTCCGGTAGTGGACATGGGGTCGGTGCCAGCGGTTTCTATGACAAACCGCAATGCTATGGTTATTCTTACACGGTCCCTGTACTCCTGTCGAGGTGTTTCTTTAGGATAAATATTTTGGATGGATTTGCTGAGTTGTAAGGGATGCCAAAGTTAACTTTACTTGCTACATTATGTCAAATTGTTTTCCTTCTTTGAAACCATTAAAGGGTGAAGGGCAATGCTTTTAAAAACTAAATGCTTGGGCTGGCACCGCGGCTCAATAGGCTAATCCTCCGCCTGCGGCGCTGGCACACCGGGTTCTAATCCCGGTCAGGGCGCCGGATTCTGTCCCGGTTGCTCCTCTTCCAGGCCAGCTCTCTGCTATAGCCCGGGAGTGCAGAGGAGGATGGCCCAAGTGCTTGGGTCCTGCACCCGCATGGGAGACCAGGAGAAGCACCTGGCTCCTGCCTTCGGATCAGCACGGTGCGCCAGCTGTTGTGGCCATTGGAGGGTGAACCAAGGGCAAAAGGAAGACCTTTCTCTCTGTCTCTTTCTCACTGTCCACTCTGCCTGTCAAAAAAACAAACAAACAACAACAACAACAACAAACCTATATGCTTGAGGCCAGCACTGTGGCACAGCAGGTTAACACCCTGGCCTGCAGTGCCGGCATTCCATATGGGCGCAGGTTCGAATCTTGGCTGCTCCACTTCCTATCCAGCTCTCTGCTATGGCCTGGGAAAGCAGTAGAGGATGGCCCAAGTCTTTGGGCCCCCGCACCCACATGGGAGATGCGGAAGAAGTTCCTGGTTCCCAGCTTCGGATTGGCACAGCTCCAGGCGTTGCGGCCAATTGGGGAGTGAACCAGCCTTTTCACTCTGTCTCTCTCACTGTCTGTAATTCTACCTCTCAAATAAATAAATAAAATCTTTTAAAAAAAAAGACCTGAGGCTTTATTGTTTCTGGAAAACCTGTTATTTCTATTTGGGAGATGTGCTTACCTTAACAGATGTGCTTACTTTAACCCTAAAGAGATGGGCAGGTGTGAGGCTCTGGAAGGGCCTGGGGTTCCACTCATACACTCTGTCCTTCTCCCCATCCTTGTGTTGTCCTCCTGTCTGGCAGCCAGCAAAGCGTCACAGCCACCAGCCTGGGGTGTGGGACTCTGCCCGTGCGCACGTGGGCAAGCTTCCGGCCCTCCGTCTGTGAGCGGTGATGCCCTGGCCCGTCTGTCGCCTCCGGCCCTCCGTCTGTGAGCGGTGATGCCCCGGCCCGTCGGTCGCCTCCGGCCCTCCGTCTGTGAGCGGTGATGCCCCGGCCCGTCTGTCGCCTCCGGCCCTCCGAGTCCATGGGCGGCGATGCCCCGGCCCGTCTGTCGCCTCCGGCCCTCCGAGTCCGTGAGCGGCGATGCCCCGGCCCGTCTGTTGTTCAGCTCTCACACCTGCAGTCGTCCTCTGCTCCTGCAGCAGTCCGTGACTGATCTGGAGGGAGGACACCAGGGAGGAGAGTGACCCTGACTGGGCGCCCCATGTGGCTGCAGGAGCCTTGACCTGTGTCTCCAGGCTGCAAGGCCAATGCTCTGCTCCGGAGAAGTTGAAACTTGCAGCTCCTGGCCTGGGAGGCAGGGCCTTCTGCTGCAGGAGGGTGACCATCTGCCTCCACAGACGCCCGTGGCAACTGGGGGAGGTTCTGGGTTAACCCAGAAACAGAGCTCAAAGATGGGACGTGATTGGCACAAACCCATGGCCAGGGTTCAAATCCAGGGTTGAATGTCCAAAGCTCAGAGCAGAGCAGATGAGGGGAGAGGGCTTGCTACAGGGAAGCTACTCATGGCACCCCCGGGCCCCTAAGGTCACGCGTGTGCATCTAGGGCCAGATCAGGGTCTCGGTACATTCTCTGCAGCAGGTGCCAGAGCCAGGGCCCCACAGCCACCTCCATGTTGCAGCAAAGCGTGGAACCAATCGAAGGATAACTCCATGTCATGGCAGGGGTTGAAATGATTTCTCAGAACTGGGAAGGGCCGGCGCTGTGGCTCAATAGGCTAATCCTCCCCCTGAGGCGCTGGCACACCAGGTTCTAGTCCTGGTCGGGGCCCGGATTCTGTCCCGGTTGCCCCTCTTCCAGGCCAGCTCTCTGCTGTGGCCCGGGAGTGCAGTGGAGGGATGGCCCGAGTGCTTGGGCCCTGCACCCCATGGGAGACCAGGAGAAGCACCTGGCTCCTGCCTTCGGATCAGCGTGGTGCGCCGACTGCAGCATGCCGGCAGCAGCGGCCATTGGAGGGTGAACCAACGGTAAATGAAGACCTTTCTCTCTGTCTCTCTCTCACTGTCCACTCTGCCTGTCAACAAATAAAAAAAATAAATAAATAAAAAGAACTGGGAGGGCCAGGGAGCTTAGAGTCCGCCTGGGAAGCTCTCTCTCCAGGCGATCGTGAAAGCCCAGCCCTTGGGGCAGCCAGGACAGAGCGCTGGCACGGGGCAGTTAGAAGGCCCACGCTTTCTCAGAACAGACGCACTGGCGGCCATCGGGCGCCTGCAGGCCGAGCGTCAGCCTCTCCCTTTGCTTGCTGGCAACACGGAGCCAGGCACAGTTTGTCTCCCAGGAGTGGTCCTCCTGCCTAACATCTCCATTGACGGGTCCCACCCAGGCTGTTGGAGAGTTGCCAAGTATACAGCTGGAGTTCAGTACATGCACTGTGACCCCAGGCTGTGGAAGTCAAGGGTGTTGGGGCGGTGGAGCTCCCTGGGGGGTAGTCTGGGAAGGCTTTGCAGAAGCCTTGACAACAGGCTGCCTTGCAACGGAGGCCCAGGGTAGGCAAGGGAAGGCTCTCCGGACGAGGGAGTGGCAGGAACCAAGCACTGACGTGAGCAACAGTGGCCCTTCAGGTAAAACAGGCGACTGGAGTGGGGAATTAAAAAGCAACAGGCCAGCCCTGACCCCACATGCTGAGGAGTGGCCTGGGAGGAGAGTCTGGAACAGACTTCATGTTTCCCCAAGCCTCCAGGCCTTGGAGCTTCTCTCCCCTGCCCCAGGCCCTGGGTGCTCGTTGAGTACCACAGCAACACTCGGGACACACAACCCGGCTATACCGACTTCCGCAGTGGAGGCTTCTTTCTCTGCCACAGGCAGTCTGGATGATGCAGGCTCATGGCCAGCACAGGCCCTTAGAAACGCCAGCAGAGACGCTCCCTCTTCCTCTGGTGCTGGGCTGGGGAGCTGGAGCAGATCCACGTGGGATCATGTGGCGACACCGGCTGGCGGGGGAAGAAGGCACGGGGTTGGGGCTTAGAGATTGAGGTCCTCCCTCTTGCCCTGCTGCTAACGAGCTGCGTGAATGAGTCACTTCATCTCCTTATTCTTTTTTATGTTTATTTATTCACTTTCATCTGCTTGAAAGGCAGAGCAAGAGTGAGAGCGAGCGAGCGAGAGAGAAATAGACTCACAGAGAGAGATATCGTCCCTCCTGTAGTTCACTCCCCAAACGGTTGCAACTGCCAGGACCGGGTCAGGCCTAAGCCAGGGGCCATGAACTCCATCCGGGTCTCCCACGTGGCTGGCAGGGCCTAAGCACTTGAGCCACCATCTGCTGCCTCCCAGGATGCATTAGCAGGAGGCTGGATTGGAAGTGGTGGACCTGCAACTCTGATTAGGCACAGGCATCCCGAGCAACAGCTCAACCTGCCGTGCTGCAATGCCTGCCCCCACTTCTTCATCTCATTATAAAGACTGTGGTGAGGTGTACCTAACATAAAACGTACCAGCTTAACCATTGTAAAGCTCATTCACGCGCTTCTGCCCGCATCTTCACCACCCAGCTCCAGAACTTTCTCCCCTTCCTGAACTGAAGCCCCAGGGCCTGCTCCCCCGGCCCCTGTTCACCACTGTTCCACTGCCGTGAGTAGCTCAGAGGTAGGGCCACACAGTATTTGCCCTTCTGCGTCTCACGCATTTCCCTTGACATAGTGTCCTCAAGGCACCCATGGTCCTTTTAAAGGCTGGACAATATCCCATTGTAGGGACTTACCACCCTTTGCTCCTCCATCCCTTCAACGATGGGCACCTGGTTTGCTTCCATGTTCCAGCTGCTCTAAGTAGTGCTGTCATGGATGTTGATGAACAAACGTTTCTGTGAGATCCCGCTTTCTCTCTTTTGGGTATCTACCCGGAATTGGAATCGTTGGGTCCTATGGTAATTCTTGTTTTTTCCAAAATCACCACAGCTGTCCACAACACTTGCACCATCTTACATTTCCACCAACACTGCACACAAATTATAATTTCTCGGCCGGCGCCACGGCTCACTTGGCTAATCCTCAGCCTGCGGCACCGGCACCCCAGGTTCTAGTCCTGGTTGGGACGCCGGATTCTGTCCCGGTTGCCCCTCTTCCAGGCCAGCTCTCTGCTGTGGCCCGGGAGGGCAGTGGAGGATGGCCCAAGTGCTTGGGCCCTGTACCCGCATGGGAGACCAGGAGAAGCACCTGGCTCCTGGCTTTGGATTGGCGCAGCACGCTGGCCGCAATGCTCCGGCTGTAGCGGCCACTTGTTGGGTGAACCAATGGAAAAAGGAAGACCTTTCTCTCTGTCTCTTACTGTCTAACTCTGCCTGTCAAAAAAAAAAAAAATTCTCCATATTCTTTTTCTGTAAAACAATTTATATATTTATTTATTTATTAAGTCTTTTTTTTTGAAAGATTTATTTATTTGAAAGTCAGAGTTACGCAGAGAGAGACAGAGAGAGAGAGAGGTCTTCCATCCGATGGTCCACTCCCCAATTGGCTGCAATGGTCAGAGCAGTGCCGATCTGAAGCCAGGAGCTTCTTCCGGCAGAGAAGGCAGAGAGAGAGAGATAAAGAGAGAGAGGGAGAGAGAGGGAGGGAGGTCTTCCATCTGCTGGTTTACTCTCCAAATGGCTACAGTTACCAGGACTGGGCCAGGTCAAAGCCAGGAGCCTGAACCTCAATCCAGGTCTCCTATGTGGGTGGCAGGGCCACAAGCACTTGGGCCACTACTGCTACTTCCTAGTGTCTACATTAGTGGAAGCTGGAATCAGCAGCTGGACCCAGGAATCCAACCCAGGCAAGCGTCTTAACCACTAGGCTGACTTCTCCCTATTTTCTGGGTTTCTGACAGTGACCATCCCAGTGGCCTTGAGGTGGCACTTCACCTCCAGGGACAGCGTAGGACAACATCATTTCCAGCTTCTGATGTGTCTCAGTGGCCTCCCTTCTTGCCATGAAGATAACCACAGGGAGCCCTCCCTACCTGTGGGCTTTGCAACCATGGACCCAAATGACCGTTGATGAAAAATAGTAAAATAAATAAATGAATACAATCACAGGTGGGCGTTTGGCTGGCAGTGAAGACGCCTGCGAACTGCATTCCACCGTCCCTGGGCTCGATGCCGACTCCAGCTCCCTGCGAGGGCAAGTGCTGGAAGCAGGGGTGATGGTTCAAGTCCTGGGCTCCTGCCACCTGCATGGGAGACCTGGCTCCCAGCTTCAGCTTGGCCCAGTCCTGGCCATTGTAGCATCTGGAGTGCGGCTCTCTCTCTCTTTCTCTTTCTCTGCCTCTCGGATAAATAAATTTAAAAACATGTCTTTTCAAAGTTGCATCTGCACTGGGAGTCCACAGACTTTCTTGTCATTATTCCTGGAACAACATAACGTAGCAACTGTTTAAATCACATTTACATTGCAGAAGTAACCGGGTGATGATTTCAAGTACACTGGAGGATGTGTGTGAGTTGTTTGCCAACTTCACACTGTCTTCTTTGAGGGACTTGAGCAGCTAAGAATTCGGGTAAGGAACTGGTCCCCTACAGGTACTGAGGAAAAACTGTGCTGCCGATGCATGCACACAGCTTGGTACATTTTTCTGTATCCAGGAGCTGAAGATGGGAACTGTCTGACTATGAAGACAGGAAACAAAGAACATGCAATGGGATGGAGGAACACATTCCAAAGACAACTGCCAAAGACACACAACACAACTCTGTGTGTGTGTGTGTGTGTTTTCCTGACTGCAGATGCACACAGCTGAGGGTCTCCGAGCATTCTTTGGACAGAACAATGCTTTGCTCCCTCCCCCACCTCTCTCTGTTCTGCATGTAACACACCCACCTAGCCTCCCACATCAAGACCCTGATGGTGTCGTGAGGTCATCTGACATCAGTGCCACGAAGCCTTCCAGGTGCCTCTTTAATTCTAGCCTTCAGCAAGACCAAACATCATGAGTTGGGTGCTGTCATCTTCGTTTTCTGACTCTGGGCGTTCACTGACTCATTTCTCAGTGAGAAAAGCAACTGGGTGGCACCCCCCCACCCCGCCCGCCCGTACCTCTCTGGTCAACGGGGAATGCTGTGAATCACCCCACGCTGTCTCTCAGCTCGGCCCGAGGCTGCACTTCTCGGGGTGTTTTCCCTGCCGTCATTGGGAGCAGACACAGAGCCAGGTGCTGTGCTGAGTCCAGGCCCTGCTCTTCCAGTCTCACCTCTCCAACCCCTGCAGCCCTGGCTGGATCGGCCTTCTGCCTGGACGGTCCTTTGCACCCTCTTTACCCAGCTAACTGTGCCGCTGCTTTTAGGCTCAGTGTAAACGTTCCCTTCTCCTGGAAGTCTTCTCTGACTCAACCCCCAAGTTGGGCTAACAACACTTGTGCTCACCCCAATCTTATCATATAACCCACATTTTGGTTGAACTGTGTCAGGCACACATTTAATTCTCGGGAATTCCACATCTCCCCTTTGCCAAAGAAAGAATGGGGACAACATTCTATATAGGGATACCCTGGACCCCTCTAGCATTGTCCTGGAAGGGTGACATGGGAGCCCTGACAGTATCCTGGTCCGCAGGTTTTGTATACTGGGAGCATCTGGCTTCTTTAGGAGTGATTATGGTGTTTAAAGATATATATGTTCTGGGGATGGCACTGTGGCATACTGGGTAAAGCCACTGCCTGCAGTGCCAGCATCCCATATAGGTGCTGGTTCGAGTCCCAGCTGATCCACTTCCCTGCTATGGCCTGGGAAAGCAGCAGCAGATAGTCCAAGTCCTTGGGCCCCTGCACCTGTGTGGGAGACCTGAAGGAAGCTCCTGGCTCCTGGCTTTGGATTACAGCAGCTCCAGCTGTTGCAGCCATCTGGGGAGTGAACCAGCAGATAGAAACCTCTCTCTATCTCTGCCTCTCTGTAACTCTGCCTTTCAAAAAAATAAATAAATCTTTAAAAAAAAAAGTATATGTTTCACGGAGCAGAAAATGCTAGCAAGATGCCCCCCTCCCCCCCAAGAACGGAAGAACAAGCAATCCACACCCACTCTACATTTCGCTTATCTGTTATTACCAGAGTTTTAGGAACGGGGTTCAAATCGAGGCTCCTTTGGTAACCAACCTGTCCCCGGGTAACTTGGTGTATCTGCCCTGAGGCTTAAATGAGGTAGCTGGTGCAATGCCCCCCCCCCCGCCCCCGCCCCAGACTCTCGAGAACGGTTTCTGTGACCCAGCCTGGCGACCAGGCGGAGCAGGGGTACCCAAGGCCCAGAGGAGGTGGCATTTCCAGTGTTCCTGCCGTAAGGGGCTACTGAGCCACACCTGCAGCTGGTCCTGGTTAAAGACCCCCTAGAGGCATTAAGAACTGGTCCCTAGGGGACCGATCCCCTCCCCTGCCTGCCCCCCTAGCCGCACTCTCCCTTCCAGGTGGCATTTGGCTGGGTCCAAGTCAGACCCTCCTGATGGCCAGGCAGGCAGGCAGGCAGGCAGTTGGGTGTGTGCACGCCCGACGCCTGGGTCGCAGCGGGTCGTGCAGGAGCCGCGCGCCCACCGCAGCCCGCACCCTGCGGATCCACCCACCCCACGTAGCGTGGTCCCCGGGAGGCGAGCTCGGTTTTTGCACACAGCAGGCGCCCGATCTGTAATCCAAGAAAGCCAGATCTGTAATCCGTAAACGCCACCGCCGCCGCGCAGGGATGCCGGACTGTGGGAACCCGGCGCTGCCCGAGCCAGCGGACCCCGGCCGGCCTCCCCGGCGCCCGGCACCGCCCACCTCGCGCCCGACCTGTCGGGCCAAGTCGCCCCTAGCAACAGCAGCCCGACCGGGTCGCTCCCGCCGCTCTGATTGGCCGGCCTCGGGAGGCGGGGCGGCGTCACTTCCGGCAGCCGGAGACAGCAGAGGAAGCCGAGTGGCGGCCATCTTGGGTCCGTGAGGCTCTGAGGTGCCGGGAGCGGCGGCGGCGGCGGCCAGCAGGGCGGAGGCTGAGGCGCAAAGCGAGCGGGAGAGAGGAAAGCAGGCGGGCGCAGGCGCCTCCTCCGCAGCCCCCTCCATGGTCGGCGCCCGCAGCCCGCGGCGGCCTGTCTTGCGCTCCACCTTCTCCACCTCCTCTTCCGCCTCCTCCTCGGGGGTTGCCGGCGGCGCTGTGTGGAGGCCCCGGAGCTGAAAGCCGGGGCGCAGCGGGCGGGAGCGGAGGGGGAGGAGGCCAGGCGGCGCGGGGCCGCCGCCCGCCGGGCTCCTTGGCGCGGCCGCCCGGGCAGGGGAGGATGAGCCCCGGGAGCCGCCGCGGCACGGCCCGGGCCAGGCCCGGGATCTAGGCGGGGGGGCGCCGCGCGCCGGCTTCCTGGGCTGTGCCGTTTTGTTCTCGCCCGCGCCCTGTGCGGAACCCGAGTGCAGTAAAATGTCCACTAGGACTCCGTTGCCCACGGTGAATGAACGGGACACTGAAAACGTGAGTAGCCGGGCCTCTGGCGGCGGGCGTGTCCTCACGGGCCCCGGGCTGCTCCGGCCCGGCGGGCTCCCCGGTCCAGTTGGGCGGGCGGCTGTGTCCGCTGGTGCTGATTCAGGGGCTCGACGGGTCACGTGCACCGTCCTTGCTGCGGGCGGAGCCGGGCGTCAGTGGCTGACAGTCGCCGGAACTCGGGGTCCCGCCTGGACCCCGGAGAGTTGTGCGGAGAGCGCAGCCTTTGCCCGGGGCGGGCTGCGTCCCCGCGAGGCCGCAGCGGCCGGGGACGCCGCCTTCCGCCCTCCTAGGACGAGCGCCCAGCACCTCCTGGAGGAACCTTGGCTTTGCTTCTTGTGCACCTTTTATAAAAGGCCGGGGCAGCGCTGCGGGCACTGACAGCCCGGAGCAGGAATCCCGCTGCGGGACCGGGCGCCCTGCGTGTCTGCCTCTGCTCCTTAGTCCCCCGCAACCCCGAGAGCCAGTAACTGGTAAAGAAGCTTCGGGGCCTTTCAGGGTGCGTGTTAGCAGGTAGTGCCAGCTCTGGAGAACTTCTCTTGCTCTGCTTGTTTCCATCCTTTCGGTGACGTCCCGAGACGTTGTGGCCCAGACATACCAAGTGCCTTCACGTTAATCTTCAAGATGCCGATGGCTGGCTGGCTGGCTGGCTGGTATTGTCACCTGTTTACGTAAGCCGCCGTCTAGAGCATCCCTGTGCCCAGCGTTACCTACGTAGGAGAGTGGCAGACGTTCCTCCACCTGAGATGGGCTAGAAAGTGAGTAATAGGAAGTCTGAGACTCGGTGAGTCAGTGGCTCATTTTCTTCTAGTCCTCTTGAAGAAAACCGTTTCAGACCCGGACTTGACCACTTCCCAAAAGGAAGGAGCAAGGAAAATGAGTCGATCAGCTTTGATTATTGATCTTCACTCAGGAGCAAAACCTTACCTTGAGCTTCACACTTTGTAAACTGCAGCCAAAATAGAGCAGATTTGTGATAATGAAGGCTTTCAAATAGGTCTTCTTTTAATACATATTTCAGTAGGGAAGAAATAGGCCATTTTTACTCATGAATGAGTGATTTAGGTGGTGAATATTTGTGATGTTGGTGAATGACTTGGCTCGTTCTTCAGTTGTTATTTGAGTAATTTGTTGAACTATTTTGTAATTTTTTTTTGTGTGTTAGAAATTACTAACTGCTGGGGCTGATGCCGTGGTGTAGTAGATTAAACCTTCTCCTTGCGGTGCCTGAATCCCATGTGGGCACTGGTTTGTGTTCCAGCTGCTCCTCTTCCAGTTCAGCTCTCTGCTAATGGCCTGGGAAAGCTGTGGAAGATGACCCAAGTGCTTGGGTGCCTGCATCTATGTGGGCGATCTAGGGGAGGCTCCTGGCTTCTGCCCAGCTCCGGTCATTGTGGCCATTTGGGGAGAGAACAAATGGATAGAGGACCTTTCTCACTCTCCCTCTGTCTGTAACTCTGCCTCTCAAATAAATAAATAATCTTTAAAAAGAAAATTAATTACTAACTTCTTTTTTTCTTTTTTTTTTTTACAGGCAGAGTGGATAGTGAGAGAGAGAGAGACAGAGAGAAAGGTCTTCCTTTTTGCCGTTGGTTCACCCTCCAATGGCCGCTGCGGCCGGCGCATCTCGCTGATCCGAAGTCAGGAGCCAGGTGCTTCTCCTGGTCTCCCATGCGGGTGCAGGGCCCAAGGACTTGGGCCATCCTCCACTGCCTTCCCGGGCCATAGCAGAGAGCTGGCCTGGAAGAGGGGCAACCGGGATAGAATCCGGAGCCCCAACCGGGACTAGAACCCGGTGTGCCGGCGCCGCAAGGCGGAGGATTAGCGTGTTAAGCCACGGTGCCGGCCATTACTAACTTCTGGGGATGTGGAGGACTTTCCTTCTTTATTTGAAAGTCAGATGTACAGACAGAGGGAGAGCAGAGAAAGAGAGATCTTTCCTCCACTGGTTCACTCCCCAAATGGCCCCAGTGGCCAGGCCTGGGCCAGGCCAAAGCCAAGGGCTAGGATCTGGTGGGTGGCAGGGGTCCAAGTACTTGGACCGTCTTCTGCTGCTCTCCCAGGCACATTAATGGGGAGTTAGATCCAAAGGGGAGTGGCCGGGACTAGAACCAGCACCCATATGGGATCGCTGCGCTGCAGATGGCGGCTTCACTAGCTGTGCCACAGTGCCAGTCCCCGGCCTTTTCTTTATTCTCGTGTAATGTATTTAAAATAGAATTTTTAGCATTGTTGAAATCAAAAGTTTATAGCTCATCATTCATTAATCCACTGTACTGTCATGTGTTTTATCTTAATACTTCTTAGAATTTATTCACTAATGCATATTTAAGGCAGGGAGACAGGCAGATTTCCCATCAGGGCTACCTGGGCCAGGCTGAAGGCAGTAGCTAGGAACTCAGTCCAAGTCTCCCACATAGGTGTTAAGGACCCAAGCCCTTGAGCCATCACCTGCTGTCTCCCAGGATGCACATTAGCAGGAAGCTGGAATCAGGAGAGGAGCTGAGATTGGAACCCAGTGACTAGGGTTTGGGATGAGGGCATCTTAACTGGTATGCCACATGCTGCACTGGAGTCCGTTTTTAACTTCTGTGTTGGCATGTTCTGGCAGTGGAGGTGCCTTTGTGTCAGTGTTATACCTCGGATTCTGATTGACCATATGCCATCTTATTTACTCATTGTTCTCATGCTGCTAAGCATTAGACTTCTTGCCCCTTGAGTGTTGAGTATACAAGAATGGGAGCTCTGTGTTGAGAAGCTCTTTTGTTGAAGTCAGGTTTATACTTCTTGTGTGTAGCTTGATGAGTTTGACAAATGTATATTCGTGTAACCACCATCATAATCAAGATCTAGAACATTTGCAACTTCAGAAAGGTCGCTTGTGGCCCTTGACAGTGGATCTTCTCTCCCTTACCCCAGCTCCAGCAACTACTGATCTATTTTTCTGCCCCTATAGTTTTCCCTTTTCTAGAATGTTTGTAAACAGTCTCAGAGAATACAATCTTTTGTGTCTGATTTCATGCACTTAATACTTTTTGGATTTATTTGTGTTTTCTTGTGTATATAATTCATTCCCTTTTATTGCTAAGTAGTATTTCATTGTTTAGATGTACCCAACTTTAGTATCCATTCACCAGTTGAGGGACATTTTGGCTATGATTACTAAAACAGCTTTGTTCTTCTGTTGTGTCAAAAGACCTTAGATTTTGCTTATTTTAGGAATTGTGTTTAAATTTTTAATGTATGTAATTATGACAAGAATGTTGCTTATTAGGTTAAGAATAGTAAAAGGTAGCTTGTACACTATTTTTCACTTGATTTTTCAAATGTTAAGATTCACTGTTAGTGGATAGGTGTATAAGAGTTCATTTTTTTTTTCTTTTTCTTTTTTTTTTTTTTTTTTTGATAGGCAAAGTTAGAGACAGAGAGAAAGGTTGTCTTTTTTCCATTGGTTCACCCCGAATGGCTGCTGTGGCTGGTGCACTGCTCCGATCTGAAGCCAGGAGTCAGGTGCTTCTTCCTGGTCTCCCATGTGGGTACAGGGCCCAAGCACTTGGGCCATCCTCCACTGCCTTCCTGTGCCACAGCAGAGAGCTGGACTGGAAGAGGAGCAACTGGGACAGAACCCGGTGCCCCAACTAGGACTAGAACCCGGGGTGCCGGTGCCGCGGCTCACTTGGCTAATCCTCCGCCTGCCACAGCACCGCCCATAAGAGTTCATTTTTATCACATCGCTGGCTGCTCTGCTTCTGATCCATCTCCCTGCTAATGTGCATCTTGGGAAGCAGCAGGTCATGGTCCAAGTACTTGAATCCCTGCCACCATTTTTTTTTTTTTTTTTTTTTACAGGCAGAGTTAGAGACGGAGAGAAAGGTCTTCCTATTTCCGTTGGTTCACCCCATAAGTGGTCACTACAGCTGGCACATTGCGGCCAGGCACGCTGTGCCAATCCGAAGCCAGGAGCCAGGTGCTTCCTCCTGGTCTTCCATGGGGTGCAGGGCCCAAGGTCCTGGGCCATCCTCCACTGCATTCCTGGGCCACAGCAGAGAGCTGGACTGGAAGAGGAGCAACTGGGACAGAATCCGGCGCCCCAACCAGGACTGGAACCAGGGGTGCTGGCACTGCAGGCGGGGGATTAGCCTAATGAGCCGCGGCGCCAGCCATCCCTGCCACCCATTTGAGAGACCTGGATGGAGTTCTAGGCTTCAGCCAGTCCTAGCCCTGGCTGTTGCAAGTATTGGGGAGTGAACCTGCAGATGAAGCTCTCTGTCTCTCTGTCTCTCACTCTCTGTTTTCCCTTTCAAATAAATATTTAAAATAAACAGTTTTGAAAAGGCTTGTTATGGAAAATTTCAAATAGGTAGAATGGAATTTATTGATGATTTTGTCCTCCAGGGACATTTGACAATGTCTAGAAACATTTTTAGTTGTCACAACTAGAGGAAGTGGGAGTTACTGGTCGCTAGTCATGCTGCTCATGTTTTGCAATACATAAGACAGCTTCCCCCGTAACTGAGAACTGTCTATTCCCAAATGTCAGTGTGCAGGGAGCCCCCATTCTCAGTATCTCATTGGTCAGTCTTATTTATTCCCTCAAGAATCAGATTCAGTGCCTCATATCATTTCATCTCAAAAGCTTCGAGAAGAAATGAACCTCCTTTTAAAGAACATGTAATTAATACCTTTATCACATTTTTCTTTCCTGTTTTTTGAAGATTTATTTGAGAGGTAGAGTTACAGAGAGAGGCAGAGGCAGAGAGAGAAAAGTTTTCCACCCTCTGGTTCACTCCCCAGTTGGCCTCAACAGCCAGAGCTGAGTCTATCCAAAGCCAGGAGCTGCTTCTGGGTGTCCCACGTGCTTGCAGGGGCCCAAACACTTGGGGCACCTTCCACTGCTTTTTCAGGCCATAGCAGAGAGCTGGATCGGAAGAGTAACAGCCGGGACACTAACTGGCGCCCATATGGAATTCTGGCGCCACAGGCGGAGGCTCAGCCCACTATGCCACAGAGCCGGCTCCTATCATGTTTTCTTTATATCAGATACACAGTGTCCAAATTTCCTCGGTTGTCTAAATTTTAACCTGTTCAGATTAGATTCCAACTGAAATCTACACATACAGGTGACTAATGCATAAAATAGCATGTTTTTTAAAAGAATTTATTTGAAAGGCAGAGTTGGGAAGGGAAGGAAGGAGGGAGGGAGGGAGAGAGAGAGAGGTCTTTGATTTGCTGGTTCACTCCCCAAATGGCTGCAACAGCAGGGGCTGGTCCAGCCTGAAGTCAGGAGCCTGGAAAGTCCTGTGCCATGACATTGGCCCCTAAAATAAAATTCTTTTATAGAACAACAAGAAGCTTTTTTTTAATATGTTCTATAGTTGACTTGAATAGAGCCACAAACAAATCCTGTTTCTATTCTGGCAAAATTAGAAACATTGAAAAAAAATATCTGTGAGAAAGAGAGAACTCCTGGGGCCTAACTCCCCAAATTCCCACAATGGCTGGGCCTGGGCCAGGCCAGAGCTGGAAACCAGGAACCCAATCCAATTCTCTGACTTGAGTCATCAGTACCCACTGGTGGGAAGCTGGAGGTAGGAGCTTATGGTGGGAATTGAACTCGGATAGTCTGATATGGGATGCTAGTGTCTTAACTGCTAGGTTGAGTACCTACTTACAGAAATACATTTTTGGCCGGGACCACGGCTCAATAGGTTAATCCTCTGCCTGAGGCACTGGCACACCAGGTTCTAGTCCCGGTCGGGGCACCGGATTCTGTCCCGGTTGCCCCTCTTCCAGGCCAGCTCTCTGCTGTGGCCCGGGAGTGCAGTGGAGGATGGCCCAAGTCCTTGTGCCCTGTACCCACATGGGAGACCAGGAGAAGCACCTGGCTCCTGGCTTCGGATCAGTGTGGTGCGCCGGCCGCGGCAGCCATTAGAGGGTGAACCAACGGAAAAAAAGGAAGACCTTTCTCTCTGTTTCTCTCTCTCACTGTCCACTTTGCCTGTCAAAAAAAAGAAATACATTTTTACTTCTAAAGCATACAAGTTTATAAGCCGGGGTTATTTGCCAGAGTACTAAAGGCTCTAGGACTGAGTTATTTAACAGCCCCTAGAGTGTGTGTATCATGTACTGAGTAGTTAATCTAAATAATCATCAAGTTTTCCTAACTTTGTGAAACAGATAAACTGATGGTATTGTAGCCAACTGTTTGTTTTGGTGAGACTGAATTCACCTGTTAAGCAAATTTGAGTGCCTGTTATGAATATGACACTGTTTTAGGTGCTCTGGAGGATATAAGAGAGATCTTCAAAAAGTTATTGTAAAATACATTTTATAGAAAGAGTGTGCCTGTATGTGTGGATGTCAATTGTTTTGCACAAAATAAGCATTTTTAAAAAAAGATTTATTTATTTATTTGAAAAAATTACATAGGGAGAAGGAGAGGCAGAGAGAGAGAGAGAGAAAGGTCTTTCATCCACTGATTCACTCCCCAATTGGCCACAGTGTCCGGAGCTTCTTCTGAGCCTCCCACAGGGGTGCAGGGGTCCAAGGACTTGAGGCATCTTCTTCTTCTTTTTTTTTTTTTTTTTTGACAGGCAGAGTGGACAGTGAGAGAGAGAGACACAGAGAAAGGTCTTCCTCCAATGGCCGCCACGGCCGGTGCGCTGTGGCCTGCGCACCGAATCCAGGAGCCAGGTGCTTCTGGGTTCCCATGCGGGTGCAGGGCCCAAGAACTTGGGCCATCCTCCACTGCACTCCCGGGCCACAGCAGAGAGCTGGCCTGGAAGAGGGGCAACTAGGACAGAATCCGGTGCCCCGACCGGGCTAGAACCTGGTGTGCCGGCGCCGCAAGGCTGAGAATTAGCCTATTGAGCCGTGGTGCCGGTCGAGCCATCTTCTACTGCTTTCCCAGGCCATAGCAGAGAGCTGGATCGGAAGTGGAGCAGCTGGGACTCGAACCGGCACCCATATGGGTACAACCTAAGCTGCTGTACCACAGTTGCTGGCCCATAAACATTTTCTAGTTAAAATTTTAAAAATATTTATTTATTTGAAATTCAGAGTAGAGAGAAATCGATCTTCCATCTTTCTTCACTCCCAAGATGGCCTTTGGGCCAGGCTGGAGCCAGGAGCTTCATCCAGGTCTCCTGTGAGAGTGGCAGGGGCCTGAACACTAAGCCATCTCTGTTGCTTTTCCCAGGCAATTTTTCAATGAACTTTTTGAATTACTGCATATACCTGAGAACCAGATTGCTTCCTGCTTTTTAGAACTTCTTGTAAATGTAGAAAAAGCACTCTGAGTTCTGTAAAACTTATCTACTTGGGCATCACCCACTGCCTCCCAGGTGCATTAGCAGGAAGCTGGATTGTAAGCATGGAGTAGTCAAGACTGAACGAGGCACTCTGATTTAGAGTGTGGGTATCCAAAGCAGGGCCTTTACTCACTGTACGACAACACCAGTCCCACCTCAAGTTTGCATTTCTACCAAGTTAACAGATGATGTTGATTTTGCAAGTCCAGGCACCACGCTAAAGAATATCACTGCCTTCCTTGGTGTCCAGTGAAGCCTTGATAAGTGAACTATACCCTTTTTTTTTTTTTTTTTAAAGATTTATTTATTTGAAAGAGTTAGAGCTGAAGAGGGAGAGACAGAGCGTAGAGAGATCTTCCATCCACTGGTTCACTCCTCAGATGGCAGCAATTACCAGGGCTGGGCTGATCTTTAGCCTGGAAGCAGGAGTTTTTTCTGGATCTTCCATGGGGTGCAGGGCCCAAGCACTTGGGCCATCCTCCACTGCCCTCCCGGGCCACAGCAGAGAGCTGGCCTGGAAGAGGAGCAACCGGGACAGAATCCGGCGCCCTGACCGGGACTAGAACCTGGTGTGCCAGTGCCTCAGGCGGAGGATTAGCCAAGTGAGCAGTGGCACCGGCCGCTTTTTTTTAAATATTTATTTACTTATTTGAAGGCCAGAGACAGACTTGCAGATGGTCCATTCACTGGTTCACTTCCTCCCATGGCTGCAACAAGCAGGGCTGGGCCAGGCTGAAGCCAGAGCCAGGAGCTGCACTAGGTCTTCATGTGGGATGCAGAGACTCAAGGCCTTGAGCTGCAATCTGTTGCCTCCCAGATGCATTAGCAGGGAGCTGAATTGAATCACAGCAGCCGGGACTTGAACATCACTCTTACCTAGGGTGAGGACATTCTGAGCAGTGGCTTACCTTGCTGCGCCACAACACCAGTCCTGTCTGTGAAGCTTTACACTTTTTCTTTCCTCACCTTTAAAATTTATTTGAAAGGCAGAGAGAGGAGAAAGAGAGAGGGAGAGAGAGAAAGATCAAGAGAAATTATCTTCCCTTCCACTGGTTCACTCCACAAATGCCCACAATAACCAGGACTAGCCAGGCCAAAGCCAGGAGCTGGGAATTCAATCCATGTCTCCCATGTGGGTGGCAATGGCCCACTACTTGAGCCATCACCTGCCTCCCAGGGTATACATTAGCAGGAAGCTGGATTTGAAGCTGAGAGCCAGGATTCCATCTGGGTACCACAACATGGGAGGCTTCTCAAGTGGCATCTTTTTTTTTTTTTTTTAAGATTTATTTATTTATTTGAAAGAATTACACAGAGAGAGGAGAGGCAGAGAGAGAGAGAGAGAGGTCTTCCATCTGCTGGTTCACTCCCCAAATGGCTGCAACAGCCAGAGCTGTGCCGATCTGAAGCCAGGAGCTTCTTCTTGGTCTCCCTCGTGGGTGCAGGGGCCAAGGCCTTGGGCCATCTTCTACTGCTTTCCCAGGCCACAGCAGAGAGCTGGATCAGAAGTGGAGCAGCTGGGACTCGAACTTGCACCCATATGGGATGCCGGCACTGCAGGCTGCATCTTTACCTGCTATGCCACAGTGCTGGCCCCCCCAAGTGGCATCTTTAACACTATGCTGTGCTCAGGTGTGGTTAGTCTTTATTTGAGAGGCAGAGGCAGAGAGAGAGGTAGGTTTCCATCTACTGGTTCACTCCCCAGATGGCCGCAATGGCTGGAGATGTGCTGATCAGGAGCCAGGAGCTTCTTTCAGGTGTCCCAGCTGGGTTCGGGGATCCAAGGACTTGGGCCATCTTCCACTGCTTTCCCAGGCCATAGCAGAGAACTGGGTTGACGTGGAGCAGCCAGGACTGAACTGGTGTCCATATGGAATGCTGACACTGCTGGCACAGCTTTACCTGCTATGCCATGGCTCTGGTTCCTTAGTCTTATGTAATCTTATGTGGGCTAGATAAGGCATTGTTTCTGTGAGTTACGTGGGATCTTGAGTTCAAAGTTGGAATCAAAGCAGGAAGTATTTTGTCTGTATTTCTTGTTAATAGTTGGGCAGTTGCTTTTGTGAGGTTTGTGTTACGGACAGTTTGATTGAATTTCTATACTAGTAGAATTTAATATGAAATTTGTGTAAGTTGAAACCTAAGATTTTGATTCCAGAGTTTGTATAACCACATTCTTTATGCTGTCAGTACCTTTGTGACTGCACTGACTAAAATAGCATATTCTAGAATGAGATTGCTGGAGAGTAGTAGACATAGAACAACTTAACTTCTCAATTTGCCCTCTGTTCTTAGACTTACCCAGAAGGATAATTTAAACTGGGCAAGTATGTTTTATTTTTGAAGGTATTCAAGGCTGTTTTTCATGCATTCTTTTCATGTTCTACCTTTCACTCTTTTCTTATCCTCTTTGCCTTATCTAGTTCTTAGCCTATCCTTAGCCTGCCTGTGGTACTCATATACATTTAATTAGCTTTACTAGTAGAACGGATTAAGGAGCTTATTTTTTTTCCTCTTAAGTCATCAAAAGAAGGTTGCCATCTAGACATTTAAGATACTCAGTGATGAAGAACTTTTCATATATGGTAATGCATTCTAATTTCTGTTTCTTTTAACTTAGTCCAGGTTCTAAATATTTATTTATTGCTTATCATTTACTTTTGCTATGGAACAAACTATGCCACAATTTAGTAGTGTAAAACAACAAGCATTTTCTTATGTTTGCTTGACTGTATTTGAACCTCAATTGAGGGGTATCTTTGTTTATTTTCATTTACTTGAAAGGCAGACTGACAGAGAGAGAGATCTTCCATCCACCAGTTCACTCTCCAGATGTGGGCAGTCGTTGGGGTAGGACAAGCCACAGGCAGGAGCCTGCCCTGGGCTCAGTTGGGACCCTTTACCAGAGCAGCTGCACAGGAGGCCTTGGTGAGATACATTTCTTCCATGGTGACTCAGTGTTGCAGGGAACAAGGCAGAAGTTGCTTGTCTCCAAGGTTGGCTACTTCTACCATTGTGCTTTGACTAAAGCAGATATAAGCCCGGTTAGGTTCAAGTGGAGGGAGTGTGGATGTTACTGGGAGGTCAAAGACTTTGGGGGTCATATTTTTAAACCACAACAATAGTGATTTTTGTCTTAATAATTTAACCTAGCATTTTATCATGGCCTTCAGCATGTTATTTAACTTGTTTGTGTCCCAGTTACCTCGTCTATAAAATAGGGTTGGTGGTAGTAATGGCCTGACCTCATACTACTGCTGGAAGGATAGTCTTCTTTTTTGTTAACATTTTAAATTTACCCAGGATCATCTTTTGGGATTGTTACTTTTTTTTTTTCTTGAAAGGCAGAGTTGGAGAGAGAGAGAGAAACTTTGAATCTGCTGGTTTACTCCTCAAATGGTTGCAATGACTGGAGCTGGGCCATTCTGAAGCCAAGAGCCAGGAGCTTCCTCTGGGTCTCCCATGTGGATGCAGGGGCCCAAGATTTTGAGTTATCCTCTCACTGCTTTTCCAGGCACATCAGCAGGGAGCTGGATCTGAAGTGGAGCAGTCGGGACCCCAAACTGGCACCCATATGGGAACTCCCATCATGCCACAGAGCCAACCCTGGGATTGTTACTTTTTTTTTTTGACAGGCAGAGTGAACAGTGAGAGAGAGAGACAGAGAGAAAGGTCTTCCTTTTTGCCGTTGGTTCACCCTCCAATGGCCACCGTGGCTGGCGCACCGCGCTGATCTGAAGCCAGGAGCCAGGTGCTTCTCGTGGTCTCCCATGGGGTGCAGGGCCCAAGCACTTGGGCCATCCTCCACTGTACTCCCGGGCCACAGCAGAGAGCTGGACTGGAAGAGGGACAGAATCTGGCGCCCCTACTGGGACTAGAACCTGGTGTGCCAGTGCCACAGGCAGAGGATTAGCTTATTGAGCCGCGGCGCCGGCCAGGATTGTTACTTTTAAACATTTATGTATTTATTTGACAATCAGAGTTAACACACAGAGACAGAGAAAAATCAGAAATCTTCCATCCACTGGTTCACTCCACAGATGGTTACAACAGCTGGTGTGGGGCCAGGCTGAAACCAAGAGCATTTTCTAACCTATACCACAGTGCTCACCCCCTAATTTTTTCTTTTTCCCATTGCATTTATTACCTGCTAGCATACCATATAATTTGCATATTTCTTGTATTCACTATGTTTTGTCAGTTTCCCCAGGTTACTAAAAGCATCATAAAAGCAGGACTATTTGTTGATATTCTGAATACCTGTGGGTGACTGATAAATAAATATTGGTCAGATAACTGAGTGATTGAATGAGACAGAGAGTAAAGCACCTAGAGCAGTGACGGACAGACATCATTAACTCAGAACTGTGTGTGGACCTGCTCACTGCCGTCCTGGGTCCTCAGCCTCTGTAGTGCGTTCCAGTGAGGTTACCTCTCCACACCCACACAGCTTTTTTTTTTTTTTTTTAAAGATTTATTTATTTATTTGAAAGTCAGAATTACACAGAGAGAGAGGAGAGGCAGAGAGAGAGAGAGAGAGAGAGATGTCCTCCATCCGCTGGCTCACTCCCCAATTGGCCACAACGATTGGAGCTGTGCTGATCTGGAGCCAGGAGCCACGAGCCTACTCCAGGTCTCCCACGTGGGTGCAGGGGCCCAAGGACTTGGGCCATCCTCCACGGCCTTCCCAGGCTACTGCAGAGAGCTGGATCCGAAGTGGAGTAGCCGGATCTCGAACCAGCGCCCCTATGGGATGCTGATGCTTCAGGCCAGGGCATTAACCTACCGCGCCACAGCGCTGGCCCCACAGTTTTTTGTTTTTTGGTTTTTTTTTTTTTTAAACAAAAACCTCAGACTGCTTTCATTCTTTTTTTAAAGATTTATTTATTTATTTCAAAGGCAGAATAACAGAGACAGAGAAAAAGATCTTTTATCCTCTGGTTTACTTCCTAACTAGCTGCAACAGCCAGGGCTGGACTGGGCCCGCAGGTGTGTGTGCTCCCCCCGTGGCCGGCCGCTGCGGCTAGCCAGCACCTGGGGGCTGTTGGCAGCCCTGGCTGTTGCAGCTAGTTAGGAAGTAAACCAGAGTAACTATAATGGAGAGCAGAACCTGATTTTTTTTTTGACAGAGTGGACAGTGAGAGACAGAAAGGTCTTCCTTTTTCTGTTGGTTCATCCTCCAAATGGCTGCTATGGCCAGCGCTGCGCTGATCTGAAGCCAGGAGCTTCTCCTGGTCTCCCATGTGGGTGCAGGGACCTGGGCTATCCTCCACTGCTTTCCCGGGCCACAGCAGAGAGCTGGACTGGAAGAGGAGCAACCAGGACAGAATCCAGTGCCCCAACTGAGACTAGAACCTGGGGTGCCAGTGCCGCAGGTGGAGGATTAGCCTAGTGAGCCGTGGCCCAGAACCTGATCTTGAACTCATGCACTCTGACATGAGATGTGGGTGGCCCAAGTGGCATCTTGACTGCTTGCTAAAAATTGTTCCCCTCTTTTGTTTTTTAAATAAGATTCCTTTGATTGTCTCTTATGTTCCCTTATCTCTATGCCTTAGATTTGTATTCTCTTTGATTGGATCTGTTTTTATTTTTTAAATTTAAAGATTTATTTTTATTTATTTGAAAGGCAAAGTTACAAAGAGAGAGGGAGAGACAATGAGAGAGATCCCCATCTGGCTCACTTTCCTGATGGCCACAATAGCTAGGCCTGGAAGCCAGGAGCCAAGAGCTTATTCCAGGTCTCCCACATGGGTGCAGGGGCCTAAATACTTTGGCCGTCCTCCTCTGCTTTCCCAGGCACATTAGCAGGGAGCTGAATCAGAAGTGGAGTAGCTAGTGCTCAAACTGGTACCCATCTGGGATGCAGGCATTGTAGGTGGCCCCTTAACCCGCTATGCAGCAGTGTCTATCCCTGGATCTGTTCTTTTTTTTTTTTTTTTTTTTTTGACAGGCAGAGTGGACAGTGAGAGAGACAGTGAGAAAGGTCTTCCTTTTCCGTTGGTTCACCCCGCAATGGTTGCTGCGCCGGCGCACTGTGCTGATCCCCAGGAGCCAGGTGTTTCCTCCTGTTCTCCCATGCGGGTGCAGGGCCCAAGCACTTGGGCCATCCTCCACTGCACTCCGGGGCCACAGCAGAGAGCTGGCCTGGAAGAGGAGCAACTGGGACAGAATCCGGCGCCCCGACCGGGACTAGAACCCGGTGTGCCGGCGCCACAAGGCAAAGGATTAGCCTATTGAGCCACTGCACTGGCCTTTTTTTTTTTTTTAAGATTTATTTATTTGAAAGGCAGAGTTACAGAGGTAGAGGTGGGGGTGGGGGGAGTCTTCCATTTGCTTGTTTACTGCCCAAATGGCCAGAATTGAGCCCATGCGAAGCCAGAAGCCAGAAGCCTCTTCCAGGTCTCCCACATGGGTGCAGTGGCCCAAGGACTTGGGGCATCTTCCACTGCTTTCTCAGGCCATAGCAGAGAGCTGGATCGGAAGAGGAGAAGCCAGGACTTGAACCAGCGCCCATGAGTTTTTTCATACATTGTTTTACTCCTGAAATGGCTGCAGTGGCTGTGACTGGGCTAGGCCAAAGCTAGGAGTCAGGAACTCCATCTTAGTCTCTCACATGGGTAACCAGGGTTTAAGTACTTGAACTTCTGCTGCCTTCACAGGTGAGGGAAGCTGCATAGGAAATGGAACAACCTGTACTTTCTTTTTTTTTTTTCTTTTTTCTTTTCTTTTTTTATTTTTTATTTATTTATTTATTTTTTGACAGGCAGAGTGGACAGTGAGAGAGAGACAGAGAGAAAGGTCTTCCTTTGCCGTTGGTTCACCCTCCAATGGCCGCCGCGGTAGCGCGCTGCGGCCGGCGCACCGCACTGATCCGATGGCAGGAGCCAGGTGCTTCTCCTGGTCTTCCATGGGGTGCAGGGCCCAAGGACTTGGGCCATCCTCCACTGCACTCCCTGGCCACAGCAGAGAGCTGGCCTGGAAGAGGGGCAACCGGGACAGGATCGGTGCCCCGACCGGGACTAGAACCCGGTGTGCCGGCGCCTCAAGGCGGAGGATTAGCCTAGTGAGCCGCGGCGCCGGCCACAACCTGTACTTGAATTGTCACTTCAGTATGAGTTGCCAGGGTCACAAGTGATGGCTTAATCCACTGCACCAAAAAGCCAGATTTTTTTTGGCCTATGATTTTTTTTTTTTTTTTTTTTTGACAGGCAGAGTGGACAGTGAGAGAGAGAGAGAGAGAGAGAAAGGTCTTCCTTTGCCGTTGGTTCACCCTCCAATGGCCGCCGCGGTAGCGCGCTGCGGCCAGCGCACCGCGCTGTTCCGATGGCAGGAGCCAGGTGCTTCTCCTGGTCTCCCATGGGGTGCAGAGCCCAGACACTTGGGCCATCCTCCACTGCACTCCCTGGCCACAGCAGAGAGCTGGCCTGGAAGAGGGGCAACCGGGACAGGATCGGTGCCCCGACCGGGACTAGAACCTGGTGTGCCGGCGCCGCAAGGCGGAGGATTAGCCTGTTGAGCCACAGCGCTGGCCTGGCCTATGATTATTTTTTTAAAGGTTTATTTATTTGACAGGCAGAGTGATATATAGAAAAGGAGAGAGAGAGAGAGAGAGAGAGAGAGAGAGAGAGAGGTATCTGAACCATCCTCTGATTCCCTCCCCAGTGCTGCAAGTTGGGATGTCAGCATTGTAAGCTGCAGCTTAATCTCTGGTCTATGATTTTTTTTTTAACCAAGTCAAGGAGGTTCCATTCTAATCCTAGTTTGCTATGAGCTTTTAAAATCATAAATTGTTTAATCTTATGAAATCCTTTCTCATGCTGTGAATGAATAGTTGCCTAGCTACTTTCAGAAGTGAAATTTGTCTTGGAGGAAGGCCATTTACTGTCACAATTGGGCTTTGTAGGTTTTTACATTTGACAAAGCTGCTCATGTGTTAAGGAGGTGGCTTGTTATTTTAAGGGCTAGAAAGGATATGTGGGCACATGTCATGTTTTGTAAAAGGCACCAATCGTGGTTGGGAAAAACTGAAACGTGGTGTAAATTATCTTAAACTTGTAAACTTGATTTCTTCTCATGTAGGAGACACTTAAGTAGACCTCTCAAATTCCACCTTGGATCTCTGCCACATAGGTACAAGGCAGAACAATTCTAGAATCATGTTTATTTTGTTAAATTTTTGAAAAAGTTTAGGTTATATGGAGTTTTTTAAAAAAATATATTTTCTTATTTATTTGAGAGGTAGAGTTACAGACAGAGGGAGTGACAGAGAGAAAGGTCTTCCATCCGCTGGTTCACTCCTCAAATGGCCACAGCAGCTGGAGCTGGGCCAATACAAAGCCAGGAGCCAGGGGCTTCTTCCTGGTCTTCCACATGGGTGGCAGGGGCCTAAGCACTTGAGGCATCTTCTGCTACTTTCCCAGGCATGTTAGCAGAGAGCTTGATCAGAAGTGGAGCAGCTGGGACTTGAACTGGTGCCCATGTGGGGTGCTAGCATCACAGGCAGCAGCTTTACATGGTATACCACAATGCCAGCCCCAATCTGTGGACTATTTTAATTTGTATCTTCTGATTATACAGTGGTTTATAATTGGTGTTTATTTGTAGATAGATTTTTTTTTTTTTTTTTTTGACAGGCAGAGTGGACAGTCAGAGACAGACAGAGAGAAAGGTCTTCCTTTGCCATTGGTTCACCCTCCAATGGCTGCTGCGGCCGGCGCATCTCGCTGATCCGAAACCAGGAGCCAGGTGCTTCTCCTGGTCTCCCACGGGATGCAGGGCCCAAGCACTTGGGCCATCCTCCACTGCACTCCCAGGCCACAGCAGAGAGCTGGCCTGGAAGAGGGGCAACCGGGACAGAATCCGGTGCCCTGACCGGGACTAGAACCTGGTGTGCCGGCGCCACAAGGCGGAGGATTAGCCTATTGAGCCGCGGCGCTGGCCTGTAGATAGATTTTTAACAAACTAGTTTATAAATAAAAATGGAGTGCATTCTCCATTTTTTAAAAAATTGCTTTTTATATTTACTTGATATGGTTCCTGATGGAGGGTACTTTAAAAAGTTTGTGGAAAAAATGGAATGAGAAGGTAAATTTATTTTGGTACAAAGGAATTTTGAAATCCTTGCATAGTTTTTTCAGAGTATATATTTTCCATGAAGTCTCCTTGTATCAGTAAATACTTAGGCTGAAGATAACAACATACAGGCATTTGTTTTTCTCAAAGGAATCCATAGGTAGGCAACTTCTAGCTTTCATTCAGCAGTTCAATAAGATTGGAGTTACTGGTTCTTGCAAAATATTTTTGTCATTTTTCTCATGTTTGGAACTCCTGTAGCTACAGAGTAACAGGCAGCTCCCCCTACGTGGTTGCATTCAAGATAAGAAGGGGCTGTGTTAGCTTGTCTGTCCCCTTTTATGCTAAATGAAGCAGTAGACTTTCACTAATAAGAACTGGCCAGCACTAACTCAGATCGCTACCCTGAACTTGGCTATGTCTGGGAAAAAATTATTTAGCTGGCTATAATCAGAAATACACGTTAAGCTTCTCTTGGTAATGAAAAAGGGTGGAAATCTTGACTTTGGCTAGATTCTGCATTATTTTCAGTGGCAGTGTGGTGGATGAAGTGGTGTCAGCCCAATTCCACAGAAAAATAAAATCAGAACTCCTTTAATTTACAAATTACATCCAAAAGGTTTCCATTGTGTAGAAGGTTAAGCCACCACCTGTGGCACCAGCATCCCGTATCAGAGCACTGGTTGGAGTACCAGCTGTTCCACTTCTGATCATGCTTCCTGCTAATGCACCTGGGAAAGCAGCTGAGGGTGGCCCAAGTATTTGGGCCTCTGTCATGACCCAGATAGGATTCTAGACTCCTGGCTTTGGCCTGGCCATTTGAGCAATGAACCAGCAGGTACAAGATCTTTTTCTCTTTATGTTCCCCTCTGTGTCTGTCATTCTGCTTTTCAAATAAATACTATCTTAAAAAATAGCTTTTCAGTATCTGTTACATGTTCAGTGCTACCACAAAATTTGACTACCAAGGAATTTTGTAACACTTTTCTGTGTGAAAGTGTGCATGTTGTTTATTGGTTCTCTGGGAAGAAAACAGTATGAGTGAGGTAGTTAGTTTAATGGTATAAGATTCACAATTATATGTTAATATATTTTGTATCAGCTTTGAGTGCAATTGTATAAGACTAGGAAACTTTTCTTAGGGTCAGTAGTGGTGAATGGGTAAAGTGAAGGCTAAATGGAAGCAAAAGGCAGTTTTATTTGCTTCTGTTTAGAGATAAAATTTATTTTAAATATTTATTTTTGGGGCCGGCATCATGGTGTAGTGGGTTAAGCCGCTGTCTCCAGTGTCGGCATCCTATATGAGTGCCAGCTTGAGTCTCAGTTGCTCCACTTCCCATCCAGCTCTCTACTAATGTGTCTGGGAAAGCAGTAGAAGATGGCCCAAATGCTTGGGCCCCTGCACCCACGTGGGAGACCTGGATGAAGCTCCTGGCTTCGACTTGGCCTAGCTCTGACCATTGCGGCCATTTGGGGAGTGAACCAGTGGATAGAAGACCTCTCTCTTTCTTTCTTTTTTTTTTTTTGACAGGCAGAGTGGACAGTGAGAGAGAGACAGAGAGAAAGGTCTTCCTTTTGCCGTTGGTTCACCCTCCAATGGCCGCCGCGGTAGGCGCGCTGCGGCCAGCGCACCACGCTGATCCGATGGCAGGAGCCAGGTGCTTCTCCTGGTCCCCCATGGGGTGCAGGACCCAACCACTTGGGCCATCCTCCACTGTACTCCCTGGCCACAGCAGAGAGCCAGCCTGGAAGAGGGGCAACCGGGACAGGATCGGTGCCCCGACCGGGACTAGAACCCGGTGTGCCGGCGCCGTAAGGCGGAGGATTAGCCTAGTGAGCCGCGGCGCCGGCCAGACCTCTCTCTTTCTCTCTTCCCTCTCTGTAACTCTGCCTTTCAAATAAGTCAGTCTTAAAAAAAAAAAGAAGAAGATTTATTTGTTTATTTGAAAGCGGAATTTTAGAGAGAGAGGGAGAGAGATCCTCCATCTTCTGGTTCACTCCCCAGATGGCCACAACAGTCAGGGCAAGGCCAGGCCAAACCCAGGATTCTGGAGCCTCCTACAGGTCTCCAGTGCATGTGCAGGGGCCCAAACACTTGGATGGACCATCCTGTGCTGCTTTTCCCAGACCATCAGCAGGGAGCTGGATTGGAAGTAGAGCAGCCTGGACTCAAACCAGAGCTCACATGAGATGCCAGTGTTACAGGTGGTGGCTTAACCCACTGCAGCACAACACCAGCTTCAAGCCATGAGATTTTAAAATTTAAGGACATTATATAAGGAAATAGCGGTTGAAATATACAGTGAACCCTGTTGGATTTTTTTTTTTTTTTTTTTTTTTTTTTTTTTTTGGCCATACAGAGTTAGACAGAGAAAGGTCTTCCTTCCGTTGGTGCACTCCCCTAATGGCCGCTATGGCTGGTGCTGCACCAATCCAAAGCCAGGAGCCGGGTACTTCCTCCTGGTCTCCCATGCGGGTGCAGGAACCCAAGCACTTGGTCCATCCTCCACTGCCATCCCGGGCCACAGCAGAGAGCTGGACTGGAAGAGGAGCAACTGGGACAGAATCTGACACCCCAACCGGGACTAGAACCTGTGGTGCTGGCAGGCTGAGGATTAGTCTAGTGAGCCACAGTGCCGGCCCAACCGTGTTGGAATTTAACAAACGTCAGATGTTTGACTCTTTTTTGGAGAAATACAAGTATCTTTATCTTTGTATTGTGATTATTTATTTATATGAGTATGTATTAGGTTAGGCTGGGTTGTGCTGTGCTAATAAACACCAAAATTTTAGTGGTTGGGGTCAGTGCTGTGACATAGTGGGTAAAACTGCTGCCTGTAGTGCTGGCATCACTTTATGGGCGCTGGTTCAAGTCCCGGCTGCTCCACTTCCCATCCAGCTCTCTGCTATGTCCTGGGAATGCAGTAGAAGATGGCCCTACTCCTTGGGCCCCTGCACCCACGTGGGAGACCTGAGTAGGCTGCTGGCTCCTGGTTTCAGATCGGCGCAGCCCTGGCCAATGTGGCAAATTAGGAAATAAATCAGCAGATGGAAGATCTCTCTCTCTTTTTAACTCTGACATCAAATAAATAAATCTTTAAAAATATCTGAATAAAAATTAAATTAAAAATTGCTGATACTTCATTTATTTGAGGGTTTTTGGCTCCTTTGGAGACTGATCTTCAGGTCTAGGCTGATTTAGTCTCATGGCTGGCTGTCTTGGGACAGTGCTCAGAAGCAGGAGAGCAGGCCGGCGCCGTGGCTCACTAGGCTAATCCTCCGCCTTGCGGCACCGGCACCACAGGTTCTAGTCCCGGTCGGGACGCCGGATTCTGTCCCAGTTGCCCCTCTTCCAGGCCAGCTCTCTGCTGTGGCCCGGGAGGGCAGTGGAGGATGGCCCAGGTCCTTGGGCCCTGTACCCCATGGGAGACCAGGAGAAGCACCTGGCTCCTGACTTCAGATCAGCGAGATGCGCCGGCCGCAGCAGCCATTGAAGGGTGAACCAATGGCAAAGGAAGACCTTTCTCTCTCTCTCTCTCTCTCTCTCTGACTGTCCACTCTGCCTGTCAAAAAAAAAAAAAAAAAAAAAGGCAGCAGCAGGAGAGCAGAAAAGCATAGGGCTGGAGATGGTGAAGCACTGGCAATGAAATGCTTCTGGGGACCGACGCTGTGGCGCAGTGGGTTAATGCCTTGACCTGAAGCTCCAGCATCCTATATGGGCGCGGGTTTGAGTCCCGGCTGCTCCTCTTCCAATGCAGCTCTCCGCTGTAGCCTGGGAAAGCAGTAGAAGATGACTCAAGTCCTTGGGCCCCTGCACCCACGTGGGAGACCTGGAGGAAGCTCCTGGCTCCTGGCTTTGGATTGGTGCAGCTCCGACTGCTGTGGCCATCTGGGGAGTGAACCATCAGATGGAAGACCTCTCTCTCTCTGCCTCTCCTCTCTTTGTGTAACTCTGACTTTCAAATAAAATAAATAAATCTTTAAAAAAAAAATGCTTCTGGATAGGAATGACATTCACTTTGACTTGCAGCTTACTAGTGAGACGTTTTACTCAAACTTAGCCATGTGGTTATCTGTACATACCCTCCAGCAAGGCCAGTGTAATCCTTGAACTCAGAAGTAAGAATGCCAATAATATAGTCTACAGCAAATTGATAATAAAGTAAAAGTAGTAGTATTAAAGACAGGCAGGCAAATTATGTTAGCAGCCCAAAGAATTCAGAACTTGTGATGAGCCACAGGGAGAGTTGTGGAAGGCTTTGGGGTGGAGACAGTGAGAAATGATACAAAAGCAATAGAATTAGTAGGTTTTTCTTAGGTTTGAAGAGAAGAAAGGATATTAAAATTAAGGCAACAAGACTCTTAAATAAAAGTTAGACTCAAAAGCTAGAGCACGGTGGATGTCATGGGAGAAGAAGACTAGAATAGATCAGAAAAGGCCTTGAACTCAGCTAACATACAGCAAAAATGTTTGTTACCTCTGCCATGTGTCCGACACTGTTCTGCATTCTAAGATGTCTGGTTGTGAACAAGGCAGGAAAACCCTGTCCTCGTGAGGGCACAACACAAGGGAGTAGGTTTGGCACATTGGCGAGTCAGCACAAGTATAAACTTTAGATGCCTCTGAATCTTAAGATTCTTCTTGTATTTCTGTTTTACCTGCTATGGAAGGCAGCGATTTGTGCAAAAATTAGTATTTGTACCTCATTGTAGAAAACTCAATACATGGAATGATGAATTTATAAAACAAGTTAGTGGCCGGCGCCGTGGCTCAACAGGCTAATCCTCCGCCTTGCGGCGCCGGCACACCGGGTTCTAGTCCCGGTCGGGGCACCGATCCTGCCCCAGTTGCCCCTCTTCCAGGCCAGCTCTCTGCTGTGGCCAGGGAGTGCAGTGGAGGATGGCCCAAGTGTTTGGGCCCTGCACCCCAGGGGAGACCAGGAGAAGCACCTGGCTCCTGCCATCGGCCATTGGAGGGTGAACCAACGGCAAAAGGAAGACCTTTCTCTCTGTCTCTCTCTCACTGTCCACTCTGCCTGTCAAAAATAAAATTAAAAAAATAAATAAATAAAACAAGTTAGTGTATGTTTATATTGCAGTTGTTTTTTTTTAGCCAGAATTTGGATAGTAGTATAATTTTAATGATTATGTTTTCATTCCATAAATAGTAAAACCATTGGACACATATCTTATGGGGACAGTGACTGTTTTAAGTACTGCCATGTTTCCCATACTTAAAACAGTGCCTGGTGTGTGAGTGTGAGAGAGAGAGAGAGAGGGAGGGAGGGAGAGAAGATTCCAATAATTTAACCTGAATACTACAGTAATTAGTATTTTGATACCATTTACTCATTTTAGTATTTATTATGTATCCGTTTTGTGCATAATAAACTGTTCTTGTTTTCATGAAACATAAATTCTAATGAAATTGAAGTAACCATACTACAGACATGATCAAACTTCTTTTAAAACCATCCTCCAGTTGATGTAACAATGTCTATTAGGGTAGCTTCTATTTATATATATATAAGCTTTAGTGTCAAAGCATTGTTGGGGCTGGTGCTGTGGCAGAGCGGGTTAATGCTGTGGCCTGAAGTGCTGACAACCATATGGGTGCCGGTTCTAGTCCTGACTGCTCCTTTTCCAGTCCAGCTCTCTGCTATGGCCCGGGAAAGCAGTAGAAGATGGCCCGAGTTCTTGGGCCCCTGCACCCATGTGGGAGATCTGGAAGAAGCTCCTGGCTTCGGATTGGTGCAGTTCGGCTGTTGCTGCCAATTGGGGAGTTAACCATCAGATGGAAGACCTCTCTCTCTGCCTCTCCTCTCTGTGTGTAACTCTCTCCTCTGGGTAGCTCTGATTCTCAAGTAAAAAAATAAATCTTTAAAAAAAAGAAAAAGCTTTGTTATTGGGCTAGCATTGTGGCATGGTGGGTAAAGCTGCTGCCTGTGATGCTGGCATCCCATATGGGTGCTGTGGGTTCATGTCCTGGCTGTTCAGTTGGGACCCCTGGGACCCAAGGGAGAGACCTGGAAGAAGTTCCTGGCTTCAGCCTGTCCCAGAGCTGACCGTTCAGCGATCTGTAAACAGTGGATAGAAGATCTCTCTTCCTCTCTGAATTAATTTCTCCCTTTTCCTTTCCTTTCCTTTCCTTTCCTTTCCTTTCCTTTCCTTTCCTTTCCTTTCCTTTCCTTTCCTTTCCTTTCCTTTCCTTTCCTTTCCTTTCCTTTCCTTTCCTTTCCATCTCTCCCTCCCTCCCTCCCTCCCTCCCTTCCTCCCTCCCTCCCTCCCTTTCCCCTTCCTCCCTTCTCCCCTTCCCTTCCCTTCCCTTCCCTTCCCTTCCCTTCCCTTCCCTTCCCTCCCCTCCCCTCCCCTCTTCTTTCTTTCTCTCTCTCTTTCTCTCTTTCTCTCTCTCCCTCTTTCCCTCTCCCTGTCCTCCTCCCCCTCCCCTTCCTCCTTCCTTCCCTCCCTCCATCTCTTCCTTTCTTCCTTTTTAATTTTACTTGAAAGTCAGAGTCACACAGAGAGAGGAGAGGCAGAAAGAGAGAGGTCTTCCATCTGTTGATTCACTCCCCAATTGGCCGCAACGGCCAGAGCTGCACCAGTCCGGAGCCAGGACTTCCTCTGGGTCTCCCACATGGGTGCAGGGTCCCAAGGATTTGGGCTATTTTCTACTGCTTTCCCAGGCCACAGCAGAGAGCTGGACAGGAAGTGGAGCAGTCGGCTCTCAAACTGGCGCCCATATGGGATGCTGGTGCTTCAGGCCAGGGTGTTTTTTTTTTTTTTTTAATTTATTTATTTATTTATTTATTTTTTGACAGGCAGAGTGGACAGTGAGAGAGAGAGACAGAGAGAAAGGTCTTCCTTTTGCCGTTGGTTCACCCTCCAATGGCCGCCGCGGTAGGCGCACCGCGCTGATCTGAAGGCAGGAGCCAGGTGCTTCTCCTGGTCTCCCATGGGGTGCAGGGCCCAAGCACTTGGGCCATCCTCCACTGCACTCCCTGGCCACAGCAGAGAGCTGGCCTGGAAGAAGGGCAACCGGGACAGGATCGGTGCCCCGACCGGGACTAGAACCCGGTGTGCCGGCGCTGCTAGGCGGAGGATTAGCCTATTGAGCCACGGCGCCGGCCGAGGCCAGGGTGTTAACCCACTGCACCACTTAATCAATTCATTTACAGATGGGCCATTTTCCCAAGTTCTGATTTGGAAATTAGAATCATTTTTGTTTTATGAACAGTGTTACAAGTTTCTTAGATTCCTCTCTAGTTCATAAGAGCATGCTTAAAACACATTTATAATAAAACAGATTATTGCAATACAGTATTATGTGATAATGACAGATCTTCCATCTGCTGGTTCACTCCCCACATGGCCACAACAGCCGAGGCTGTGCCAGGCCGAAGCCAGGAGCCCAGTGCTTCTTCCTGGTTTCTCATGTGGATGAAGGGTCCAAGTACCTGGGCCATCCTCCACCGCCTTCCCGGGCGCATTCACAGTGTGCTGGATTTTAAGTGGAGCAGGCAGGTCTCAAATTGGCACTTACATGGGATGCTGGTATCTCGGACAACTACTTAACCTGCTATGCCATGATGCTGGCCCCTAAGTAGCGTCTAACTCCTAGGAAATATACCTGCCCTATTATGTGATCATTGCACAGGACAGATGAGAACTTATCACAAAACCTGGAATATGAGTGTGAAAACATATAGTGACAGGAATATGAGGAAGTACATGGGGAGTAACATTGAAATTCTGAAAAGGCCATCTTTTGAGGGCATCAGAGGTCAGTGGTATAAGTTTTAAGCTTTCTTTAGCTTTACAACACTTCATTTTGTTTGATGTGAGTTATATTACAAAGTAGTTTCTTACTTAGATATAGGGAGAATGAATGAAAGGACATTTTCCTGGACAGAAAGTTGGAAAAGGTGAATGTAGAAAGAGGATTGAAGTGGCTATGAGTGCGTGTGGAATTGTTTTGAATTGTTGGTAGCATAGTGTAGAAAGAAATTGGGAATCCAGTTTCTCTTTGGATTTCTCATGAAGAGTTATGTAGCTGCATACTCATGAGATGGTGACATTAGCTTCTCTGCTGCTTCCAAAGCTGTGGGGAGGGGCTGCTATTGTGCAGCAAGGTCACTCTGCCTTTCAAGTAAGTAATTTTTTTTTTTTTTTTTGACAGGCAGAGTGGGCAGTGAGAGAGACAGAGAGAAAGGTCTTCCTTTTTGCCGTTGGTTCACCCTCCAATGGCCGCCGCAGTAGCGCGCTGCGGCCGGCGCACCGCGCTGATCCGATGGCAGGAGCCAGGTGCTTCTCCTGGTCTCCCATGGGGTGCAGGGCCCAAGCACTTGGGCCATCCTCCACTGCACTCCCTGGCCACAGCAGAGAGCTGGCCTGGAAGAAGGGGCAACCGGGACAGGATCGGTGCCCCGACCGGGACTAGAACCCGGTGTGCCAGCGCCGCAAAGTAGGATTAGCCTATTGAGCCGCGGCGCCGGCTCAAGTAAGTAATTTTTTAAAAAATGCATTCACACACCTGATCCTTACCACAGCCTTTTAAAATTTTCTTTATTTGTTTATTTGAAAGGCAGAATAACAGAGCAGAAATTTTTTATAAATATTTATTTTTATTTATTTGAAAGAGTTACAGAGAGAGATAGAGACAGAGAAAGAGGTCTTCTGTCTGCTGGTTCACTCCCCAGATGGATGCAATGGCTGGAGCTGAGCCAATCTGAAGCCAGGAGTCAGGAGCTTCTTCCGGGTCTCCCATGTAGGTGTAGGAGCCCAGGATTTGGGCTATTTCCTACTGCTTTCCCAGGCTATAGCAGAGAGCTGGAGCAGAAGAGGGCCAGCAATGACTAGAACCAGCACCCATATGGGATGCTGGTGCTTCAGGCTAGGGCTTTAACCCGCTGCACCACAGCGCTGCCACGAGACAGAAATCTTTCATCCATTGGTTTTCTCCCCAGATGGCCACAACAGTTGGGGCTGAGCCAGGCTGAAGCCTACATGTGTGGCAGGGGCCCAAATACCATGGGCCATCTGTTGCTTTCCCAGGTGCATTAGGGAGGAGCTGGATCTGAAGTGGAGCCACCAGGACTTGAACCAGCACTAATAGGCATGCCAGCCGCATGGCTAGTAGTAGCTTAAACCAAGTACCACAGTGCCAGCCCCTTGTGGGTGCGTTTACTAGCATTTAGAAAATTTAAGCTCTGTATGACTGAAAGGTAGTACTGTTACTCCTATTTTATGTTACAGCCATATATTCAGAACAGATGCTTTATGTCCTGTAAAATGCATTTTAAGTTAAAAATACATGCAATATTTTTAGCCTATTGAATATTAGTATGGCCCACCCTACCTTAAATAGATTTAGAAAACTTGTATTAGCTTGCAGTTAGGCAAAATCATGTAACACAAAGCCTTTTTTATAAAGTATTAGGTATTTCATGTAATCATGGAATACCATATCTAAAAATAGAATCAGCTGTCCATATCCTTCTCCCTTCCCATTGTGTGGTTACCACTGCCCAGATCAAAGGGTCGTGTTGCATACAACCTAGAAAGGGATCCAAGTTCAGAGTGTAGGTCCTACTGAATTTGTATCACTTTCACATCATTGTGAATTCAAAAATCATGGTAAATTGAGGACTGTAGCATTGCTTTATGAATGAATACCTCATTGAACTTCAACACTTGGTATTTTTCTTCTCAGTATTCTTGTTTTCCTCATTTATATCATGTGGTCAGTAATGTTTTGTTTCTTCAACTAGAAGCTCTTAAAACTTGGCAAGTACGGTGCATTCTCTCATTTCCTTGTCTTTGTGTGTATTGTAGCACACGTCACATGGAGATGGGCGTCAAGAAGTTACCTCTCGCACTGGGCGCACTGGAGCCCGGTGTAGAAACTCCATAGCTTCCTGTGCAGATGAACAACCTCATATCGGAAACTACAGACTGTTGAAAACAATCGGCAAGGGAAATTTTGCAAAGTGAAATTGGCAAGACATATCCTTACAGGCAGAGAGGTAAATATGAGTTAATGTTTTTTTCTGTTACGACATTGTACAGTTTATTTCCATGTAAGAGAAAGAAGAGAGAATATATATATACACACACACATATGTATATATTTAGACTTACTTCTGAGCTAATTAAACTGTTTTTTAAATAAACTTCTCTTTTTAAGTTTTATTTATTTATTTGAGAGATAGAGTTAAAGACAGAGAGAGGGAGAGACAGAGAGAAAGGTCCTTCATCTGCTGGTTCACTCCCCAAATGGCTGCAGTGGCCAGAGTTGGGCCGATCCAAAGCCAGGAGCCAGGAGCTTCTTCTGGGTCTCCTGTGTGGGTGCAGGATCCCAAGCACTTGGGCCATCTTCTACTGCTTTCCCAGGCATATTAGCAGGGAGCTGGATTGGAAGTGGAGCAACTGGGGCTTGAACTGGTGCAAATATGAGGTGCCGGCACTGCAGGTGACAACTTTATCCACCCCACTACAGTTCTGGTCCCTAAACTTTTTTTTAAAAGAATATGAAGGCCGGTGCCGTGGCTCAATAGGCTAATCCTCCGCCTGCCGCGCCGGCACACCAGGTTCTAGTCCCGGTTGGGGCGCAGGATTCTGTCCCGGTTGCCTCTCTACCAGGCCAGCTCTCTGCTATGGCCCGGGAGTGCAGTGGAGGATGGCCCAAGTGCTTGGGCCCTGCACCCGCATGGGAGACCACAAGAAGCACCTGGCTCCTGGCTTTGGATAAGTGCGGTATGCGGCCGCAGTTGCTGGCCGCGGCGGCCATTGGAGGGTGAACCAACGGAAAAAAAGGAAGACCTTTCTCTCTGTCTCTGTCTCTCTCTCTCTCTCTCTCTCACACAGTCCACTCTGCCTGTTATTAAAAAAAAAAAAAAAAGAATATGAAGTGTGCCAGTGTTGTGGCATAGCTGGTAAAGCCAATGCTTTATTACATTTGGGTTTCATGTATTGGTGAGAACAGTTTACTTTGTCTCAGGATTTAAAAAACATTCTAGGGGCCAGCGCTGTGGCGTAGCGGTAAAGCCATCCCATATGGATGCCAGTTTGTGTCCTGGCTGTTCCACTTTCAATCTGGCTCTTGGCTGTGGCTTGGGAAAGCAGCAGAGGATGGCCCAAGTCCTTAGGTCCCTGAACCCACATTGGAAACCTGGAAGAGGCTCCCGGCTCCTGGCTTAGAATCGGCGGCCAACTGGAGAGGGAACCAGCCAATGGAAGATACCTCCCCTCCCCCGCTGCTGCCTCTGCCTCTCTGTAGCTCTACCTTTCAAATAAATAAATAGATCTTAGGGGAAAAAAAGTTCGAAAAAAAATTCTATATTTTCTGCTAATGCTCCTATGACTCACATTTGAATATTTAATTCATTTGGTGCATCTATCAGGGGATTATCATGAGGTTTAGGGATCTGACTTAATTTTTTTTTAAATTTACTCATTTGAAAGGCAGAGTTACAGAGAGAGGGGGAAGGAGGACAACAGCTAAGGCTAGACCAGGCCAAAACCAGGAGCCAGGAACTTCTTCTGGGTCTCCCATGTGGGTGCAGGAGCCCAAGCACTTGGACCATCTTCTGCTGCTTTCCCAGGCACATTTTAGCAGGGTGCTAATTGGAAGTGGAGGAGCTGGAATACCAGCCGGCACCTGTATGGGATGCCTGTGTTGCAGGTAGCAGCTTAACCTGCTGTGTCACAATGCTGGCCCCCAACTTAGTTTTTCACATGGATTACAGCTTGTCCTGGAACCAACAATCTGTCCTTACTCCACTGACTGCTTTGTTCTTACTAAATTCCAACATATGTTCTTTTGTTTCTTTGGCCTGTTTATTTAGTTTTAGACACATACTGGAATGGTTTTATCACTGCAGCATTTGTTCATTTTGATATTTTTGAATAGGTTATGTCCCCTGCTGATCATTCTTATTTTTCAAAAGTTTCATAGTTCTTTCTGCCATTTACATGTCTAGGGTGAAATTTAGTATCAAATTGCCATGTTCTGAAAAACAGTCTCACTGGAATTTTGATGAAATTAATTGGGTTTATAAATTAATTTGGGGAGAAAGTCTGATATTTTAATAGTACCAAGTGATTTCTATCCAGGAAAATGAAGTTTTGTTCTCAGGATTTGTAACTCTCTTCATGTAGGTTTTGTATGATTCTTGTTAAATTTGTTCTAAGGGTTTTTTATAACTTAAAAAAAATTATTAGAGGGCTCCTTTGTGCTCCTGTCAACTGATTCATTCCGCAAATACCACGTGCAGCAGGGGCTGTAGTGAGGGGCCTGGCAGCTCAGTCCCACTCTTTCCAGGTGGGCTGTAGGAATGCCGTTACTTGAGCCATCACCTCTTTCTTCCAGGATTGCATTAGCAAGAAGCTGGAGTCAGGAACCAGAGCCAGACCCAACCATTCTGATATAGGATGCAGACTTCTTAGCCACCAGACCAGAGACCACCCCCGGATGTTTTGTAATTTTTGTTGCTATGTGAATGTGGTCCGTGTTCCCCGCTGCCACCCCCAAGTTATGTGAATATTTAGGAAGGCTATAATAGTTTTGTTTTTAAAAAAGATTGATTTATTGGGGCCAGTGCTGTGGCATAGCGAATTAAGCTGCTGCCTGCAGTACCGGCATCCCATATGGGCGCCAGTTTGAGACCCGGTGGCTCCATTTCCAATCCAGCTCTCTGCTATGGCCTGGGAAAGCAGTGGAAGATGGCCCAAATACTTGGGCCCCTGCACCCCCATGGGAGACCCAGAAGAGGCTCCTGGCTTTGGATCGGCACAACTCCAGACCATTGCAGCCAATGGGAGTGAACCAATGGATGGAAGACCCTCCCTCCCTCCCTCCCTCCCTCCCTCTCTCTGTGCCTCTCCTCCTCTCTCTGTGTAACTCTGACTTTCAAATAAATAAATCTTTTAAAAATATTTACTTATTTTATTTGAAAGGCAGATTTACAGAGAGGGCAAGACAAAGAGAGATCTTCCATCCACTGGTTCACTCCTGACATGGCTACAACAGCCAGGACTGGGTCAGGTTGAAGCCAGGAGTCAGAGACTCCATCCAGGTCTCCACTGTGGCCACACAAGCACCTGTGCAATCTTGCACTGTTTTCCCAGGTGCATTTGCAGGGAGATGGATCTAGAGGGGAGCAGCTAGGACTCAAACAGGCACTCAGGATGGATGCAAGCCTGACAGATGGTAACACAGCCTGCTGTACCAAGCTTTCTTGTGGACATAAATTTTAATTTCTCAAAGATACTTAACCAAGGAGTAATATTGCTGGGTCATACTGATAAAAAATTAAGGGAATCATTACTCAAAAGTTGGTTTTTATTTTTATTTTTTGACAGGCAGAGTGGATAGTGAGAGAGAGAGACAGAGAGAAAGGTCTTCCTTTGCCACTGGTTCACCCTCCAATGGCCGCTGTGGCTGGCGCATCTCGCTGATCCGAAGGCAGGAGCCAGGTGCTTCTCCTGGTGTCCCATGGGGTACAGGGCCCAAACACTTGGGCCATCCTCCACTGCCTTCCCGGGCCACAGCAGAGAGCTGGCCTGGAAGAGGGGCAACCGGGATAGCATCCGGCACCCTAACCGGGACTAGAACCTGGTGTGCCGGCGCCGCAAGGCGGAGGATTAGCCTGTTAAGCCACGGCGCCGGCCAAAAGTTGGTTTTAATATAGGTTTATTACAGGTTTAGTAACATGTTTCCACTAGAAAGAACTCTAAAATCTCTGTAGTCTATTTATTAGTACACTTTAAAAATTTTGCTTATTTATTTGAACCAAACATGGATCCTGGAACTCGATCTGAGTTTCCCACCTAGCGGTAGGGACCCAAGGGACTTGAGCCATCATCTCTCTCCGCCTCCCAGGGTGCACATTAGCAGGAAACTGAAATTGAAAGAGGAGTCATGGCTCCAGCGCAGACAGTGAAAGGAGGGGCTTGCCTGTCCCTTTCTCAAATCACTAAAAGCTAACATCTGAGTTTCTGTGAGCTTTCCTTTGTGCATGACAGCAACATAGTATATCTTGCCTATTGTGTTAACTAGAACCTCCAAAGAAACCCAGAGGGTTGCTGGAAGTGCTGTTGTTTTATATTCAGAGACTTAATTGTTCTTACCAAGTCAGTATACAATTAAAGGTTACTTTGTGTTAAGAGACAGTTTTAAGTGTTACTCTTGAGGTGATAGCAGAGATTGTAGAATTATATACTGGAAAGAATTTCCTAAAATAGGGAGTGTCATGTACTTAATTCACAACTATGTGAACACAAATGATCCTTTAAAAAACTATGCAATCATTGAAGAAAGGCATTTTTATTTTATTTTATTTTTTTGACAGGCAGAGTGGATAGTGAGAGAGAGAGAGAGACAGAGAGAAAGGTCTTTCTTTTTACCGTTGGTTTACTCTCCAATGGCCGCTGCGGCCGGCGCATCTCGCTGATCCGAAGGCAGGAGCCAGGTGCTTCTCCTGGTGTCCCATGCGGGTGCAGGGCCCAAGCACTTGGGCCATCCTCCACTGCCTTCCCGGGCCATAGCAGAGAGCTGTCCTGGAAGAGGGGCAACCGGGATAGAATCCTGCGCCCCAACCGGGACTAGAACCTGGTGTGCCGGCACCGCAAGGCGGAGGGTTAGCCTGTTAAGCCACGGCGCCGACCTTTTTTTTTTTTTTTTTTTTAAAGATTTATTTACTTATTTGAAAGTCAGAGTTACACAGAGAGAGGCGAGGTCTTTCATCCGATGGTTCACTCCCCAATTGGCCGCAATGGCTGGAGCTGCACCGATCCAAAACTGGGAGCCAGGAGCTTCTTCTGGGTCTCCCACGTGAGTGCAGGGGCCCAAGGTCCTAAGCCATCTTCCACTGTTTTCCTAAGCCATAGCAGAGACCTGGATTGGATGTGGAGCAGCCGGGTCTTGAACCTGTGCCCAAATGGGATGCCGGCACTTCAGGCCAGGGCATTAACCCCCTATGCCACAGCGCAGGCCCCGGCATTTTTATTTTAAAGACATGTTAGAATAATGAAGTATAATCATAGTATAAAATATGTATATTCTGAAAGCATTTTCAAATCAGTTCTTAAAATGATTGTGATGTAAGTTCAATTTAGATGAGACCCCTTTCTCCAGGGAGCTGGATTGGAAGTGGGGCAGCTGGGACTTGAACTGGTGCTCTGATATGGGATGCCAGTGGAAGCTTAGCTCACTTTGCCACAATGCCAGCCTCTAGGATGGCTCTTAATCTAATTTTTGGGGCCTGCGCTGTGGCACAAATGAAGCGCTGGCATCCCACATGGGTGCCAGTTCGAGTCCCGGCTACTCCTCTTCCAGTCCAGCTCTCTGCTGTGACCTGGGAAAGCAGTAGAAGATGGCCCTTGTCAAAAAAAATAAAAATAAAAAAGAAGAAGATGGCCCAAGTCCTTGTGCTCCTGCACCCATGTAGGAGATCCAGAAGAAGCTCTTGTCTCCTGGCTTCAGATCGGCGTACCTCTGGTGGTTGTGGTCAGTTGGGGAGTAAACCAGCGGATGGAAGACTCTCTCTGACTCTACCTCTGTCTGTAACTCTTTCAAATAAATAAAATAATTCTTTAAAAAAAACTTCAATTTTTAGACTGTGAACCAATCAGAAATGGACATCAAAATCTTAGTTTTGTATTCTTTAAGTTATTTATGCCATCTTCTGCCATAAGCAGAGATGGAAGATCAGTATAATTCAGCATTTGACACAAGTGAGGAAGGTGAGCTTAAGGCCCCATATACTTTCCTGATCCACTTGTAGATTGGTGGTCCAAACCAGTGCTATGGTCCCCGGTACAGGCCTAAGGGTCCAGGTTCTCTTTATTCATCTTCATAGCCAGTTGGAAGTGGATTCACTCGAGGGTTATGGAATAGAGTATGATTCCCATCTCTCTGTGGAAAGGGCTTGGACCACTTGGAGATGGGGGTAGGTGATGAACTTGGGTCTCTCATGCACCTCGTGGTGCGACTTCAGGTAGATGTTCCGCATGCTCATGCCCACTCTGGGGAGCGTGACAAAGTAGGTGAGGACCTTCCACGTGCGAGCTGAGAGCTTCTTGCCATGGGTGCCACTTGACATAGGCCAACCCATCTGTAGGTGGGACTGACCTAGAAGCCTAGAAACCCTGGTCCCGGCTGCCACTGCTGCCATTTTCCTCCTGGACCACCAGAGCACCAGTTCAAGTCCCAGCTGCTCAGTCTAGCTCCCTGGAAAAGGGGTCTCATCTAAATTGAACTTACACCATAACCATTATAGTTAAGAACTGATTTGAAAGTCAAGAGTTACAGAGAAGGAGAGCCAGAGGCAGAGAGAGAGGTATCTTCCATCTGTTGGTTCACTCCCCAAATGACTACAATGGCTGGAGCTGGACTGATCCGGAGCCAGGAGCCAGGAGCTTCTTCCAAGTCTCTCTCGCAGGTGCAAGGGCCCAAGAACTTGGGCCGTCTTCCACTGCTTCCCAGGCACATTAACAGAGTTGGATCAGAAGAGGAGCAACTGGGACATGAACCGGCATCCATGTGGGATGCTGGTGCTGCATGTGGAGGCTTAGCCTACTATGCTACAGCGCTGGCCCTGGATTATGTATGTTTTTAAAACACAAGCACTGGTTGTAAAATTTATCTGGTTTACCTCATGGATGAAAATGTTATCCATTCTCTGAGAAAAGCAACCTTAGAGTTCTTGCTGACAACAACCATGTTTTCATAGGACACCTTTGCAGTTTGATCAAACTGGTAAAATGATTGGCTGTTTCTGTATGGCGCAGTTTCTGAGACAGCTGAACTTTTCTCTGGAAGGTATCAAACAAGCATAAAGATTATTTTTAATTCCATCAACCTATATGAATTTTCACCAGGGACTTACTCTGACTGTAGTTAACAGTGTCTTCTGATTGTTTGATGTGAGTTTTGTTTTCTTTCTGAAAATTATCTTGGTTCCATTGTCTAATAATCCCCAAGCACTTTCATTCCTTCATTATGACAGATAAGTTCCTGAGCCTGACATTCAAACTTTTTTTAAAGATTTATTTTTATTTATTTGAAAGAGTTACAGAGAGTGGGGGAGAGAGGAAGATCTACTGACTCACTCCTCAAATAGCCACAAATGACCAGGCCAAAGCCAGAAGATTCATCTGGGTCTCCCACATGGATGCAGGGGCCCAAGGACTCGAGCCATCTTCCTCTTCTCTCCCAGGAGCATTAGCAGGGAGCTGGATCAGAAGTAGAATAGCTGGGACTTGAACTGGTGCACATAGGGGAATGCCAGTGATTGCAGGCCGTGGCCAGGATGCCAGTCCCCAACATTAGTTCTGCGTGAGCTGCTCTCTGAATCACAATCCTGGTGAATGTTAATCAGTGTTACGCAGTGTTTAAAAAGGTCATCTGTTATCCTTACAGTCCTAGAAACACCGACTTCGGGGATGTGAGTTCTGTTTTATTTTTGGCTAACTTTTCACAGATTAAGATTATTTTGGCTTCTGAAATACCTGTTTTTACACTATAATTTTTCTCAAGCTACAGGGTTTCTTTCAAGTTCATTTCTTCCCCACTGGTTTTTTTTTAAGCTTCTCCAGATCTCTTCCCTCATGAATTACAGGACAACTTAAATTTATCAGTCATTGGTACTTAAAAGTTTAAAAAAAAAAAAAATTTTTTTTTTTAGTAGATAAGCTTTATTTTTCAACATAAGCTCCATCAGTATCAAGGTACAGCTGTAAGGGATAATAGCAGTCATCTACATAACTCATAAAAAACTGAGGGTACCAAGAATTTATGTGAATACAGTCTTCTTACATTTTTAAGTGAAGAAAAATGGGCTTTTTAAGACTTAACTAAGATTAGGAAACAAAATGAAGTCAAAGGAGCCCAATCAGGACTAGCAAAGCCGCGTTTGTTCAGAGAAAGCAGGAGCATGGTGTGGTGCAGGAGGGCACTCTGATGTGGCTGTGCTGGTCATTTTCCCATGGAAGCTTTGAGTAAAGTCACTGTGACCTTTGTTCTTGACTGGTCTGCTTTTGCTTTGACTGTACCACTTCCTTTTTTTTTCTTTTCTTTTTTGACAGGCAGAGTGGATAGTGAGAGAGAGAGACAGAGAGAAAGGTCTTCCTTTTTGCCGTTGGTTCACCCTCCAATGGCTGCTGTGGACGGCGCATCTCGCTGATCTGAAGGCAGGAGCCAGGTGCTTCTCCTGGTGTCCCATGCGGGTGCAGGGCCCAAGCACTTGGGCCATCCTCCACTGCACTCCCGGGCCATAGCAGAGAGCTGGCCTGGAAGAGGGGCAACTGGGATAGAATCCGGCGCCCCATCTGGGACTAGAACCTGGTGTGCCGGCGCCGCAAGGCGGAGGATTAGCCTGTTAAGCCACGCCGCCGGCCATGACTGTACCACTTCCACCTCTTGATAGTCACTGCTTGATTGTGCTTTGTCTTCAGGTTAGTACGGGTAAAGCCATTTTATCTCCCGTTACAATTCTTCTAAGAAATACTTCAGGATCTTGATCTCACTCATTTAAAATTTTCTTTGCATGCTCTGCTCTTGTGTGCAGCTGAGCTGGGCCCAACAACCTAGGGACCCATCGATCAGATAGCTTGCTCAACTTTAAAGTCAAAATTTTGTAAGCTGAACCAATTGAGATGTCTGTATTGTTAGCTATTGCTTTTGCTGTTGTTAGTGATTGGTCCTTTTTTTTTCAAGATCTATTTATTTATTTGAAAATCAGAGTTAACACAGATAGAGAAGGAGAGGCGGTGGAGGGGGAGGGGTTTTCCATGTGCTGGTTCACTCTCCAAATGACCACAAAGGCCGGAGCCGCACTGATCTGAAGCCAAGAGCTTCTACTGGGTCTCCCATGTGGGTGCAGTGGCCCAAGGACTTTGGTCCGTCTTCTACTGCTTTCGCAGGCTGTAGTAGAGAGCTGGATCGGAAGAGGAGCAGCCAGGACTTGAACTGGTGCCCATATGGATGCCAGCACTGCAGGTGGCAGCTTTACCACTATGCTACAGCACCGGCCAGGGTTGGTCCTTTTCAACTGGGACACAAACAAGATTGATTTTTTTCTTCGCAAATTGTTTTAGATGGCCTACCACTGTGAGCCTCATCTACAACACTCTCTTGACCTGACCCTCCTTAAAATGAGTTATCCATTTGTAGGCTGCTAATTTCTTTGGTGCACTGTCCCAATAAACTTTTAGTAAAGCATCATTGATTTCGCCATTCTTCCACTCAAGTTTCATCATAAATTTGGTGTTTGTTTTTGCTTCAATGTTAGCTGAATTCATGTTGTTCTAATGCGGGCTCTTAAACTGATGTGTTATCCCTTTTATGTCAAACTAGATTCTGGAGACTCCTGAAATGTGGTCTTTGCAGTGTAGAAGAGGAATAAGGGTAGAGTGAGGAAGATGGTGGTAGTGAGAGGGCCCTGGAGCAAGGAGAGTGGTCCGTGTAAGAGCTGAGAGGGTATTGAGCCAATCTGACAAGATCCAAGCACTGGAGGGGATGGAGCATGGAAATCTGGGAGTGGCCCACTGTGTGCAGCTGTGGGAACTGCCCCCCGCCCCAAAGATTTATTTATTTGAAAGGCAGAATTACAGAGATGCAGAGAGAGAGAGAGGTCTTCCATCCATTGGTTCACTCCTCGAGTGGCTGCAACAGCTAGAGCTGGGCTGACCCAAAAGCCCAGAGCTTCTGGGTTTCCCATGCAGGTGCAGGGGCCCAAGAACTTGGGCCATCTTCCTCTGCTTTCCCAGGCCCACAACTGAGAGATCAGAAGAGGAGCAGCCAGGACTCAAACCAGCACCCATATGGGATGCTGAAGCTGTAGGCAGTGGCTTTACCCACTGCACCACAGTGCTGTCCCCCCACCTTTTTTTTTTAACCTTAAAAGTGTTTTCCAAAGTAATCCATGCACATAGCTTAAAAGTACAATATACTGGCCGGTGCTGTGGCTCACTTGGCTAATCCTCCACCTGTGGTGCCGGCACCCCGGTTCTAGTCCCAGTTGGGGCGCCAGGTTCTGTCCCGGCTGCTCCTCTTCCAGTTCAGCTCTCTGCTGTGGCCCGGGAAGGCAGTGGAGGATGGCCCATGTGCTTGGGCCCTGCATCCGCATGGGAGACCAGGAAGAAGCACCTGGCTCCTGGCTTCGGATCGGCGCAGCGCCGGCTGTAGAGGCCATTTGGGGGGTGAACCAACGGAAAAAGGAAGACCTTTCTCTCTGTCTCTCTCTGTCTAACTCTACCTGTCAAAAAAAAAAAGTGCAATATACTAATTAAAAAAAAAAACAACCTCTAACCAAAATTCAGAAGTTTTTTTTTTTTTTTTTGACAGAGTTAGAGACAGACAGAGAGAAAGGTCTTCCTTTCCATTGGTTCACCCCCCAAATGGCTGCCACGGCTGGCGCACTGTGTCGATCCAGAGCCAGGTGCTTCCTCCTGGTCTCCCATGCAGGTGCTGGGCCCAAGCACCTGGGCCATCCTCCACTGCCTTCCCGGGCCACAGCAGAGAGTTGGACTGGAAGAGGAACAACCGGGACAGAACCTGGTGCCCCAACCAGGACTAGAACCCCGGGTGCTGGCGCCGCAGGCGGAGGATTAGCCAAGTGTGCCGCGGGGCCGGCCCAGAAGTTTCATTTCTTAGCTGCTTTTCCCTTAGGACTCAGAGCCTCCCATTTTGATTTCTTTAAGCTCTTTTGTATGATGATCTATCAGTTATTAACTAAATATTTTAGACGTCATTGATTTCCTCCTTATGGAGGATGAGGATATAACTCCTTTTTTTTTTTTAATTTTTGACAGGCAGAGTGGACAGTTTGATAGAGAGAGACAGAGAGAAAGGTCTTCCTTTGCCATTGATTCACCCTTCAATGGCTGCTGCGGCCGGCGTACCGCGCTGATCCGAAGCCAGGAGCCAGGCGCTTCTCCTGGTCTCCCTTGCGGGTGCAGGGCCCAAGGACTTGGGCCATCCTCCACTGCCTTCCCAGGCCATTGCAGAGAGCTGGCCTGGAAGAGGGGCAACCGGGACAGAATCCGGCGCCCCAACCGGGACTAGAACCTGGTGTGCCGGCGCCACAAGGCGGAGGATTAGCCTGTTAAGCCACGGCACCGGCCCATATCTCACTTCTACATTTACTTTCCTTTCTGTTGCAATGATAAGTTTGGTTAAGGTTAGTTTATTTACTTCAGAGTATGTAGAGATTGTTGAGTGTTGGCTATGTTCATTTATCTTCTTATATAATTTTTAAATTTTGTCTAGAATCAGTAGTTGCTTCTTTATTAATTTCTTAGTTGAGTGTTTACTGCTGATTGGTCCAGATGTTCCTGCATATCCTTCAAATATGTTGTGGTATCTATGTGATATCTATGATAATATGTAATATATTCGTTCAGGAGTCTATAGGTGGTAGACCTAGTGTCAGAGAGTTTTGCAGGCACAGAGAAATGTGATGGTAGCTACAAAAACAAAGTTAAATGATGTGGTTTTTAGAAGTTGCACAACGTGGATTGTTTGCTCATGCCAACAAGTTAACAAAAAAGGAAAACATGGTGCTGTGGGAGGGATACTAGAGTGGGTGAGAGGGAATGATGGTGGTATTGGCCTTTGGATGGTGTGGATCGTTCATAGCAACAGGAGGAAAGGAAAGGGGACTGACATCTGTACATGCAAGCGGCTCCTAACTGTGGTGGGAGCTTGTAGAAGTTCTCATCTGAGTACATACATCTTTTTAGTAAAATAGAAAGCAAAATCATCAGCCAAGAGTGTGAGAATTGAGGCAGGTATTAGAGATCTAGGGTACAAGTAATTATCAAGCAGATAGGAGAAGGAGGAGACTAGAGAACTGTAGTAAACTGTCAGGCAGCCTGAAGGCTCTCCTTAGGTCAGTGGGCAAGAATTCAGAGTGGGGAGAGTTGTAATGGCTGTGTGTTTCTCTCTCTCTCTCTCTCTGACACTCTACCTTTCAAATAAATACATTTGTTTCAAAAACATCAAAAAAACGAGGTACTTAAAATATATGTTGCCGGCGCCGCAGCTCACTAGGCTAATCCTCCGCCTTGCGGCGCCGGCACACCGGGTTCTAGTCCCGGTCAGGGCACCGATCCTGTCCCGGTTGCCCCTCTTCCAGGCCAGCTCTCTGCTGTGGCCAGGGAGTGCAGTGGAGGATGGCCCAAGTCCTTGGGCCCTGCACCCCATGGGAGACCAGGAGAAACACCTGGCTCCTGCCATCGGATCAGCGCGGTGCGCCGGCCGCAGCGCGCTACCGCGGCGGCCATTGGAGGGTGAACCAACGGCAAAAGGAAGACCTTTCTCTCTGTCTCTCTCTCACTGTCCACTCTGCCTGTCAAAAAAAAAAAAATATATATATATGTTAATTCATAAAAAAACCTATTACATGTTAACATAAATAGCACTTTCATGAAAAGTATCTATTTTCCAAAAGAAATTATTGAGGAAAGTGACATTGTTTTAATTTTTTTCGAATCTCCTTAATGTCTGGCTTATTAGACGTTATGTGTCATATCTGATCTATACCCAGCCCATTTTGGTTGTCATTTTAGTTGCAGTATTTGCAGAATTATCTAGCTAGAAAAGGGACGGATATCTTAGTACTCTCTACAGATTGCTGTGCATCTTAGTGTTTGATACTATACCAAAACTCAGTAAGTAGTAGTTTCCTGGGGTTGAGGGACAGTGATTAATTGAACTTGTAGTTAAAACAACTGTAGTGGGCTGGCGCCGCGGCTCAATAGGCTAATCCTCCGCCTGCAGCGCTGGCACCCCGGGTTCTAGTCTCAGTTGGGGCGCCGGATTCTGTCCCGGTTACCCCTCTTCCAGGCCAGCTCTCTGCTGTGGCCCGGGAGTGCAGTGGAGGATGGCCCAAGTGCTTGGGCCCTGCATCCCATGGGAGACCAGGAGAAGCACCTGGCTCCTGGCTTCGGATCAACGTGGCGCGCCGGCCGCGGTGGCCATTGGAGGGTGAACCAACAGCAAAGGAAGACCTTTCTCTCTATTTCTCTCTCACTGTCCACTCTGCCTGTCAAAAACAACAACAACAACAACAAAAAACAACAACTGTAGTGACTGACAAAAAAAGTTATTTATGAAGACAATTTCCCTTGGTTGAAGATTAATAGCGGATTTGGAAGTGAGCAAACAGAAGGGTGAAGGAAACCCTTAGTATTCTGGTAATAGACTTAACTAAAAAGCAGAGATGATCAGCATGCTTTTAATATGACCTGGAGAACAGTTAATGTGCAGGGGGAATAAATCCATATAAATCCAAATCCTACAAATTAGAATTGACTTAATTACACAGATGTGAGTACTTATTTGTTATAATAAAATACAGTTAAATTTGCAGTTTTAACCACTTGTAAGCACAGTTCAGTGACGTAAGACACATTTTTAAATGATTTATTTATTTGAAAGAGTTAGAGAGATCCTCCATCCACTGGTTCACTCCCCAAATGGCTGCAACGGCTGGAGCTGGGCCGATCCCAAAGCCAGGAACCAGGAGCTTCTTCTGAGTCTCCCACATGGATGCAGGGGCCCAAAGACTTGGGCCATCTTACACTGCTTTCCCAGGCCACAGCAGAGAGCTGGATCAAAGTGGGATGCTGATGCTGCAGGCTGGGGCTTTAACCCACTGTGCCACAGTGCCAGCCCCTATTAAACACATCTGCATTGTTATACAACCATGGTCACTATTTTTGGGGGATTTTATATTTATAAACTTATCTACTCAATAAAATCGATAGTCCCAAAATAAATAAAATGCTTTTGTAGTAATTTTTGAACATGTGCAGAGTGGTGAAATATGTTCCTGATGCCTTCTAAGGTCCAGCAGAGCACCACTTTGCTTTCTTATTTCAGCTGTCATACTGTAAATTATTTTTTATCATCTATATAATGCCACTTTTTCAGAAAATATTTATTTGAAAAACAGAATTAGGGATCAGTCTTCCATTTGTTGATTCACTTGTTAAATGGCTTTAGTAGCTGGGGTTGAGCCCATCTGAAGCCAGGAGCTTCTTCCTGATCTCCCATGTGGGTACGGGGACCCAAACACTTGGGCCGTCCTCTCCTGCTTCCCCAGGTGCATTAGCAGGGAGCTGGATTGGAAGTGGAGCTGCCGGGATTCAAACTGGTACCCATATGGTATACTGATGGCACAGGTGGCAGCTTTACCTGCTGTAACACAGTGCCAGCCCCACAAAAAAAAATTTTTTTTTTTACAGGCAGAGTGGACAGTTAGACAGAAAGGTCTTCCTTTTCCGTTGGTTCACCCCCCAATGGCCGCCGCAGTTTATTTATTTTGAAAGAGTTAGAGGGAAAGACAGATCTCTCCAGGTTGAAGCCAGGAGTTTCCTTTGGATCTTCCATGTGAGTGGCATGGGCCCGAACACTTGGCCATCTTTGGCTGCTTTTCCCAGGTCGTCACCAGGGAGCTGAATCAGAAGTGGACCAGCTAGGATATGAACTAGTGCCCATATGGGATGCCAGTGTTGCTGGCAGCCACATTACTCACTATGCCACAGAGCTAGCCCCAAATCGAAGTAACTTTTAAAAATCATGTTAGTGTCTGTTAAAATACCACAAACCTTGTTTCTTAACTATCTTGTCTTCATCTCTAATATGTATTTGGTTCCTGATGCTGAGTGTTCAAGGCCTCAGTCAACTCAGCAAACATTTACTGAGTACTTTTGTGCAAAGGCTATAAGGATAAGACATCTACTCCCCAGTTGAGACATTGTACAAGATAGTCAACATTTGCATATTCCAGCACCTAATATTTTCTTTGACTTATTTAGTGTATTTTCCTTTGAGCCTTATATTTTCCAGATACAGGATTCAAATTCTTTGTTGTTTTTTTCAAGCGCGCACGCACACACACACACACACATTTGCTCTCCACCCCTTCCCAGTTCTGATTTGCTTCCTCCTGAGGTGAGGTAGTGGTCCTTCTACTTTAGAGTCAGCATCATTGTTGCCTTGCTGTAGTGGTTTTCTGTCTGAGCTCCTCTGGAGGTTAATAGGTTCATAAGAAATAAATAACTTGGGCAAGTACTTACTTTATACCGAGTTAAGTGGTTTTTAAAAGCCTGACTAATACACAGAGTGTGGCTGTTTTTAGCGTAATCATGGACTCTGGAAGCTTTCTAAGACACTGTTGGAGGCCTGCAAACTGTTTTTGTGCTGTAATACTATTAAGACATCTGCTTGTGTCATTTGTTATACAAACGTGGAGTTTTCCAGAGGATACATAACAAGTATATAACAAGGACATATAACAACAGATTGAAAGTAGAAGCACATGAAAATTTCATTAAAATATATTATATTAAAATGTAGTGGGTGGGGCTGACGCTGTGGCAGAATGGGTTAAGCCGCTGCCTGCAGTGCTGGCATCTCAAATGGGTGTCGGTTCGAGACCCGGCTACTCCACTTCCAATCCAGCTCTCTGCTATGGCCTGGGAAAGCAGAATATGGCCCAAGTCCTTGGGACCCTGCACCTGCATGGGAGAACTGGAGGAAGCTCCTGGCTCCTGGCTTCAGATCGGCACAGCTCTAACTGTTGCGGCCATCTGGGACGTGAATCTGTGGATGGAAGACCTCTTTCTCTCTCACCTCTCCTTCTCTGTGTAACTCTGACTTTCAAATAAATAAATAAATCTTTAAAAAATGTAGTGGGTTTGTTGTTATTTTGGAAGGGATTATAATACTTATTTTAATGTCTCAATTTTCATTTGTTAGATCAACCCGTGTTTGGGGTCATGAGGACTCTTTTTAAAGAAAAAAAAAAAAGATTTATTTATTTGAAAGAGTTATACACGGAGAAGAGAGGCAGAGAGAGAGAGAGGTCTTCCATCTGCTGGTTCACTCCCCAGATGGCCACAACAGCTGGAGCTGCGCTGATCCGAAGCCAGGACCCAGGAACTTCTTCTGGGTCTCCCACGTGGGTGCAGGGGCCCAAAGACCTGGGCTATCCTTGACTGGTTTCCTAGGCCATAGCAGAGAGATGGATCGGAAGTGGAGCAGCCAGGACTCAAACCGGCGCCCATATGGGATGCCGGTGCTTCAGGCAGCTGCTTAAAACCTGCTGTGCCACAGTGCCGGCCCCAGTGAGGACTCTGAAGAGTATAAAAGGGACTGACGGGTGTGAGTCTGTGTCCCAGACTTGGTTGCTTTCTTCAGCATGTCTGACGGATCTGTGCTGTCAGGGATGCACAGTGGGAAGCAAAGCTGCTCCCCTCTTTCGGGGCAGGCTCATTTGCTGTCCTGGACCTTGGGTGCAAAGCTCAGTTAACTTACATTCCCTAGCCCTGGCAAAGCCTTCTCCACGTGTCCTTCCATCTTCAGCCCCCACTGGATCCCTGTAGTCCATAGAAATCATATTTACACAAGTGACAAGCAACCAAGTAAGAGTGCTGGTGCCAGTCCATTTAGTAGTTATTAGTAACACTGGTTTTTGGTCCACTTCGTAAGATAAATACATCATATAGATAGATGCTAAAATTCTTCCTTCTGTATCCTAGTGGCTTTTTGAAATACTGGGGAGTGTACTCACCCCCTTTTGAACAAAGACTCAGGAGACCCATTTGTTTCCTTTATATGTATTTCTTTTTTTCAAAGATTTATTTATTTGCTTGAAAGGCAGAATTAGATAGGCAAGGTGGGGAGTTTCCATCTGCTGTGACTCAAATAATTAAAATAATTATTATTAAAATAATTATAATAATGGCTGCAACATCCAGGGCCTGGCTGATCTAGCTCTCTCAGGTGAATGCAGGGGCCCAAGCACCTAGACCATCTTCTGTTGCTTTCCCAGACCATAACAGAGAGCTGGGTCCCAAGTGGAGCAGCTGAGACTTGAATTGGTACCCATATGGGATGCCAGCACTGCAGGTGGTGGCTTTACCCACTACACCACAGCACCAGCCCCCTTTGTACACATTTTATGTGGTTAACCCATAAACTTGTCTAGAACTGGTCGTCATTGGCTACCTCAAGAGTTTTCCTTTTTTTTTAAATATTTTAAAAGTTTTCAGATTCAGGAACCAGTGCTGTGGTGTAATAGGTTAAGCATCCCATATGGGTGCCAGTTCGAGTCACGGCTGCTCCATTTTGATCCAGTTCCCTGCTGATGGCCTGGGAAAGCAGTAGAAGATTGCCCAAGTGCTTGGGCCCCTGGGCCCACATGGGAAACCCAGAAGAAGCCACTGGCTCCTGGCTTTGGATTGGCCCACCTCCAGCTATTGCTGCCATTTGGGGAGTGAACCAGTGGATGGAAGAATTCTCTCTCTGTCTCTCCTTCTCTCTGTCTATAACTCTGCCTCTCAAGTAAATAAAAAAACCTTAAGGAAAAAAAAAAGTTTTCAGATTCAGTAGCAGTCTGTGTTTGTGCTTATTAAACTCTCACTTTGCACGACACTGTGGGAGGAATTCTGGGCTATGTAAACCCATAAACTTACAGAATCAACTCAACTGAAGAGTTAATAAAATGTGAAGAGATTTGCCATGTTAGTATGTATAGTTTAGAAGTGTTTTCATTATTTAATCTTTTTTTTATTATTTTTTTAAATAGTATAATCCACTGATGAAAACTTGGGAAATTTTTTTTTTTTTTTTTTGACAGAGTGGATAGTGAGAGAGAGAGAGAGAGAAAGGTCTTCCTTTTTGCCGTTGGTTCACCCTCCAATGGCCGCTGCGGCCGGCGCATCGCGCTGATCCGAAGCCAGGAGCCAGGTGCTTCTCCTGGTCTCCCATGCGGGTGCAGGGCCCAAGCACTTGGGCCATCCTCCACTGCACTCCCGGGCCATAGCAGAGAGCTGGCCTGGAAGAGGGGCAACCGGGATAGAATCCAGCGCCCCAACTGGGACTAGAACCTGGTGTGCCGGCGCCGCAAGGCAGAGGATTAGCCTGTTAAGCCACGGCGCCGGCCATCTTTTTTTTTTTTTTTTTTTTTTTTTGACAGAGTGGATAGTGAGAAACAGAGAGAAAGGTCTTCCCTTTTTGCCGCTGGTTCACCCTCCAATGGCCGCCGCGACACTCCGGACCATAGCAGAGAGCTGGCCTGGAAGAGGGGCAACCAGGACAGAATCCGGCACCCCGACCGGGACTAGAACCCAGTGTGCCAGCGCCGCAAGACGGAGGAGTAGCCTATTGAGCCGCGGCGCCGGCAGGAAATATTTCATGACATTGAATTTGGCAATGTGTTTTTGAAGATTAATTATTTGAGAAGCAGAGAGTCACAGAGAGAGAGGGAGAGACAGAGAGAAAGGTCCCCTATCTGCTGATCCTCTCCTGAAATGGCCAAAACAGCTGGAGCTGGGCCAATCTGCAGCCCAGAGCCAGGAGTTTCCCTGGGGTCTCCAACATGGGCACAGGAGCCCAAGCACCTAGGTCATCCTGCACTGCCCTCTGAAGACAGTTACCAGAGTTCTGGATCGGAAGTGGAGCAACCAGGACTCCAACCAGACCATGACCCATTGCCAGCCCTCTCCTTTTCTGTTTTGTTGTGGGAAACGTAGAAGATATTCTCTTGCCCCCATCTATGTAAGTAAATTAAAATGTTGGGACAGGCATTGTGATGCAGCAGTTTTTCTATTATTATTATTATTATTATTTTTACTTATTTGAAACGTAGAGTTATGGGGTTTTGGGTAGGGAGGCAGGGAAAGAGAGACCTGCCATCTGCTGGTTCACTCCCCAGAAGAGGAGTGAACATATCCTATGGCCTGGGATAGCAGTAAAATATGGCCCAAGTCCTTGGGCCCCTGCACCCACATGGGAAACCCAGAAGATGTTCCTGGCTCCTGGCTTTGGATCAGTTCAGCTCTGGCCATTGCGGCCATCTCAGGAGTGAACCAGCAGATGGAAGACCTCTCTCTGTCTCTACCTCTCTCTGTAGCTCTTTTAAATAAATAAATAAATATTTTTATTAGGTGCCGGTGCTGTGGCATAACGGGCAGAGCCACTGCCTGCAATGCCAGCATCCCATATGGGTTATGGTTGGGGTCCCAGCTGCTCTACTTCCAGTCCAGCTCTCTGCTATGGCCTGGGAAAGCAGTAGAGGATGGCCCAAGTGCTTGGGCCCCTGTACTCGTGTGGGACACCAGGAGGTAGTAATGTGCTTATTTGCATGAAGCCCTATTTTCTTTTTTTTAAGATTTATTTATTTGAAAGAGTTACACAAAGAAGGAGCGAGAGAGAGAGAGAGGTCTTCTATCCCCTAGTTCACTGCCCCAATTGGCTGCAACGGCCAGAGCTGTGTCAATCTGAAGCCAGGAGCCAAAGACCCTATTTTCAATTATACAGCTTTATGTTTTAAGGTTTTGCAGTTTACTTGCATTTTAATGATGTCATATATGTGGATATTTACAACACTGTTACCAGTTAATATCTGTAATTACCGAATTCTTAAAATCTGGAAATGTTTTTTTCTAGGTTGCCATAAAAATAATTGACAAAACTCAGTTGAATCCAACAAGTCTACAAAAGGTAAGATTGGTCTAGTATCCAGTATTTAACACATTATTTCTGGTGCTAGTTGCCATGTAATTTGTTCCTTAAAAACCTCAGTTGGTATTTTTAATTTATTATGTTTAGTAAAGCTTCCTAGTCTTCAAATGAATGCAACTTCAAATATTTAAAAATGGTTGGGTTATCTTCAGTTAATGATTTTTAAATGTCCTTAATAGAATAAACTGAAGGCTCTATTTTAAAATTTAATATTCTAAATATTAAATAGAGCAAAAAATACAGCACAATAATATTTTCATGTAACTGATATTTGCAGGTTTGTATATATTTCTTATAGGTAATGCTGAAATCTCTTAAAATCACTTTGGTGTCATTAAACTTTTTTTAAAGGTTTATTTTGTTTATTTGAAAGAGTTACAGAGAGAGAGAGAGACCTCCCATCTGCTGGCTTACCCAAATGTCCACAATGGCCAGTGTTGGGCCAGACTGAAGTCAGGAGCTTCTTCTGGGTCTCCCACATGGGTGCAGGGGCCCAAGGACTTGGGCAGTCCTCTGCTGCTTTCCCAGTTTCGTCAGCAGGGAGCTGGATCAGAAATGAAGCAGCCAGGACTTGAACCGGCACCCATATGGAATGCCAGCATCGCAGGTGGTGGCTTTACTCACTATGCCACAATGGTCGCTCCTGCACTAAAAATATTTAAATAAGTGTTTCTGGGGTGGCACAATGGGTTAAGCCGCCACTTGGGATGCCCGCATCCTATTTGAAGCATAGGTTCAGGTGCTGGGCTCTGCTTTTGATCCAGCTTCCAGCTAATGCATCTTGGGAAATGGGGAATGATAACGCCAGTGCACAGTTCTCTACCACCAGCATGGGAGACCCTGGTAGGGTTCCAGACTCCTGGTTTCACATGACCCATCCGTAGCTGTTGTGAGCATTTGGGGGAATTAGCCAGTGAATGGAAGGTCTCTTATTGCTGTTCCTTTCAAGTAGATGGAAATAAGTAAAAAATAAATATTTACAAAAGTGTTTCTTTGTAAATTGCAGCCCAAAATGGGCCTAAGGCTTTTCTTTTCTTTCTTTTTTTTTTTTTTTTAAGGATATGTTTGTTTATTCATTTATTTATTTGAAAGGCATAGGAAGAATGTCCATACACTGGTTCTCTTCCCTAAATTTCTGCAAAAGCCAGGTCTGGGCCTGGTCAAAGCCAGGAGCTGTGAATCCCATCCTGGTCTTCCACATGGATAGCAGAGGCCCAAATACTTAGCCATTATTTACCGCCTCCCCAGCTACCTGCTGCAATGGCCAGGGCTGGACCAGACCAAAGCCAGGAGCCTGGAATTCCATCTAGTTCTCTCCATGTGGATGGCATGGTTCCCAAGCACTCAGGCCATCTGCCATTGCCCTGCCAGGCAAAGTAGTAGGGAGTTGGATTGGAAGTGCAGGCAGGTCTGGAACTGCTATTCACATGGATGCAGATATTGCAGATAGTTGCTGAACTCACTGCACCACATCAGTGGCCCCTCAAATAAATAAATTTTTTAAAAAATATTTATTTTGGCCGGCACCGCGGCTCACTAGGCTAATCCTCCGCCTTGCGGCGCCGGCACACGGGGTTCTAGTCCCGGTCGGGGCACCGATCCTGTCCCGGTTGCCCCTCTTCCAGGCCAGCTCTCTGCTGTGGCCAGGGAGTGCAGTGGAGGATGGCCCAAGTCCTTGGGCCCTGCACCCCATGGGAGACCAGGAGAAGCACCTGGCTCCTGCCATCGGATCAGCGCGGTGCGCCGGCCGCAGCGCGCCTACCACGGCGGCCATTGGAGGGTGACCCAACGGCAAAAGGAAGACCTTTCTCTCTGTCTCTCTCTCTCTCTCTCTCTCACTGTCCACTCTGCCTGTCAAAAATTAAAAAAGAAAAAAAAGACTAAAAAAAAAAAGACTAAAAAATATTTATTTTATTTAATTGAAAGAGTTACAGAGAGAGGTAGAGACAATTTTTTCCCCTTTATTTAAGCAAAAAAGTTTTTTGATTAATCAAATTGTTTTTTAAAAGAAGATTTATTTATTTATTTGAAATGCAGAGTCAGAGGGGTTGGGGGTCCTCCATCTACTGGTTCACTCCCCAGATGGCTGCAACAGCTGGAGCTGCACCGATCCAAAGCCAGGAGCCAGGAGCTACCTCCCGATCTCCCTCGTGGGCTCAGGGGCCCAAGGACTTGGGCCATCCTCTACTGCTTTCCCAGGCCATAGCAGAGAGCTGGATCGGAAGTAGAGGCATTGCAGGCAGTGGTTTTGCCTGTTACTTCACAGCACTGGCCTCTAACCCGTTTCTTTTAAGTTTTTTTTTTTTTTTTTTTTTTTTGAAAAAGTTTAGAGACAGAGAGCTGTCTTCCATCCGCTGGTTTACCCTCCAAATGGCCGCAACGGCCAGAGTTGCGCTGATCCGAAGCCAGGAACCAGGAGCTTCTTCCGCGTCTCCCATGCAGGTGCAGGGGCCCAAGCACTTGGGCCACCTTCTACTGCTTTTCCCAGGCCATAGCAGAGAGCTGGAGCAGAAGAGGAGCAGCTGGGACTGGTGCCCATATAGGATGCTGGTGCTTCAGGCCAGGGCTTTAACCAGCTGCACCACAGCTCCGGCCCCCCAATCAAATTCTTAATGACTACACACACCTATGTTGTTGTGTGTACTTTTCATAGTAGTGATGAAGCAATTTTTAAAAATCTGTGTTTTATAGATGAGTGAATTGAAGTTCTCTGAGATTGTAGCTTATCAGTCATGCAGTGAATTACTGAACCAGCATTAGGACGCAATGCTATGATTTCCTGTAGCTTGGCTGACTCGTGACTTCCGTGAAGAAGCATTTCTAGCATCCTCCCAGTGGGAAGGCAGCAGAGGAACATACTGATGTACACCTTGCATGGGATGCATAACCAATACAGTCTTTCAAATCTGTTTTGTTAGTACCAAACACTAAATTAATGTTTCCTGATATTATCCCAATCCTTGGACTCTTGGCTACTAGATCCTCAGGTTTTGGAGAATGGGAGAATTTCTTACATATCATCTGAAATGATATGATAGTACCAATATTTGATACTTTTTTATTTTTGTAGAGTTGTATTATCTATTTGAAAGGTAGAGCGACAGGGAGATACAGATCTCATCTGCTGATTTATTCCCCCAGTGATGCCAACAACCAGGGCTGGGCCAGATTGAAGCCAGGAGCCTGGAACTCTTGAATCATTCTGTGTGTGTTCTGGTGGTGCACTTGTGAAAATGTTTTTCTTTTTTTTTTTTTTTATGTTTTTTTGTTCTTAAAACATTTATTTATTTATTTATTTGAAAGGCAGAGTGACGGAGGGAGGGAGGATTTGAGAATGTGTGTGCACATTTCCATCTGTTTTTGACTCCCCAAGTGGCTGCAATGGCCTGTGCAGGACCAGGCTGAAGCCAAGAGCTTGGAACTCTTACCTGGACTCCCACATGAGTGCCAGGGCCCAAGGACTTGGGCTATCATTTGCTGCTTTCCCAGGTGTATTAGCAGGATGGTGGATCAGAAGTGGAACAACCAGGACTTGAAATGGCATTCCTGTATGGGATGCCAGCATCTCAAGCAGTGTTTTAACCCACTGTGCTACAAGTCTAGCCCTTTGTGCAAGTTTCTTTTCTTTTCTTTTTTATTTTTTTAATGATTAGTTTATTTAAAAGGGAGAGAGATGGATAGGTGGGGCGGGGGGAAGAGAAGTTTTCCATCTGCTGACTCACTCCCTAGGTTGCCACAACTGATGGAGCTGGGCTGATCCGAAGCCAGGAGCCTGGAGCTTCTTCCAAGTCTCCCACTTGGGTGTAGAGGCCCAAATACATGGGCCATCTTCTGCTTTCCGAGGCCATAGCAGAGAGCTGGATTGGAAACGGAGCAGCTGGGACTCAAACTGGCACCCAAATGGGATGCTGGCTCTACAGGCGGTGACTTTATCCACTATGCCACTACACCACAGTGCCAGCCCTTGTGCAAGTTTTTTAAGGGTAAATACTCAGTAGTAGAATTCTTGGCTCACAGGGAATATTTATCTCCATTTGTTAAAAACCGAAGTGTTTCCAAAGCAGTTGTGCTGATTTATAGTCCTTTGGTGGCATATACGATAGGATGCAAGAATGTTCTTCCTTATCATAGTTTTTCTCTGATTTTTTAGTTCTTGCCACTAATCTGGTGGATATTAAAAAGTGATATTTTACTGTGGTTTTAATTTTAACATTTTCCTGATTACTGAAGAGGAACAGCATCTTTTCACACACACACACACACACACATATATATATATTTTTAAAGATTTATTTATTTATTTGAAAGGCAGAGTTACTCCACTCCACTTCTGATCCAGCTCTTTGCTATGGTCTAGGGGAGCAGTAGAAGATGAGCCAAGTCCTTGGGCCCCTGCACCCATGTGGAAGACCCAGGGGAAGTTCCTGGCTTCAGATCGGCTCAGCTGTGGCCATTTGGGGAGTGAACCATCAGATGAAAGTCATCTCCCTGTCCCCATTATACCTCTGCCTCTCCGTAGCTCTGCCTTTCAAATAAATAAGTAAATTTAAAAAAAATTTTTTTCTTTATTATTTGATTACTTGAAAGGCAGAATGACAGAGAATGAGAGACTGATCTTCTATCTGCTGACCAGACCAAAGCCAGGAGCCAGGAACTCCATCTGGGTCTTCTGTGAAGGTAGAAGAAACCAAAGTACTTGCTCCATCAGCCACTCCCCTCCACCCCCTCCCTGCTCCAGGCCCATTGGTAGGAAGCTGAATCAGAAGCAGAGTAGGCTGGTACTCAGCACTCCAGTGAGGGATACAGGCATCCCAGGTGGGGACTTAACCCACTGAACTATACCATCTGTCCTCTTGCTTGGGCCTTTTGTTCAATCTCCAGTAGATTCTTATATCCTGTTCATTTTAGAGGATCATTATATATTTGGTATACTATTATATATGACAAATATCTTCACTCTTTTTTTAAAAGATTTTATTTATTTGACAGGTAGATTTACAGACAGTGAAAGAGAGAAACAGAGAGAGAGGTCTTCCTTCCATTGGTTCACTCCCCAAATGGCCGCAAGGGCTGGAGCTGCACCGATCTGAAGCCAGGAGCCAGGTGCTTCTTCCCAGTCTTCCATGCGAGTGCAGGGGCCCAAGCACTTGGGCCATTTTCCACTGCCTTCCCAGGTCATAGCAGAGAGCTGGACTGGAAGAGGAGCAACTAGGACTAGAACCGGCGCCCATATGGGATGCTGGCGCTGCAGGTGGAGGACTAACCAAGTATGCCATGGCGCCAGCCCCATATCTTCACTCTTGATGTTGTCTTTTGTTGAATAGCTGAAATTCCTAATTTTAATACAGTTGAATGTATCAGACTTTTTTTTTACTTGGTTTGTAGTTTCTATATTGTCTCTAAGATAATCTTGGGGCTGGCGCTGTGGTGTAGTAGAGTTGCTGCTTGCAGTACTGGCATCCCATATAGGCACTAGTTTGAGTCCTGACTGCTTCACTTCTGATCCAGTTCCCAGCTATGGCCTGGGAAAGCAATAGAAGATGGCCTAAGGCCTTGGGCACCTGCATATGCGTGGGAGACCCAGAAGAAGCTCCTTGCTCCTGGCTTTGGATTGGCTCAGCTCTGGCCATTGTGTCCATTTAGGCAGTGAACTAGTAGATAGAAACCCACTCCCACCCCCCACCACCTCTCAAATAAGTAAATCTTAAAGAAAGAAGGAAAGAAAATCTTCCCTGGGGATGGCATTATGAGGCAGTGAGTAAAGCTGCTGCCCCATATGCCCCAGGTCAAGCCCTGACTCCTCCACTTCAGCTCCAGCTTTCTGCTAATACGTTTGGGAGGTGGTAGAAGATGGCCCTAGTACTTGGGCCCTTGCACTCAATGTGGGAGACCCAGAAGAAGCTTCTGGCTCCTGGCTTTGGACTGGCCCAACTCTGGCTATTGTAGCCATTTAGGGAATGAACCAGCAGGTGAGAGATATCTCTCTCTGTGTCTCTTCCTGCCCTCCCACCCACCACTCTTCCTTTCAAATAAATAAAATTTAAAAACAAAAAACTGAAGAAGAAAAGCACCAGATAGAGAATAATTTAAATTATAAGGGAATCTTTTGTACAACTTTGCAAATAAGTAAGAATAACTAAAGAAATGGGTATTTCTGTACACTTAAGTTACTGAAACTAAGATAACATTATACATGTAAAGCATCTATCTAGCTCTGCTTCAGATATGCTAGACACTTGATAACTGTTAGCTTTTTGCCTCTTCCCCATCCTCCTCGTTTGTGTTGGCATGAATTTCATTAACTCATTTGCTTCCTGCCAATTTCTACCTGATAGATCATTCTGATAGGTAAATATATGAAGTTATTTTGGTTATATCCTGACAGTACCCTACATGGGAATCTTTTTTTAAGATTTATTTATTCCAAAGGCAGAGTGACAAGGAAAGTGACAGAGGGGCTTATAGGGTCTTCTAGATCTTCCATTCTCTGGTTTGCTCTCCAAATGCCTACAACAGCCAGGGATAGGCCAAGCCAAGCCAGGAGCTCCATCCAGGTCTCCTGCACAGGTGGCAGGAAACCATGTGCTTGGGCCATAATCCGCTGTCTTTCCAGGCACATTAGCAGGAAGCTGGATCAGAAATGGAGGACTGAGACTCAGACTAGCCACTCAGTATGGTTTGCAGCTTCCCAAATGGCAGCTTAACTCGCTGTACCACGATGCCCACCCCTGTTTGAGAATTTGTGGCTATCTGCTCTTTCCGTCTACAGGACTAAGCTTTTTATTAGTCATCTCTCTGTGGCTCCATTTGTCTTTCCTTTGTGTTTTTTTTTTTTTTTAATATTTATTTATTTGAGAGGTAGAGTTAGACATTGAGAGGGAGAGACTGAGAGAGAGAGGTCTTCCTTCCTTCCATTGGTTCACTCCCCAAATGGCCGCAAGCGCTGGAGCTGTGCCGATCCGAAGCCAGGAGCTTCTTCTGGCTCACATGTGGGCGTAGGGGCCCAAGGACTTGGGCCATCTTCTACTGCTTTCCCAGGCCATGGCAGAGGGCTGTATTGGAAGAGGAGCAACCGGGACTAGAACCGGCGCCCATATGGGATGCCAGCACCGCAGGCAGAGGATTAACCAAGTGAGCCAGGTGCGGGCCTCTCCGTTGTGTTTCCACAGTGTGTCTCTGGCATGATTTTTGCCGTGTGTCAGAGATTCCCAGTGTATTGTGTTATGTTAGTTGTCTGCTGCTGTCTAATAAGTTAACTCCAAAACTTAGCAAAAGCGAATCAATTCAGTCAGCTCCAGTTTCTGTTCCAGAGTTGGAGAGTGACGTGTGTGGCTGATCTGACTCAGGCACTCTATAGAGAGGATTTCCTCAGATGTCAATCCCACCTACTCTCATCCAGAGAGTTCCGGGGCTGATGGAGCAGTTTCCATAGGCTCCTTTCTCGTGGCTCTTACCAAGACTGCAGGTCCTCGCTCTGTGGGCATGTGTTCTCACCGCCTGTCGGGGGGGGGCCTGTCCACAGAGGTGCTCGAATGTGCTCATGACACTCTGAGAGCAGTGCGAGAACATGGCGCCCATTCCAGTACCTGGTCTCTGAAGTTCCCACTGTCACTGTCCCATATTCTGCTGGATAAGAATCAGTCACCAAGTCCAGCCCACTTTCAAAGGAAGAAATATTAAGTTTTGCCTTTTAGGGAGAGGAATTGATGGGCCTTTTTTTTTTTTTTTTAAGATTTATTTGTGGGTTCGGCGCTGTGGCGCAGTGGGTTAATGCCTTGTCCTGAAGCACTGGCATCCCATGTGGGCGCTGGTTCGAGACCCAGCTCCTCCACTTCTGATCCATCTCTCTGCTATGGCCTGGGAAAGCAGTAGAAGATGGCCCAAGTCCTTGGGCCCCTGCAGCTGCATGGGAGAACCGGAAGAAGCTCCTGGCTCTTGGCTTCGAATCAGCGCAGCTCCAGCTGTTGCAGCCATTTGGGGAGTGAACCATCAGATGGAAGACCCCTCCTCCCCTCTTTCCCTCTCTCTCTCTCTCTCTGCCTCTCCTCTCTTTATATAACTCTTTCAAATAAATAAATAAATCTTTTAAAAAAGAGATTTATTTGTTCATTTTAAAGAATTACAGAGAAGGGGTTGTGGGGAGAGAAAGATCCTCCATCCACTGGTTTGCTCCCCAGATGGCCCTAGTCCTGGCTGAAGCCAGGAGTCTCCTTCATGTCTTCCCACATGGGTTTCAGGAACCCAAACACTTGGGCCATATTCTGCTGCTTTTTCCAGGCCCCTAGCAGGGAGATGGATCAGAACTGGAGCAGTCAGAACATGAGCTGGCACCCATATGGGATGCCAGTGTTGCAGATGATGGCTTTACCTGCTACACCAAACCACTGGCCCATATAGATATATTTTTTCAAACCACCACATCTTGGGGTGGTTGCTGAAATGAAATATTCTGAAGCCTCACTTCAGGTGTAGCGGTCGGTAGAACCTGGGAAACCTGCAGTTTGTCTAAGTTCCTATGTGGTAGCCTGAAGTGCTCACTTGGAAATTTGCTGCTCTTGCCAAGATGGATCTCTTGGTCTTCCTTAAATAACTGAATTGTTTGCTCCTCTCCATCTTTTTTCACATACACAGAGCACACCTACTGCATGTTCAACTCTAGATACCTATATTTTAAATCCTGCTTAAGTCTGATACCTCCATGGCACACACCACCCTAGACAGAAGCAAGCTCTCTCTCCATTGAGTTCCTATAGTATTCTGTCTTTTTTTCTTGCTCTTTGGCTCTAATTCATTTTGTTTTGGTCAGCTGCACTGCTAGTAGTAATTTTCACGGGTTAAGCCTCTGCAGGCGATGCCAGCATCCTGTATTGAAGCATTGGTTCAAGTCTTTGCTGTTTTGCTTCTGACCCAGCTCCCTGCTTGTGTGCCTGGGAAAGCAGTGCTTACCACCACCGTAGGACTGCTGGATTGGGTTCCTGGCTCTTGGCTTCGGCCTGTCCCAGCCCTGGCTGTGGTAGGCATTTGAGGAGTGAACCAGTGAATAAAACATTGCTTTCTCTCTCTCTCTCTCTCTCTCTCTCTCTCTCTCTCCTCTCTCTCTCTCCTCTCTCCCTCTCTCCCTCTGTGTGTATGTGTGTGTGCGTGTGCGTATCATCTTCTGTCACTCTGCCTTTTAAATAAAGTAAATAATAAAGACTAAAAGTGGTTGCTTGCATTTGACTTCTCCTGGCAGAAAAACTCTGACAACTTGGTAACAAGCACCCTGCCAGTCAGGACTTAAGGGAGTGTGGGAATCAGAGTGCTAGGGAGGCTGGCTCAAACCACGTGGTGGTCAGTGCTTTCAAGCAGGCATTTGCCAAGCCAGTGTGCTCCTGTGTGTGCCATGGTTGGTTCCAGATGTCTAGTAGTGAGGAGACAGGCGTACTTCCTGCATCATCACAGCTTGACACATTCTGGGGAAGAAGCGGGCAGACATCTGTGATCTAGAACAAGTGAGACCCACTTAGAGAAGTTTTCAGAGCATATGCTTGAGACTCGAAGGATGAAGAGATAGCACGTTTTACCAACTGAGAGGAGGTAAGGCGGCTAGAAGTGGGAACACCATTTGGTAATAGATGGTAAGGGTACTTTTAAGCCACTCCAAACTTTCATGTTAGTCTTAGAACATTAGCAGCGAACCAGATAGCTAAGAGAAGAATTTCTGCTGCAGCAGTGGAATCTAATGTTTAATAATTTGTTTTGGGAAAATTGTGTCTTTTTTTTTTTTTTTTTTTAGCTCTTCAGAGAAGTACGAATAATGAAGATTTTAAATCATCCAAACATAGGTATTTCTGCTTTTCATTTTTAGGCCTTTGGGGATAGCCAGCCAACTCTGATTTTCAGGTTCCAGCTTTCCATCAAAAACACTTTATTACTCAATGTATTTATTTCGCCTTTCAAGTAATTAAATTGTACTCTGAATAGAGTTTCCTACTTACTAATGTATCTTTGATAGTAGGTTAAGATTTTTTAAAATTCCTATTGTGTTAAAATAATTTTTCTAGAAAAGAAAATTTGCATTGGAATATTGGATTTTATTTTTATTTTGCTTGTTTACCAACACATATGTCTTAACTTTGTTAAATATTTTTTAATACCAGAATCACACACACCCACCCCTTTTGGGTGAATTTAATTCTAAAGTAAATATTAACAAAATTAAGTACATATGCAAAATGACTTGGTAGTCTCAGAGATTCGTTTTAGTTGCATTTATAAATAATTATTTCTAATTGCTGTTAATGGTTTTATGAATTGGCAGTAGTAGGAATATTTCTATCAGTAACAAGGAATTGCGATGGCAAAATCACACTTACCCACTGAAAATCATTCTCTAAAGTTCTTTACAGTTGCACCATGATCTCTTCTACTTGTTTCAAGGAACCCTTGGTCTTACAGAGTTACGTTTCCCAAGCAACGAAGTATAATTTGGTCCTTAAAGCCTTAATGACCAGTGAATAGACCAGCACTTGTAGGAGTGGAGTAAATCTGAGTGATTCTACAAATGGAGAGAAAGAGAACCACTTGTCCTGTGGCACAAAAGATGAGCTACTAGGAGGTCAGCGAGCCAGTACACAGCCAGACAGTGGCACAATGGAGCCAGTCCGAGTAGATGCCCTTGGCTAGACTACTAGTGTGCACTGAAGTCACTTTTGTGGGCACCTAGAAGGTCTATATTTATGGAATTCCACGCTTCTATAAAACCTTTTCCATTGTTGTAATTTAAGATAAAACTCACTAAATGCAGTTTTAAGAAGACGAGCTATTAAAATCTGTAACAGAGAAAAACTTGGTTTTTAAAGTTACGGTTTATATGTGTGGTTTGTGAATATAAACAATTGTTTCTTTTCCTGTTATGTTCTCTCACCTCCCCCAGTGAAGTTATTTGAAGTCATTGAAACTGAAAAAACACTCTACCTAATCATGGAGTATGCAAGCGGAGGTAAGAGCACTCTAATATATTGAAGGCTTCTTTGTTTTTAAATATTTATTTTATTATTTGAAAGAGTTACAGAGAGAAGTAGATACAGAGAGAGGGGTCTTCCATCTACTGGTTCACTCCCCAAATGGCTGAAACGGCCAGAGCTGAGCCAATCCAAAGCAAGGAGCCAGGAGCTTCTTCCAGGTCTCCCACGTGGGTGCAGGGGCCTAAGGACTTGGGCCACCCTCCGCTGCTTTCCCAGGTGCATTAGCAGAGAGCTGGACTGGAAGTGGAGCAGCCGGTCTTGAACCGGTTCCCATATGGGATTCTGGTGCTGCAGGCCAAGGCTTTAATAGTGCCAGCCCGTATTTTCTTTTCTTTAAAAAGAATACACTACTTCACTGCCCATATGGATAATGGTTAAGATTTTTTTTCTAAATCCAGAGTTGTAATATACTGGCTTAGCAGTTCTGTGGGTTATCACCATTAGGATTATAAAATGATAATATTCAAGTAGTTAGATTTGTTTTATTGGATTAAAATAGACATCACATGGAATTTGCTATCCTATCCATTCACAAGTGTGTGGTTCAGTCACATTGTTGACAGTGACAGTGTGACAGTCACATTGCTGTGCAGCACTCACCATTCTTCAGAGCTTTTCATCTTCCTGAGCTACAGATGCATCCCCATGAAACATGGACTCTCCAGTTCCACTTCCCCAGATCTTGGTGATGACCACTCTATTCCTGGCTCTATGGATTTGACTCGTCTACAGATCCAGTATAATGGGGTCATAAGGATTTGCCCTTTTGTCACTGGCTGATTTCACAGTGCATAATATCTCCCAGATTATCCATGTTGCAGCATGCTAGAATTTCCTTCATTTTTAAGACTGAATAACAGTCGATTTGGGGTATGTGTGTGTGTGTGTTTGTATGTGTACATTTTGTTTATCCCAAATACTGGATTTTTAAATGTATTTACTGGTTTGTTTGAAATAAATATGTATTCCATGTTTTTGTTTATCAGATTTAATATATCATCTTTCCCAAGGCCAGAAATGATTACAGTAACTATATTTTCCTTAAAATAGAGATTAAAGACTGATACATATTTGCCTACAAGGTTGTAAAGCTGTAGGCATTTTCTGAAATGCATGCTGTCTTTTTATGAAGATTCTCATTTTCGGACTGAGTTTGGACTGAGCATACAGTTTCTGATTGTGGGGCTCAGAAACTGTCCTGCTCAGCTGTTGGTGTCGATGCCTGACACAGAGCAGGTACTCACCAACCAGGATTGGACTCCATCTGTGATATTACGAACTGCTGGGGATACGTTCTGCTGAATCTGCAGGATGGTAGTTAAATCGTTAGCACCTTAATCCAGGCTGCAAAACCCAGAGATGCAATGTTAAATCATAGCCTCATTAAATAAAAGATTGTAAACTTGTGAGGAAAAGTGAATTACAGGAGATAAAACCTGACTTCCCATGCTCTGACCACTTTTTCACACTTGTAATTCGTTGTTAGTTGGTATTTTAAGACCCGAGGAATAGTAGGAAAAGCTAGAGACTTAATTTTATAGGACTAAAAAATCTATATGGAATTCTAACCTTCCTACTTGCTTTATAGATAGGCACCCATAAGTAGAGTTCATAAATTCCTCGTTGGTGTAGCCTCATCAGAGTTCAAGGTGCTTTCTCTTACCTGGTGCCTTCTGAAAGCGTCAGATAGTCTCATGATGACTCCATGGTGTGGTTAGGAGGAGATGGGGAGACTTTCACCTTGGAGGAAACAGAGGGTGGGGCATCTCACTGCAGTGGTGCTGCTGGGCCTGGACCCCTGCCTCTGACACCAGAGAGCCTCTTGGGGCTTGCAGTTTGTCACAGTCATCTGTCCCCATCTGTTTCAGGTGCCCAGGTCTTGGACAGTATTATTGTTACGTGAGGGCAAGACAAAAACACCTGAGAGGCATCCAGATCCAGCAGAAGGAAGATAGCCTTTGGAAAAGCCAGATGGGGGTGAATGCAGGCAGTGGCCCCTCTCAGCCATGTGTCTTGACAAATACCAGGCCAGCTGAACTTGCTGACTTCAGAGTGGGGGTGTTAGCCATCTGCGTTGACCAGCGTTTGGGCAGTACTTAATCAGTGGTGGTAGTAGTTTATTGTCTTGAGTGGGCCGTTAGTTTTAATGAACTGAACAACGCACTGCCAGTCTTCAAGACATTGTTGTATCCTTGACAAAACAACAAAACGTTCGTTAAATTGACTACCCCTTTCCCTTAATCTTTTTTTTTTTAAAGGTTTATTTATTTAAAAGTCAGAGTTAGAGATCTGCTGATTCACCACTCAGATGGTCACAACGGCCCTCTCCCTCTCTCCTTTCCCCTCTTCCCTCTCCCCTCTCCCCCTCTGCCTTTCAAATAAATAAATTAAAAAAAAAAAAAAAGAGGAAAGGATCTAGAAATCATCCAAAGCAACAGAGATCATGAAAGCTCAGATTGTTCTGTGCCAAGGATCCCTTCGCTCATCAGTCACAGGACGTGAAGTGCGGCTGAGGCCTTTCCAAATTATCCCAGCCTTCTGTCCAACAACACCCCAACCAGGGCGAGAGTCACTGTCGCTCTTTTGTCTCTAAATAGCTTCTGGAGATTTTCGTTCAGCTGCTTAATCTAAGTGTTAATACATTTTTTAATAAAGGAAAAGAGGAGAGATCTGGGTTGAAATCTTGGATTATAAATTTAATTCCTGGGGCCAGCATTGTGGCATAGGTTAAGCCTCTGCCTGTAGTGCTGGTTCAGGTCCCAGCTGCTCCACTTCTGATCCAGCTCCCTGCTAATGGTCTGGGAAAGCAGTGGAAGATGGCCCAAGTGCTTGGACCCCTGCACCTACGTGGAAGACCTGGAAAAAGCTCCGGCTTCTGGCTTTGGATCGGTCCAGCTCTGGCCATTGTGGCCATTTGGGGAGTGAACCAACAGATGAAAGATCTCTCTGTCTCTCTGTCTCACTGTAATTCTGCTTCTCAAATAAATAAAGCCTTAAAAAAATTAATTCCTAATTTATAACTTGGTAATTGTGAATATGACTTTGTAGTTTCAGAAATCTCTTAAGAGGTTTATGTTGCACTTGAATTAATAAAAATATTTAAAAACCATATTGATAGGCTTGGACTTCATCTGTGTTACTGTATAGGAACTATTGGGCTTAAGCCATTTTTTTAAAAAGTTAAAATTGTTTCTGTGTACTGTGCCCACATCCTTAATTGTTTTCACTTATTAACCACTTGTTTTGACATTGTGTACTTTTCTGCAAATAGAAGTTCATTCACGTAGAAAATGCTGACATTTCACTGAGCTAGCATTTAACTCATAAGATCCTGTATAATTCAGAAAGCTGTTTTAAGTGTCAGGGTATTTTATGTTGTTACTAGGGTGACGGAGCTACATATGCTGTGTGAATAAGAAGTATATGTATTTCTTTCCCCAAAACATTTTCTGTGTAATTTTCTGTACAAGTATTCTGTTGGTGTCAGAGGTAGTCTTTATTTATGCTAAATTGATAAGCAGTTGGCAGTGCTAACACTCTGTTCTCTAGAATGTCACCTCTCTTCCTCAAGGAATTAACATGGCATAAATTGCTGTAGCTGTTTATGGGGAGTTTTTGGTTTTACCTTCCCTGTCTTTAGCCCCCATTTCCTATTCCAATCCGCTCAGCCCAAGCCACTGTCAGGTGTAGTTAAATTGTTACATTGAGCTCCCTAGAGGTGTCCTTGTTCCTTCCCTTCATCTTAACCCTCCCTCAACCAGCAAGTGACCAATTGTTAGATCTTGTCTGCTTTACAGCTCACTTAGGGGGAGGCCAGCGTCCTCAGGGCTCTTTGGGAGCTGTGCCTCAAGACCTCCTTGCTGTCTCTGACTTGGTGGAATCTTCCTCCCAAATAACCACTCTCTACTCCCTCAAGTGGTTGGGAAAGCACACGCAAGCTAGCACACTGCCTGTTTCTTTCCCCTGCACTTAACCTCTCATGTTTCCTTGCTCCCCTACTAGAATGTAAATTCCAGGAGGAAGGAGGCTTTGCTGTGTTTTCTGTTGCATTTCTCCAGAGCCTAGAACAGTGCCTGGCAATTAGTAGGCACTCGATAAATAATCTCTTGAATAAAACAAATTTACCCAGGAAATGTTTTGTTATCTTAATCGTTCAATGAGGACATACTCTTTTAACTGAATAATCTAATCCTTTTTTTTTTTTTTTTAAATTTTTGACAGGCAGAGTGGACACAGAGAGACAGACAGAGAGAAAGGTCTTCCTCTGCCATTGGTTCACCCTCCAGTGGCCGCCGCGGCCGGCGTGCTGCAGCCAGTGCACCGCGCTGATCCGAAGGCAGGAGCCAGGTGCTTCTCCTGGTCTCTCATGGGGTGCAGGGCCCAAGCACTTGGGCCATCCTCCACTGCACTCCCTGGCCACAGCAGAGAGCTGGCCTGGAAGAGGGGCAACCGGGACAGAATCCGGCACCCCAACCGGGACTAGAACCCGGTGTGCCAGCGCCACAGGCGGAGGATTAGCCTACTGAGCCGCGGCGCCGGCCAACCTAATCCATTTTAACTTTCAATTTTCACTGGTCAGTTTTTATTAAAGTGTATAGAAAACACCCTTAAAATTAAAAGTTGTATAGGCATGTGAGAATTTAATTTTAATACTTTTTCTCCAGCTTAAAGATTATGCTGATTATTTTAAATGCCTGGGGACAAAACTGTAAGCCTAGCTTAGTTCAAATTCCACATATTTCTGGCTAACTTCACAGCTGTACTTAGAAATTAACGCATTGCAAAGTGAAACATTATCAATTTATGGGAAAATTAATGCTCAGAAGTAGGACTTCTGTTTACTTATATTTCTCTCGATTATAGGTGAAGTATTTGACTATTTGGTTGCACATGGAAGAATGAAGGAAAAAGAAGCAAGAGCTAAATTTAGACAGGTATGAATCAACTTGTCTTTAGTTTGTTAATGAAGTTATCTTGCTTAAACCCGAAGCAAACAAGTGTTTGCCTCCGTAAATGCTCATAAGGCCGGCTGGATGGCAGGGGTTGGCCATTCAGTTCAACAAAGACTGATTAAGTAGGACCATCCATACCTGAAGTGCCGTAGTAGAGGCAACTGTGGGTGCTAGTCCCGCTTTTATAGTTGGGATGTTAGTCTCACCCTGAACCTTCATTTTTTAACAGTTGAACTTTAAAAAATAGAGCCTTTAAAAAGTACCTGTGGTTACATTCATTAAAACTATTTTCAAGCTTTTAGCAAGAAAGGTTTCACAACGCCAACATTCATTGTCTGTTTTGCCTTACATAAGATATACCGTAATCTGTCAGTGGCTTACTTTTCTTTAAAGAGATACTTCTGTTAATAAGCAGTTTTAAGCATAAAGGCAACTTTTAACTATCTTTGTTAATAAAGATTACTATTTACTGGCTGACTGTTACCTGCCAGACACTGGGACAAGTGCTTTATCTACATTAGTAAGTCTTGCCAGCAGCCTTGTCAGTTAAAGAATATTGCCTGTTTGCTAATGCTAGGACAGCTGAGGCGTGGGAGATTAGCTTGCCAGAGATTCCTGCCTCGAAAGAGCAGCTCTGCCCAGGTGCAGACCTCAGACTCGTCAGGACCGTGCTGTGTTCTCCTCTAGGATAAGGATCCATAGCCTTTTCCTATAAAGGACCAGTCGTGTTTTAGGCTGTGAGGTTCACACAGTCTCTTCTGCAGCATAGAAGCAGCTGTAGATAATAGTGTACAAGGTCAGCAGGACTGGATTCCCATGAACTGTCACCTGCAGAAACAAGGATGGACCAAGGACGACCCCCTAAGCCATAACTTGCTACCCCTGATTCAGAAGAATCACTGACAGTGATTTCATTGGCAGTGCCAGCCCTTTTCTCTCAGAACCTTTCAGTTTTTATTCACTTACATTTGGATTGGGAGACTTTTTAATCTTCATATGTTAGAAAGGCAGTTTTAGCTGATTTTTAAGTTTCCTCTCGATGCTACCTTTAGTCTGCTGTATACAGTTAAGGACTCAAGTCTCTTAACTTTTGCTCTTCCTTTAAGAGTTTAAAAAACATATTAATGGATACTTTGAACTAAAATCTACTAAATTTCAAAGTTGAAGCTAACTTTGGCTATCATTTTACTTCTCTGGTCTTCACTTTTCTATAAAAAGATAAAGTGACGCTTGATGGAAATCTGTGTTTCTTTCTAGTTCCAATATAATTTTATTTGTGGCCTATGAGAGGAAACGCAAACTTTTTTTTTTTTTTTAAAGATTTATTTATTTATTTGAAAGGCAGAGTTACAGAGAGGCAGAGGTAGAGAGAGAAAGAAAGAGGACTTCCATCCACTGGTTACTCCCCAGATGGCTGCAATGACTGGAGCTGAGCTGATCCAAAGCCAGAAGCTTCCTCCAGGCCTCCCATGTGGGTGCTGAGGCCCAAGGACTTGGGTCATCCTCCACTGCTTTCTCAGGCTGTAGCAGAGAGCTAGATCAGAAAGTGGAGCAGCTGGAACTCAAACCTGCACCCATATGGGATGCCGACACTGCAGGTGGTGTCCTCACCTGCTACGCCACAGCACCGACCCAAAAACTCAGACTTTTATTAGGAAGTAAGCCTATCCCTTCCATAACTGGATCACACTTGGTATCAATCGGCTACCTAGAAGCCAAGATTTTTTTTTTTGCCCAATACAACTTAAATTCTTCCCATCAGGTAAATCTGACTTGGAGATAGTGATGTGGATACAGGTTATTGACCACCAGGAAAGAGCTAATACAGACTAGCAAGAGTAGGGCTGAAGCTGAACCCACAACTCCTTTCCTATCCTCTGCCATCTCCATCCTTCCCCCTCAGGATCCAGCTTGCCAGAGGGACTTGGACATTTGCTAACCTAAATCCTGCAGAAATTAATCAGATTTTTATTTCAAGGTTGCTGCAGAAATTCCAAAGCCTTGACTTAGACCAGGAAAGATGGTTTGTGTCTGTGCTTTTACAGTTAATGACTTGATTTACAGCATAGCACATGGAATTAGTGCAGTCCCTTCTTGCCAGGATATTTGCCTAAGACATATTCCTTGCATCCAGAAGGGTCAAGCATGATACTGGTGTTCCCGCTTTGTGTTTCTAAATACCACACTTCCTAGGAGCTGATAGTGTGTCATCATTTTAAATGAAAACAAAAACAACTTCCTGTTTATGACAAAGAGGAAGGTGTGCCACACACAAAGCACACTGCTTTGTGATCTGCATTCTGCCTCCGATAGGCCCTTCTTCCCACACTCATCGGCAGATGGTTTTTCCTTTGCTGTTCTCCCTCCTCACCCAGATTACCTTCTATGCCATTTTTATTTTTTGGCTTAAATCTTATTATTTTCGAAGGAAGAGAATGGATTCTTTCTCAGTGGACTGGTCGTGTTGGCCCTCCATTTGTCAAGGAAGACTGGACTTGAAGCAGGCTGACATTCATGTGTTAGCCCAGAAACATCCAGGTCCTCAGCCCTCTGTAGAAACGACTCTTTCCAACCTGGCACACAGTGCGCAAAAGCAGCAGCCTACAGTCGAGTATGTTCGATTTGTTGTGGCATCAGGTTAGTTTGGAGCTAAAGAAAGATAAATTATTTGATCTCTTTGAGAAAGGGCAGGATTGTCAAATCCGAATCAAAAGCAGATTTTAAATTATATTTAAGAAATCTCAGTACGAGAAAAAAAAATAGAAAAATGGGAAAAGGGAAACAATGGATCAGGCCCTGGTAAGTTCAGTTTGCCAGTGTCCTGGGTATAATGAACCTGTTGCTTTGCTCTGGAAAACCAAACTGTTGCACTTTCCCGGTTCTCATGCTGCAGCACACAGCAGCAATGGCGATAATCCAAGGAAAACAGGTGCTCTAAAACCTGTATTTTAACATTGGATTTTGAACCTTTAGTTAATTATGAGTGGATCTAATGTTACAAATACTCATTAAATAAGATAATGATGCTGCTTATCAAAACCCTGACTATGACATAATCCCAGCCCAGCTTCTCCATGCCTTTTTTTTTTTTTTTTGACAGACAGAGTGGACACAGAGAGAGAGACAGACAGAGAGAAAGGTCTTCCTTTGCCATTGGTTCGCCCTCCAATGGCCGCCGCGGCCGGCGTGCTGCAGCCGGTGCACCACGCTGATCCAAAGGCAGGAGCCAGGTGCTTCTCCTGGTCTCCCATGGGGTGCAGGGCCCAAGCACTTGGGCCATCCTCCACTGCAGTCCCGGGCCATAGCAGAGAGGGGCCTGGAAGAGGGGCAGCCAGGACTAGAACCAGTGTGCCGGCGCCGCAGGCGGAGGATTAGCCTATTAAGCCGCGGCGCTGGCCCTTTCTCCATGCTTATTGTAAACCAGAATACCAGACAAGCTTCTGTAAGGTTACATGTCCAGTACAGGTGGTCCCAAGTGGTGGAGTGCCTCATTGAAGTACTAGCCGCTCTGTCCAGCTTCCTGTTAATGTACCTGAGAGACAGAATAACATGGCCCTAGTACTGCCTTCCACATAGGAGATCTAGATGAGTTCCTGGCTCCTGGCTTCCATCTGCCCTAGTCCTGGCTGTTGCAGGCATTTAAGTAAACCAGTGGACAGATTTCTTCTGTCTCCCCCCACCTTTCTCTCTCTCTCACAACCCCCCCCCCCCCTTTCCCTCTGACAGTCTGCAAATAAATAGATAAATCTAAAGATAAAGAGTGAACAAGATCATCTGGTCCTGGGCCTTTGGGCAGCTGGGATCATTGAGACCCAGGAAGTTAGTTGTGTTGTGGCACCACATTCCATATGAAGTGAATGGCAGCAGGTAGGATGAACCAGTGAGAACAAGGAGAACATTGTCTCACCCTGCTCTCCTTGTCCTTACCCCTGAATTTTTCTAGAAAATTGTTTTATGAAACCCAAACAGACATTCAAGTGCTTACTGAATATTTTGCATATGTGAACATTAACAGAGCATTTCCATCTTAATTATAAATGTACACCCATGGTGACTGACTTGGATCTCCCTCTCAATCTCTCCCTCCCTCCCTGTCCAGATCGTGTCTGCAGTACAGTACTGCCACCAAAAACGAATCGTGCACAGAGACCTCAAGGTGAGTGCCAGCCCCCTTCCTAAGTGTATGCCATATTTGTATGTGTTCAGTTCTCCCAAGAATCGTTAGACAAATGAGGCAGAGATTAGTTTGTATGATCAAGAAAGCAATAAATCCTGTAGTAATTGAATCATTTTAATCAGGTGATAGTAAAGTTTATTAAAAGTTACATTTCAGTGAAAGTGGGTAGTAGTTTCTTCAAGAGGACAGTCATCACGCCACCCTACTCAGTACTGTTTCCATCCTGTTTATAGAAGTGCCTTTTCTTTTTTTTTATTTAAGATTCATATTTTTAAAACAGAGTTATAGATCGTTCATCTGCTTATTCACTCCCCAAATGGCTGCAAGTAGCTAGGGCTGGTCCAGGCCAAAGCCAGGAGCCAAGAACTCCATCCAGGTCTCCCATGTGGGTGGCAGGGACCAGGGACTTGGCCCATTAACAGGGAGTTAGATTAGAAGCAGAATAGCTAAGACTTGAACCAGTACTCTGATATGGGATGTGGGCATCACAAGCCGTGGCTTAACCTGCTGCACTACAGCACTGGCCTCAGACGTCCTGTTTGAGACTCCTCTCTGTTCTAGCACTGCCTTGGCTCTTGACATAGTAAGTAGAAGGTTTCACGTTTGACAGTGGTTTTCCAGCAGGTCCTCAAGCCTGACTACACCTGCATGCACCCTTCGCTCTTCTCTGGTTCCAGGAGAGTGGAGTGCCTGTGCTTGCCTTGCCTGTGCTCTGAGTTCTGAGCTCTATCCATTGCCTCTTTCCTCTGCATTGCTTTGCTTACTCTCTCTCTACTGTCTTCTCCCCAGTAGCGTTTCCACATGCTCAAGTCTATACCCTGCTTCTCTTCCAGATACAGCTTTGTTTTTTCTTTTTAACATTTATTTGAGGGACCTATGCTGTGGCGTAGCAGGTTAAAAAAAATGCTTTTTACATTACACCCAGAATAATCTTAAAAACAAGTAATGAGGACCAGCGTTATGACATGTGGGTTAAACTACCACCTTCAATTTCTACATCCCATATGGGTATACATCCTGGCCACTCCACTTCTGATACAGCTCCCTGTTAATGTCTCTGGGAAAGCAGTAGAGGATGGCCCCTGGGCTTGGGCCCTTGTACCCATGTGGGAGTCCTGGAAGATGTTCTTGGCTCCTGGTTTCAGCCTGGGTCGTTGCAGCCATTTAAGAAGTGAACCAATAGGTGAAAGATCTCTGTATTTCCCTCTTTATCTTTGTAACTCTCCCTTTCAGATAGATAAATAAATGTCAAACTAAAAACAAAAAGGTGAGGGGCAGGCCATTTGGCGCAGCTGTTAAATCACCACTTGGGATGCCCACATCCCATATCAGGAGTGCCTGGTTTCAGTCCTGGCTCCTCTTCTGACCTGCTCATGCATACCTTGTAGCATTTTGGCACAACAATGCCAATAATGTAGATGATGCCACAAATGCTTGGGTTTCTGCCACCCAAATGGGGAACTTGAATTGACTTCTGGGTTCTAGCTTAGGCATGACCCAGCACTGGCTATGGCAAGAATTTGGAGAGTGAATCGGGAAGTGGATGATTTCTGTCTTTGCATTTTTTTTCAAAGTAAATGGAAAAAGCAGAACAAAACAAAACAAAAAACACAGAATGCCAGGGGCTGAAATTGTGGCCACAGCAGGGTAAGCCGCCAACGTGGAACGCTGGCAGGGTAAGCCGCCAGTGTGGAACGCTGGCAGGGTAAGCCGCCAATGTGGAATGCTGGCATGCTCTTTTGGCGCACAGTGTGAGTCCTGGTTACTCTGTTTCCATTCCAGCTCCCTGCTAGTGCGTCTGGAAAGGCAGCAGAGAATAGTCCCAAGTGCTTAGGCCCCTGCCACCCACGTGGGGGACCTGGCTGGAGTTCTACTGTTCTGCTGTTGCGGCTTTGGCCTGACCCAGCCCCAGCTGTGTAGCCATATGGGGAGTGAACCAGCTGGAGCAACGGAGTGGCATGGCAGGTTAATCTACTGTCTTCAGTGCCAGCATCCCATCTGGGTGCCAGTGCGAGTCCTTGCTGCCCCACTTCTGATGCAGCTCCCTGCTAATGCACCTGGGAAAGCAACAGAGGATGGCTCAAATAGATGCTTGGGGTCCCTGCACCCACGTGGGCGACACAGAAGAAGATCCTAGCTCCTGGCCAGGCTGTTGGCCATTTAGGAAGTGAACCAGAGGATGGAAGACCACTCTGTTTTTCCCTCCCTCTTTCTAGCTCTGCCTTTCAAATAAAATAAATATTGAAGAAAAACTGCCCTTCAAGGATACACCTTCTGGGACCTCTCACTAAACCCCACCCCGCAAAACTCAAACCAGGATTAGATTACATTTCTGGCTTCTTACTGTCGTTAACTTTTATTTTATTTTGCTTTTACTGCCATTAACTTTTTTCTCTTAAAGATTTATTATTTGAAAAACAGAGTTACAGAGAGGCAAAGGGAAAGGTAGAGATAGAGGTCTCCTATCTGCTGGTAAACTCCCCAGATGTCCACAAGGGCTGGAGGTTGGCCCATCCAAAGCCAGGAGTTTCTTCTGGGCCCCCACCCAGGTACAGGAACCCAAGGATTTGGGCCATCTTATGCTGCTTTCCCAGGCCATAGCAGAGAGCTGAATTGGAAGTGGAGAGCTGGAACTCGAACTGGCACCCATATAGGATGCTGGCACTGCAAGCGGCGACTTTACCTGCTACACCACAGTGCCAGCCCCTACCTTTAACTTTTTTTTTTTTTAAGATTTATTTATTTATTTGAAAGAGTTAGAGAGAGGCAGAAGCAAAGAGAAAGAGGTCTTCCATCCCCTGGCTCGCTTCCCAAATGGCTGCCACTGCCAGAGCTGGTCCAATCAGGAGCCAGGAGCTTCTTCCAGGGTCTCCCACACAAGAACTGGAGAAAGCTCCTGTCTTCTGGCTTCAGATCTGCTCAGCTCAGGCCATTGTGGCCGTTTAGGGAGTGGACCAGCGGATAGAAGACCTTTCTCTGTCTCCCTTTCTCTCTCTTTCTTTCTTTTTTTTTTTGACAGGCAGAGTAGGCAGTGAGAGAGAGACAGAGGTCTTCCTTTTTTGCCGTTGGTTCACCCTCCAATGGCCGCTGCGGTCGGTGTGCTACGGCCGGCGCACCGCGCTGATCCGAAGCCAGGAGCCAGGTGCTTCTCCTGGTCTCCCATGCGGGTGCAGGGCCCAAGCACTTGGGCCATCCTCCACTGCCCTCCTGGACCACAGCAGAGAGCTGGCCTGGAAGAGGGGCAACCGGGACAGAATCCGGTGCCCCGACCGGGACTAGAACCCGGTGTGCCGGCGCCGCAAGGCAGAGCATTAGCCTGTTGAGCCACGATGCTGGCTCCCTTTCTCTTTCTATAGCTCTACCTCTCAAATAAATAAAATCTTTAAAAATAAATAATAAATAGGGGCCAACGCTGTGGTGCAGTGTGTTAACTGGCCTGAAGCGCTGGCATCCCATATGGGTGCCAGTTCTAGTCCTGGCTGCTCCTCTTCCAATCCAGCTCTCTGCTATGGCTTGGGAAAGCAGTAGAAGATGTCCCAAGTTCTTGGGCCCCTGCACCCATGTAGGAGACCCGGAAGAAGTTCCTGGCTCCTGGCTCCAGATCGGCGCAGCTCTGGCCATTGCAGCCAATTGGGGAGTGAACCATCGAATGGAAGACTTCTCTCTTCTCTCTTCGTAACTCTCTGACTTTCAAATAAATAAATAAAATATTTAAAAAATAATAATAAATAAAGTGCTGGAAGGAAGAGCTATTAAAATTTTTTTTTAAATTAGGAATTCTAAATTGCCTCCTGTTTTTCTCTAGAAAAAATACTTTGTCATTAAGAGATAATAATTTCATATCATTTTGAAAAATTTTTATGAAATGCTAATCCTATCATTTTCTGATTATATTTTGAGTAAATTTCATTTTTGTCTTGGTGTTTTCCTCTAGGCTGAAAATCTATTGTTAGATGCGGATATGAACATTAAAATAGCAGACTTTGGTTTCAGCAATGAGTTTACTGTTGGCAGTAAACTGGATACGTTTTGTGGCAGTCCTCCGTACGCAGCCCCAGAGCTCTTCCAGGGCAAGAAGTATGATGGGCCAGAAGTTGACGTGTGGAGTCTCGGCGTCATCCTGTACACGCTAGTCAGCGGGTCCCTTCCCTTTGACGGGCAAAATCTAAAGGTGTAGAAAGCAGTTACATTTGTGTACTTCACAAAACTATAAAGGAGTTTTAAAAACCTAGCAGTCAATTCACTCATTTTCTTTCTTCTCTACCTCCTCAAAGGAACTGAGAGAGAGAGTATTAAGAGGGAAATACAGAATCCCTTTCTACATGTCCACAGACTGTGAAAACCTCCTCAAACGCTTCCTGGTGCTGAATCCAATCAAACGAGGCACTCTAGAGGTAATCACAGCGGAAGTGAGCAACCGCTTTAGAGGGTCTCCACGGGGTTTTAAGAGCTTTGTTGAATTGGGTGACGTACTGAGCACGTTCCTGAGACTTTTTAAGAAGGAATTCAAACATTAAAAACGTATTTTTAAATTTTCCTTTGAGATATAATTATTGAAATGTTGAAAATCAAGTTTCCTTAATATTGTAATTATTGGTATATTTTCTGCTGCTAATGAACAGTTCACCTTTCCAGCAAATCATGAAGGACAGGTGGATCAACGCAGGGCATGAGGAAGATGAACTGAAACCCTTTGTCGAACCTGAACTAGACATCTCCGATCAGAAGAGAATAGGTGATTGCCCTGTGGCTGCCTGTCTGTCTGTCTGTCTGTCCCTCTGTAACGCCTCTGTCTGGGCTCGTGTGTCGGCAGCTTGTCTGTTGTTAGATTGGGAACGTAGTTCTGCAGTTTCTACAGTAGCACCCAGTAACCATGAAACAACAAACTGGTCCTGTGTGTTAGAAAATGTGTAATATTTCAGGTCAAATAAATTATACCTGGTAACAGAATGACTTCTTACCCAAACCAAACAGTAACTGTATTATATCTTTCTGTTAGATATTATGGTGGGAATGGGATATTCACAAGAAGAAATTCAAGAATCTCTTAGTAAAATGAAATATGATGAAATCACAGCAACATATTTGTTGTTGGGGAGAAAATCTTCAGAGGTAAGAATAACCCGAGAGGAGGATAATATTTACATAATACCTTTATGTACATTGTTAGTTTATATGAACTGGTCCTTAAGGGGTTTTTAAATGTATATTTGAAATATTGTAAAATTTGCCTGTAAGAAGCAGCCTACTAAGTCTGCTAGCACTACGATTTTAGCTTCACCCCTTAATGATACTGTCCAAACTTGGGCTTTAGCCTATAGTCCTTAATAATTTAGAGATGATCAGAAATATCAAGCAAAGTGGATAGAGCATTTTAAGTTATTTGAAAAAGCCTCAAAAAAAGATTATAAATGTTACTTTTTGTGGGCTTTTCTAGCAGTCATAAAAAAATACTTTTGTGCAAGTTTAAGGTTACCATTTTTGCACATTATAATTCTTTCTCTCTGGATGAGCTATATGAGAGCTTTATGCTCGACGAGAAGTTTAGTTTCCTAATGAAGAAGCCATTTGGATCTGTGTTGTGGTTTGCTTTGTTTTTCTCATTTTCTCTTAGCTGGATGCTAGTGATTCCAGTTCTAGCAGCAATCTCTCACTTGCTAAGGTCAGGCCGAGCAGTGACCTCAACAACAGTACTGGTCAGTCTCCTCATCACAAAGTACAGAGAAGTGTTTCTTCAAGCCAGAAACAGAGAAGGTACAGTGACCATGGTAAGTGTGAGGTTGTTCCGGTGTGTTCCCTTGGGGCGTCTCCCCTCACTACGGGGCCTCCTGCCACTGGGAAGCACCTCTCCCTCAGGATCTGTCAGGCAGGAGACTGGCCTGCTGTCCCTCTACCTTTCCCAGCATGCCTGCAGTTGGTGGCTGGACCCATGTTGTACATTCGGTGCTTTTGCTGAGTGAGACTTCGATCTACCATCTGCCCTCTGGGAGCCTTCTTGCTTTGGGCTTTAGGTCTGTCCATCTCTTCTCTAGAAGATGGCTCCTGCCATCGGAACAGCGTGGTGTGCCGGCCGCAGCGCGCTACCGCGGCGGCCATTGGAGGGTGAACCAACGGCAAAAGGAAGACCTTTCTCTCTGTCTCTCTCTCTCTCACTGTCCACTCTGCCTGTCCAAAAAAAAAAAATAAAAAAAAATAAAATAAAAAATAAAAATTAGAAAACACAAAGGGATGAGCATTTGGCCTGGACATCTCACATTAGAGTACCTGAGTCAACTCGCAGCTCTGACTTGTGACTCCAGCTTCCTGCTACTGCAGACTGTGGGAGGCAGCAAGTGTCGGCTCAGGTGATTGGGTTCCTGTCGTCTATGAGGAATACTTGGACTGCATTCCCAGTTTTTGGGTTTGGTGGTCCCAGCTCAGCCCCAGCTGCTGTTGGCATTTGGGGAGTGAACCAGTAGATAGGAACTTTGCCAGCCTGACTCTCAAATAAGAAATCATTGGTTTAGTAATCAGTAAGTGCTATTAGGACAGCCTTGTAGTTATCAGAAAAGTGTTCGTTTGGATCCATTTCTCACATCTTATGCACGGATGAATTCCAGGTGGACTGAACATGAAAGTAAAAAAAAAAAAAAAACAAAAACAGAAAGAATCTGAGAAATATTAAAAGAAAACATGGGATAATGTGCTTTTTAACATGGACTGGTGAAGATCTTTCTAACTATGACCTCAAACACTAAATCTTTAAAAAAAAAAAAAAAAGCACACATTTGACTACATAAAAACCAAATTTCATTGTAAAATGTCCACACTATGGTCTACACCATGTACAGGAACAGACGAAGATGCCACAGTAACTTGAGTACGCCTCACGGGGATTGCCTTGAGTAGGAAAACAACTCCAAATGTTACGTACTAGTGACTGTGTCCAGACATCTCTTAAAGTGGCAGAATTGTAGAGATGAGGTTGGATAAGGTGGGAGGGGGGCAGCTGTAGCTATGGCAGCGTAGCTCTCAGGGTCTCTGAGAGGGGACTGTTCTGTCTCCTGACTGGTGTTCATGATCCGTACGTGTAATGAGGGTGTAGTGCTAAATAGACAGACATAAATGAGTGCAGGAAAATAAGTGGGGTCAGTGGATGGGAGTAATGTCTGTTTCCATTCAGAACTCAAATTTTGAGTTTGTATTTTCTAAATAAAAATGATAAAAACTTCAAGTCAGTGGTAACCTGAAAGTGTACAGTGTTAGTGAATCTGTGCTGATTTCAGGAAGAAAACAATGATGACGATAGTGTTACCTGTACTTGATTGATGCTTTGTTCTATAATGTGAACATCGCCAACCTCAGTAAGCCCTTCTTTACTTTTAGTTAAATTCCAAATACTTCTTTTTTTTTTTTTTTTTGACAGGCAGAGTGGACAATGAGAGAGACAGAGAGAAAGGTCTTCCTTTTTTGCCGTTGGTTCACCCTCCAATGGCCGGCGCACCGCGCTGATCCGAAGCCAGGAGCCAGGTGCTTCTCCTGGTCTCCCTTGGGGTACAGGGCCCAAGCACTTGGGCCATCCTCCACTGCACTCCCGGGCCACAGCAGAGAGCTGGCCTGGAAGAGGGGCAACTGGGACAGAATCAGGCACCCCAACCGGGACTAGAACCTGGTATGCTGGCGCCGCAGGCGGAGGATTAGCCTATTGAGCCGCGGCGCTGGCCAAATACTTTTACCATTTAGATTTTTCTCCCAGAAGTAACTTCTCCATATGCCCACTTCAGCAGACCTCAAATACAGTCTCACTTCTACCTTATAGAATAAATCATGAGCGTTTGGTGCTGGGCATCCTATCTGATGTGTGTCCTAGCTCTCGTGTTCATTTCCCAAGCTCTTTGCATCCGGAGTCTCCTGTACTACAGTGGCATCTCCAGACAGCTTACTGCAGGCACCAGTTAACGTCCTCCTGCACAGTGCTGTTCTCAGGGACATCCACCCGTTCCTCCCTGCAGCTTGCAGGAAGACCATGTTTTCTTCTCTGCCACCTTTCCCTGTCTCCCCAGCTTCCTGTTTATCTAGAAGCCTATGAGTGCTCTTTTAAAATCCAAGGTAAATCTTCAAAAGAAATACCTATAAAATACCTACTGTTTTGTTCCATAAGGTAAAAGTATCCACTGTACAAAATAAGCTGTAATTCACTGAGATGTATATACACTTTGCATGTTGTATATCTAGTGGTTTGGTTAGTTATTTATATAGTAACACTTCTGCAAATTGTTTCTAAAGGAAGTTTCTAGACACTTACTAATTAAAAAAGCTTTGGGGGTGGGGCTGGCACTGTGGCACAGTAGGTTATCCTCCGCCTGTGGCGCCAGCATCCCATATGGGTACTGGTTCTATTCCTGGCTGCTCCTCTTCCAGTGCAGCTCTCTGCTATGGCCTGGGAAAGCAGTAGAAGATACTTAAGTGCTTGGGCTCCTGGCTTTGGTTCGGCTCAGCTCTGACCTTTGCGACCATTTGGGGAGTGAACCACAGAATGAAGACCTTTCTCTCTGTCTCTCCCTCTCACTGTAACTCTACCTCTCAAATAAAATCTTAAAATAAATAAATAAATAAAGTTTCGGGGAAAACATTGTGGCCCAGCAGGTTAAGCTGCCACTTGGGTGGCCATATCCCATATTAGAGTGCCTAGTATTGAGCCCCACATCCATTTCTAATCCAGCTTCCTACTGTAGCATACCTTGGGAGACAGCAGTGGTAACTCAAGTGCTTGGGTCTGTGCCACCCACATGGGAGACCCAGATGAAGTTCCTGACTCCTGGCTTTGGCATAATCTGGCCTGAACCAGTTGTGGGGATTTGAGTAATAAACTAGCAGATGGAAAATCTATTCTTTGTCCCCCACCCAATATCTCTCTCTTTCCCTCTCACTCACGTACACACTCACCATCTGTCTCTGTTCGTGTCACTCTGCCCTTCAAATAAATAAACTTTAAAATTTTAATCTTTTGTTTGTTTTAAATGTTGTTTATTTGAAGGTCAGAATTAGAGAGGGAGAGAAAGAGATCTTCCATCCACTGGTTCACTCCCCAAATGGCCACAACAGACAGGGCTGGGCCAGGCTGAAGCCAGGATCCAGGAGCTTCTTCCAGGTCTCCCACTTGGGTGCAGGAGCCCAAGCACTTAGGCCATCATCTGCTGCTTTCCCAGGCACATTAGCAGGGAGCTAGATCAGAAGTTGCACACCCGGAACTCGAACCAGCACCAATGTGGGATGCCATCACTGCAGATAGTGTCTTAACCCACTAGGCCGTAGCTCTGGCCCCAAATTTTTTAATGTTTGAGAAAAGGAGGGGCCAGCTTTTTGGTGTAGCAGGTAACGCAGCTGGCTATAGCGCTGGCATTTCATATGGGCAGCAGTGAGTCCTGGCTGCTCTGTGTCAGATCCAGCTCCCTGCTAGTGAGCCTGGGAATGCAGCAGAGCTGTCTCAAGTCCTTGGACCCCTGTACCCACATGAAACTCCTGGCTCCTGGCTTCATCCTATCCCGGCTCTGGCTGTTGCAGCCGTTTAGGGAGTGAACCAGTGGATGGAAGATCTCCCTCCGTATCTCCCTCTGTTTCTTTCTGTAATTCTGACTTTGAAATAAATAAAACATTAAAAAAAAAAAAAAGAAAAGAAAAGCAGAGGGGCCAGGTCTGTGGTAAACAGGTTAAACCACAGTCTACACCAGCATCCCATTGAGCACCAGTTTGAGTCTGGGGTGCTCCACCTCTGTGCCAGCTCTCTGCTACCCACATGGGAGACCTGGATGGAGTTTTAGACACCTGGGCTTTGGAGTGGCCCTACCCTGGCCATTGCAGCCATTTGAGAAATGAACCAGCAGATGGACAATCTCTTTCCTTCTCCCTCTTGCTCGCTTTCTATAACTCTGCCTTTCAAATCAATAAGTAAATCTTTTTTAAAAAGGAAAAAGGCAGAAAAAGACTATTAGTGAAATTTCAAAATTTAATTCATTGTATAGAGTAAACATGTATCAGTGGAAAACGGGATTTTAATGTTTACTTTTAACAATCTTAGATCATCTTACAACATATGTATATTTTTACAAAGTAAGATGGAAAACTGTTCTGTCTTAAAACCTGCACTCTTTATTTTAGCTGGACCAGCTGTTCCTTCAGTTGTGACCTATCCAAAACGGAGTCAGACCAGCACTGCAGATAGTGACCTCAAAGAAGATGGAATCCCCTCCCGGAAAACGAGCGTCAGTGCTATTGGAGGCAAGGGAATTGCTCCAGCCAGCCCAATGCTTGGGAATGCAAGTAATCCCAATAAGGCAGATATTCCTGAACGCAAGAAAAGCTCTGCTGTCCCTAGTGTAAGTAGTGTTGATCCAGAGAGTGCTCCTGTGCGTGTAGTGTTGGAGTTTACACTCCCTCTTACCTCTTAGCCGTAACAGAATACTTGAGACTGGGTAATTTATTTTCGCTGGAGTGGGCAACCCAAGATAGGGTTCCAGCAAGGGTAATATCTGGGGAGGGCTATGCTGTTTCCAAGATGGTTCCTTGTGGAACCAGCGTTGTGGTGCAGTAGGTTAATCCGCTGGGTGTGACCACAGCATCCCACATGAGCACCCATAAGAGTCCTGATTGTTTCTCTTCCTATCCAACTCCCTGCTTATGCATCTGGGAAAGCAGTGGAAGATGGCTCATGTGGGAGAACTTTATGGAGTTCTTCTCTCCTGGCTTTTGACTTGCTCCTACCTGAGCTGTTGTGGCTATTTGGGGAGTGAACCAACGATGGAAAATATTTCTTGGCGCCTGGCGCTTTAACAAAGTAAGCTAAGCTTTCAGCTGTGGCGCCGGCATCCCATATGGGTGCCCGTTTGTGTCCCAGCTGCTCCTCTTCTAATCCAGCTCTCTGCTATGGCCTGGGAAAGCAGTGGAAGATGGCCCAAGTGCTTGGGCCCCTGCACCCACTTGGGAGAGCCAGAAGAAGCTCCTGGCTCCTGGCTCCTGGCTCCTGGCTCCAACCTGGCCCAGCGCTGACTGTTGCAGACATTTGGGAATCGAGCCAGCAGATGGAAGACCTCTCTCTGCCTCTGCCTATGCCTCTCTGCAACTCTGCCTTTTAAATAAATAAATAAAATCTTTAAAAAGGGGAAAAAAAGAAATTGGATATTTTAAGAAATATTTCTTTTCATATATATCCTTCCCCCCTCTCTCTGCTTTTGCCTTTCAAATAAGAAATAACTCTTAAGGAAGAAATAAAAAAAGGAAAGGAATTTAAAAAAAAAAAAAAATGGGGCCGGCGCCGCGGCTCACTAGGCTAATCCTCCGCCTGCGGCACAGATTCTGTCCCGGTTGCCCCTCTTCCAGGCCAGCTCTCTGCTGTGGCCCGGGAGTGCAGTGGAAGATGGCCCAGGTCCTTGGGCCCTGCACCCACATGGGAGACCAGGAGAAGCACCTGGCTCCTGGCTTCGGATCAGTGCAATGCACTGGGCACAGCGCACCGGCCATTGGAGGGTGAACCAGTGGCAAAAGGAAGACCTTTCTCTCTGTCCACTCTGCCTGTCAAAAAAAAAAAAAAAAGAAAAGAAAGAAAGAAAAAAAAGGTGCCTTGTTGCTATGTTCTCTGAAGGAGACAATTGCTGTGTCTGGGACAAACTTACTCCATAATTTTTTTTTTTTTTTTTTTTTTAAGATTTTATTTATTTGAAGAGGCAGAGAGAGAGAGAAAGGTCTTCCATCCGCTGACTCACTTCCCAAATGGCTCCAGTGGCCGGAGCTGAGCCAATTTGAAGCCAGAAGCCAGGAGCTTCCTGGTCTCCCATGTGGGTGCAGGGGCCCAAGCACTTGGGCCATTTTCTACTGCTTTCCCAGGCCATAGCAGAGAGCTGGATTGGAAGTGGAGCATCTGGGCCTCCCAACTGAATCCCATATGGGATGTGGGCACTGCAGGCAGCGGCTTTACCTGCTACACCACAGTGCCAGCCCTTCCCTAAAGCTCTTTATTAGACACTAAGCTATTGATGAAGGCAGAACCCTCGTGGCCCACTCGCCTCATGAGAGCCTAACCTCTTAACGCTGTTGAATTGGAGAGTGTTTCAACATGCTTTTTCAAGGGATGCAGCATGTCACATGATAGCACCCCACGTAAGACCTGAGTGATCAGATCTTCTTTCTGGGCCTGTCCAGTGACTCCCAAACATCTGTTAAGCTCTAGGTTGTGATAGGCACTGAGAAATGGGCTGACCTGTTAGCTCAGAGGATGTGAAGTGCAGCGTACAGTGCCAGCAGACAGAAGCCTCCTGGGGCCTGACTGCATGCCCTAGCCACGTGTTTGCACTGAGTCTTCGGAGGGCTGTTAGGAGCAAGGACATTGTTGGAGTCCTTGCCATGTGCCAAGGATCACGAATTAATGAAGTCACAAGGGGAAGGAAATGCGAGAGAGCATTAGGTGATTGTCTGTACTTACACTGCTGACCTGAACCCAGCTCCATCCAGGACTCCCAGGGGTGGCAGGGGCCCAAGCACTTGGGCCATCTTCTGTTGCTTTTCCCAAGCCATTAACAGCTGGACTGGAAGTAGAACGTCTGGGACACAGTGGTGCTCCTATGTGATGCTAGCACCGCAGAGGGTGGCTTTACTACCCACTGTGCTATAACATCAGCCCCATAGAATCTTGCTTTTTAGCTTTGAAAAATATTTGCTTTTAAAAACAGATGATTACCCTCTGTCCTATTTAAAGTAATTCACGAATTATTACTTTATTGTTTTTGTAGACCAGCTTTACTTTTTTTAAAAAAAAATATTATTGAAGAAATAGGGTTACAGACAGAGACAGAAGGATCTTCTATCTGCTGGTTCACTCCCCAGATGGCCACAACAGCTGAAGCTGGGCCAGTCCAAAGCCAGGAGCCAGGAGCTTCTTAAGGATCTCCCACTTAGGTAGCAGAGGCCCAAGCACATGTGTAATCCTGTCCTGCCTTCCCAGGCCATAAGCAGAGAGCTAGATCAGAAGAAAGAGCAGCTGAGACACAAAACTGGTGCCCATATGGGATGCTGGCACTGCAGGCGAAGGCTTATCCTACTATGCCACAGCGCCAGCCCCTGTAGACCAGCTTTTCAGAGCCAATCTACCATGGTTACTTTGCGTTTCTTCTGCCAGGAGAGAGCATAGAGATTACTGTCCTCAAACCCTCTTCTGATGTTTTGGACATTGTGGTTGATGTTTTAGTATAATTTGATTTAATGACTGAGTATTCATGTCTGTGTAGGTAAATTCTTTTGTTGTTGTGCTGTACTTGGCCAAATAATGGAACATAAAAATGCCCTTTTTTGTAGAGTAACACAGCATCTGGTGGAATGACACGGCGAAATACTTACGTTTGCAGTGAGAGAACCACAGCTGATAGACACTCAGTGATTCAGAATGGCAAAGAGAACAGGTACAAAATTTCACCTGTGTTTGCAAGAAAATTTGTTTCTTTTTTTTCCCCCAAGATAAATGGTAGCATGTTATTTACTTCTTGGTTTTTATCGTCAAAATTCAAGCATTAACAGTCAGTATTTTCTAATGATAGGTTAAATTTGAGTGCTTATTTTTAGAAAGACTTTAGGATTCAAAGTGTCCAGAGCCTGAACCTCCTGACTGGATGTGTGATAATGAGAAGGGTTGCCTTAAACCAGGGAGATTTCCCAGAGGAGGTAGATGGTAAACCATGGTTTCATTGTAGGACAGTGAATAAGGAAATGAAATAATTTAATTTTTTGCACGTTAATTTCTTGCACAAAGGCCAAAAGAGAGAAGGGATGAAGGCCTGAGACCAGGAGTCACACCCTTGAAGGATGTGCCAACGTCAGCTGTTTGCCACAGGTAGCAGAGTGGTAGCGTAGTGTCCACCTTAGGAAGAGACCACTGGAGAGTCCAGGAGAAGCAGAGGTGTTTTCCTCTGGCTGAGGAGCAAGCATGCATGGGAGGAGCATGATTGACAACGTGAAGCGTGTGAGACGTCAGTGAGGAGAGCATCATACTGCAGGGGACTTTCTTGAGGTTAAAGTTCCGGAAACTGCAAGGTAGAGTTAGTTTGAGGTTAAAGAGAAGAAAAGAAAGAAAAAGAGAAACATTAGATATATTGTAAATAGAACAAATTTACCAGGCTCTTACGGATTGTGTTATTTTTGGAAGAGTTGTGTAAACTAAGTTGACGTTAATGTGACGTGAGTCAGGGTGCCGAGGTGGAAATCTGTAAAACCGTGTGTTGTCCTGTGGCCTCCTCACTGGAGCGTTATTTAATGGTCATGTCTGGCATCGTCGTTCTTTCTTTTTTTCTGACATTAAACTGCATTGTAAGGTTTCTGTTTTTGGATCTCATTGATGACAGGAAATGTGGCATCACTAACTTCAGTGACTGCTGAAGCAGACTCTTCCTCCGCCCTTAAGACCACACTGTGTGTCATTTCCCTGTCTCGCAGTCACTGGAGTCTGAGTTGTAAAGTGACATTTATTATTTAGTGCTTTTAGAAATATTTTCATTTTTGTGTTCTCTTTTCTGACTCTGTGTTTATGTGTAACATTATATTTTTCCTTATGATTAAAAATCATTAAGAACTAGAGTTTGGCAACTGGGCTGATTCATAGATAATGATTGGTATACTTATTTCTTTGTATTAGTCTCTGATTTTTTTTTTAATTCTCTGTCAAATTTCTTAGAGTTCAAAAGTGACTTAATATGAGATACATTTGCATATGTGTGTACATGAATGTGTGTGTATTGGTGTGTACATATGTATATGACTTTACTAGAAGTTTCTAATGTTACAGATTTCTGCCTGCAGGACAGGGAAAACTTTCTGTGACCCCTCTTGTTATCACAAATGATCCTCGGTTCTTGCACTACTCTGCCGGGCTCCTTTCAGGCTTTACACCGTATGGTGCTGTGAGGTAGAGTGTTCAGACCGAGAACCGCCATCTGTCATTTGTCCCCACTTTGTGTCTGTGCACTCAGCAGGGCTTGTGTGCGCGCCCATTCTCTGCCCACTGACCTTCCCCATGGTACTCAGCTCGCCCTGTGGAAGTGGTTTTGAGGCTTCTTAAATTTCACTGGAGGCGCTGCCTTTCTGTGTTCCCTGGGGACTGACTCTTCAGTGGCCTGGACCTGGCCTCGTTGCTTCTCAGTACTAATCACTGAGATACTTAGCGTTTGAAGGTGCTGCCTTTAACAAGTCAAAGCCCCAGCACCAAACCCTACAAGACAGGGCCCACAGTTTTAGTAGTATCTGAATTTTCATTTTCTTTCTAATAAATGAATTGAAAATCTGTGTAAGCAACTGTTGAGCACAACAGACACCCCTTGGGATGCCCGCATCCACACTGAAGTGCCTCATTTGAGTCGTGGCTCCACTTCATTTCTAGCTTCTTGCTAATAGGCTCTATTAGTGGCAACAACTGATGGCTTAAGTACTTGGGTCCCTGCCAACCCCTTGGGAGACCTGGATTGAGTTCCAAACTCCTTACCTCACTCTGGCCCACCCCTGGCTGGTACAGGAATTTTGAGTCTTCCTTTAGATGCACAAATCTCTCTGCACAGAGGGCTTCTTAGGCAGATTGTTGCTTTTTCCTCTCCTCTCCCACATATCCATCTTATACCTTCATTGATTTACAATACTAGTAAGTTACAAGATCCTGCACCTGTTAACTTCGGAAACAACCACACTGAATTTCATTCCTAGTCTGAACTTAAGTGTGTTAGACTTCTTTCTTCTGGATGTGTTCATTGAGAACTTCAACCTGAGAACAGTCATGGCTGATAAAAGCTATATGAAGACTTAACCAGTGTCTCAAGCTTTTGAATATAGGATGATGTTTGGGGATGGGGTGTCTTAATTGTCATTTTTTTTAAAAGATTTATTTATTTATTTGAAAGAGTTACACAGAGGAGAGGCAGAGAGAGAGGTCTTCCATCCGATGGTTCACTCCCAAGTTGGCCACAACAGCCAGTACTGCGCTGATCCGAAGCCAGGAGCTTCTTCCAGGTCTCTCATGTGGGTGCAGAAGCCCAAGGATTTGGGCCATCTTCTAGTGCTTTCCCAGGCCATAGCAGAGAGCTGGATCAGAAGTGGAGCATCTAGGACTTGAACCAGCACCCATATGGGATGCCAGCGCGTCAGGCCAGGGCGTTAACCTGCTGCACCACAGCGCTGGCCCCATCCTATTTCTTTCTCTTGCCTAATAGCTCTAGCCGAGACTTCAGTACTGTATTGAAAAGGAGTGTTGGTGTTGAAGGTGGGCGTCTCTATCTTGTTTCCCCACACCATATCTCAGAGGAAGCATCTCCACTTTCAACTTTTCCTCAGCATGATGTTGCCTGTGGGTGTGTCATATTTAGCTTTTATTATGTTGAGACGTGTTCCTGCTGTGGCTGATTTATTGAGGATTTTTATCATGAAGGTATGTTGAGTTGTAGCAAATGCTTTTGAAGATGAGTTTCACAAGACAGATTTTTTTTTTTTTTCTTAATTTATTTGAAAGAGTTAGAGAGGTCCTCCATCAGCTGGTTCACTCCCCAGATGGCTGCAACAGCAAGAGCTGTGCCGATCCGAAGCCAGGAGCTTCCTCCAGGTTTCCCACGTGGGTCCAGGGGCCCAAGGACTTGGGCCATCTTCTACTACTTTCTTAGGCAACAGCTGAGAGCTGGATCAGAACAGCCCAGACTAGAACCAGCACCCATATGGGATTCCAGTGCTTCAGGCCAGGGCTTTAACCCCCTGTGCCACAGCGCTTACCCCGACAGTCTAATTTATTTAAAAAAAAAAAAAAAAAAAAAAAAAAAAAGGAAAGATTTATATTTATTTGAAAGGCAGAGAGAGAGAAAGAGAGGTCTTCTATCCACTGGTTCACTCCCCAAATGGCCTCAGCAATGAGAGCTGGGCCATTCAAAGCCAGGAGCCAGGAGCTTCCCCCAGGTCTGCCATGCAGGTACAGGGGCCCAGGGACTTGAGCCATCTTCCACTGCATTCCCAGGCCATAGCAGAGAGCAGGATCGGAAGTAGAGCAGCTGGGACTCCAAATGGTGCCTATATGGGATGCCAGCACTGCAGGCAGTGGCTGTATGCTGTTCGATAGCACTGGCCCCAGTAATTGATTTTTTTTACATAGGTTTTTCCTTTTGAGAATTAGTTTTACTTGTTGATTTTTTAAAGACTTTATTTATTTATTTATTTATTTGAGAGAAAGACAGAGAGATTCTCCTTTTGCTGGTTCAGTCCTCATTGACAAAAATGGGGCTGGGTCAGGCTGAAGCCAGGAGCCAGGAGTTTCTTTGGATCTGCCACAAGCACTTGGACCGTCTTCCCCTGCTTGACCAGGTGTGTTAGCAGGTCGCTGAATTTGAATTGGAGCAACAGAGATTCAAACTGGTTCCCATATGGGATGCCAGTGCTGCAGGCCTTGGCTTTAACTCACTGCACTACAGCACAAGCCCATTTGTTGATCCTTGACTGGTCCAATCTTTCTTTTTATTTTATGAGCTTCACTATTTGCAAAATAAAGCTATAAGCAAGCATTTGGTGTAACAATTAGGATGCTGCTTGGGGTGCCTGAATCCCATATTGGAATGCCGGGGTTCTAGTCCCACCTTCACTTTTGATCCAGCTTCTTGCTGATGCACACCTGAGAGGCAGCAGGTGTGATGGCTCAAGTACCCATGTGTGAGAGACCCAAAAGCTTGGGCCATCTTCTGCTTTCACAAGCTATAGCAGAGAGCTAGATCAGAGGAGGAGCAGCTGGAACACGAATTGGTGCCCATGTGGGATGCTGGCACCGCAGGCAGAGACTTATCCCACTACGCAACAACGCCAGCCCCTGAATATGCTTTTAGTCAGCAACTAAAACTTTTCATGTCAGAATATTCTGATATGAGCTAAAACATCCTATCAGACTGATTCAGACCACCTGTCCTTTACCTCAAGTGGATTAAAGGCTTTATTTATTTATTTATTTTTTAAGAAAAAAGTAAACATAAAATAAAACAGTTGGGAAGATTAATAGGAATTCAACTTCTTGCAACTTGAATTTTACAAAAAATATTGTTATTTCTGTAAGATTTAAGACATGGTGCTTCCTTGGACCCAGAACTACTAAAAATGTAATACAGCTGCTGTTCTGCTTACATGGAATGTTGTTTACTGGAGTGTGACTGTAACCATAATTGTTAACACTTCTCTGGAAAAGGAAATATTGTTCAAGCTTCCACAGCAACCAGCTTTTGAAAATGTAGCTTGTTATGTTTTTGGAGCTGTTGTAAATACAATTTTTGCGAGTTTGAGTCTATGAACTTAAAATTCGGAAGACGTTTACTGAGTTACTGTTTCTGTGTCAGGACAGTTGTCTACCACAGGAGCCAAAAGCACAGATCTGTTTTATTGCTCGTTTAATGGAGGATATGGAAGGACATGAACTGTATCCAAAAAATTATTGATTTAATCACCTTTAAGATTGGTGCATCATAAAACTTAGCAGTTTATAATGGAAATGTCAACTTGGCAGTCTTTCTGAGAGAGGACTCTGGCTGTAATGAGGCCAGGTCCAACAGCTCACATACCTGTAGGTCTTGCCTGTACGTGTCTCATGGATAGATGGTATAGCTGCTGCTCTGCACTCAGTTGAACCTTTCCCTCCCCCTTGGTTTTTGGAATTAGTATTCTCCAGGGAAAAAGCAATCAACTCTTGCCTCCCCTCCCCCTGCTATTCTTGGTATATCCTTTGATCTCAGTTCCCGGTTTGGGCTAGAAAATGTCAACATGTGAGCATATTAACCTGTCCTGAATAGGTAAAACAGCAGAGAAAATAATTGTGTTTATCTGTGATGTGTTAGAAAATTACAATTTTTATACAAATATATGTCTCTTTGTACACACATACAAGGAACAACCAGGCATTTCTTTAAATACCTGAGTCAGGATTCTCTGCTGGAGGTGACAGAAAACCCTGTCCAAACACACTGACATTAAAAGGGCATCTTTAAAAGAGTGGATATTTGGTGCAGCAGTTAAAGTCTCCCCCTTCGGGATGACTGCATCCTGTATCAGAATCCCTGGATTCGTGTCTCAGCTCTGCTTCTGAGCCAGCTTCCTGCTAATGTACACCCTGGATGGCAACACGTACTGGCTCGAGTGTTTGCTACCCCTGTGGAATATCTGTATTGAATCCCAGGCTGCTCTCTGGCCTGGCCCAGCACCTAGTTGTTGCAGACATTTGGGAACCAGTGGATGGGAGATCGATCTCTCTCTCTCTCTCTCCCTTCCAAATAAATGAATAAATAAGTTTTTCTTAAATTTTTAATAAAATGAGACTGGGATTGGTGTTGTTTGTTTGTTTTTTGTTTTTAGCATAACAGGATGCTGCCTTGATTGTCTACGTACCATATCAGAGTACCTGGGTTTGACTTTTAGCTCTACTTCTGATTCCAACTTCCTGCCAATGTGCACACTCTGGGAAGCAGCAGCTTATGGCTCAAGTACTTCTGTCCTTGACACACCTCAGAGACCCAGACTGAGTTCTGGGCCCCTGCGGTTTGGCCTGGTGCAGCCCAGGCTGTTGCAGGCATTTGAGGAGTGAACCAGGGAATAGATCACCGATCAGTTGATTGATCTCTCATTCACTGCCCTTCATTTAAATAGGGGAAAATGAGATCTTTCTACTTATTTATTATATAAGGCATTTTTTTCCAGTTATTCTCTGATTATATAGAGCCACTCTCCAAAAGCAGAGGGGAGAATTTTCAAATAAAAATGCAAAGACAGGTGTGGGTGTTGGTGCAGCAGGTTAAGCCACCACTTGGAATGCCTGTATCCTATATAGGGAGTGATGGTTTGAGTCCTAACTACTCTACTTCCAATCTGCCTTCCTGCTCTATCATCCAGGAAGCAGTAGATGATGGCTCCATTGCCTGGGCACTGCTACCAATGTGGGAGACCCACATAGAGTTCTAGGCTACTGGCATCAGCCTGTCCCATCCCTGGCTGTTGGCATTTGGGGAGTAACTCAGCAGATGGAAGCATTCTTTTGCTCTCTACCTTTCAAATAAATGAAAATAAACTTTTCTAATGTAAGCAGCCCTTCTTGACCAGTTTATTTTATTTTTTAATTTTATTTTTGACAGGCAGAGTGAATAGTGAGAGAGAGAGAGAAAGGTCTTCCTTTGCCGTTGGTTCATCCTCCAATGGCCGCCGCGGCCGGTGCGCTGTGGCCGGTGCACCGCGCTGATCCGAAGGCAGGAGCCAGGTGCTTCTCCTGGTCTCCCATGGGGTGCAGGGCCCAAGCACTTGGGCCATCCTCCACTGCACTCCCGGGCCATAGCAGAGAGCTGGCCTGGAAGAGGGGCAACCGGGACAGAATCCGGAGCCCCAACCGGGACTAGAACTTGGTGTGCCGGCGCCGCTAGGCGGAGGATTAGCCTGTTGAGCCAGGGCACCGGCCTTTGACCAGTTCATTTTAAAGACCTGTCTCCCTCATGTTAGGAATGTCAGAATTCCAGTAGCTTGTTTTTGGACTGACTTGTCTCCTTAAGAAGAGCATGTATTGATTACCTGCTTTGCCTGGGCCTCCGTCTGACCCCACAGGACACCCTGACAAGATCATGGGCCATTCTTCCAGGGAGTCCCAGCAGGAAAGAGTCCCTGTGATGCAGTGTGGCACACATGACTACAGACGCTAAAGGAGCAGCACATCAGGAAACCTCATGGAGGAAATGACCTCCAGAGTGCATGGGTGCCCGCTCTCCAGGCAGAGGGGAAGTCCTGGAGAAGTTCACTGACTGGTGCTGATCAGGAGAGCCAGAGTCAGGTTCCAAGAGGAAGCAACAGAAGGTGGAGCCTGGCAGTGTGGCAGGGTGCAGACCGCAGGTACCTGAAAGGGTATGAGCAGATGAGTGACAGGCCATGTTTGTGTTGTGAGGATAGATTGGAGGTATAGGATGAAGTCAGGGAGATGATGAAGATGAGGAACAAAGCCCTACGCCAAGATTCTGATGGCAGAGGTGGACAGAGAGGGCCGACTGAAGAACTGCTAGACATTGACACCGGGGTCTGTGTCACAGATGTCACAGAGGTCTGTCAGTGGGAGTTGAGGAAGGGAAGCACTTGCCAGTGTCTCTAGATCTCAGACACAGGAAAGATTCCTGCTAAAAGATGTTGAAAAGATACTATGTGAATTTTAAAATTCTGTTGTCCCTAATGGAAAGAAACTGTCCCTTGGGATCCTGCAGATGTCATGACTGAACTGGAGTTGAGTAGGAGTGGTCATAGTGAGTCCTCCAGGGGTGGCTTTGGCCCTTCACTGTCTGTGCAGGTGAACTGCAGCCTTCAACCACCAGGGTCTGTAAAAAGCTAATTTGCTCTAAAGAATTTTCCCATCTTGAAAGAAGGAGCTTTGATGACTCTTTAGGAACTTTGGCTGTCCTTTATAAAGGAATAGATGTCCTATGAGGAGCAAAGTTTTAAACTATTGTTAAAAGAACGTGGCTGGTGCCGCGGCTCACTTGGCTAATCCTCTGCCTGCGGCGCCGGCACCCCGGGTTCTAGTCCGTTGGGGCACCAGATTCTGTCCCAGTTGCTCCTCTTCCAGTCCAGCTCTCTGCTGTGACCCGGGAAGGCAGTGGAGGATGGCCCAAGTGCTAGGGCCCTGCACCCACATGGGAGACCAGGAGAAAGCACCTGGCTCCTGGCTTCGGATCGGCGCAGCGCGCCAGCCGTAGCAGCCATTTGGGGGGTGAACCAACGGAGGGAAGACTTTCTCTCTCTCTCTCTCTCTCTCTCTCTCACTGTCTAACTCTGCCTGTCCAAAAAAAAAAACAAAAACAAAAAACAGGATATGATATGTAACAACTATTAACTACACTCTTGACGTTAGTAGTCCGCTGAAAATATGTCAGTGTGTTTTCGGGAAGATTGACAGCACAATATGCTTATCTCAGTTGTCCCCTCTCATCCAAGGTTTTACTTTGGACAATTTCAGCTACCTAGTGTCAGCCATAGTCCAGAAAAACTAAATGGAAAATTCTAGAAATTATTCATAAATTTCCATTTCTTTCACTTTTTAAATATTTATCTATTTGAAAGTAGAAAGGGAGAGAAGGAAAGGGATCTTCCATCCACTGGTTCACTTCCCAGATGGCCACAGTGCCTAGGTCTGGACCAGGCTGAAGCCAGGAGCCAGGAACTCTATCCTGGTCTCCTGCATGAGTGGGTATGGACCCAAGTATTTGGACCATCTTCTGCTGTCTCCCCTGGTATGTTAGCAGGAAGCTGGATCAGGACAGTAACTGGGACTGGAACTAAGATGTGATGTCACAACTAGCTGAACCAGCAGTGCCACAATGCTGGCCCCAATTCTTAAGTTTTAAGCAACTTCTTTTACAGTATATTTTTCTATATTATTATTGTTAATTTCTTACTTTGCCTGATTTATAAGTGAAATCTTATCATTGATATGTGTGCATAGGAGAGAACACAGTGTATCAGGTTCTGAACACCTTAGACTGTGTCCGTCAGGATTAAAGGGAATCGCTGTTTTGCCTGTAGCAAACTCAGAGGGTGCTGTTACTCTCACATAGATAGTTCACACGGAACACTTAGTCTTTAAGTTAATAAACTTTTAAATTTCTGTTTGAAAAAAAGCCAGCTCTAGGTTATCAGATATACCAAAATCCTCAAAACAAGATAAGAGATTTTTGTTCTTTCACAAAGCTGAGATTGTCTGGGGAGGAAGGTGTGTGCTTTGAATAGCATTTTCCTCTTTTTTCACCATTACTCCATCATACTGTTGTTTCTGCCTCTGCCTGAACCCAAACCCCTCCCAGCCTGACAGAAGTGTTCGCTTACGCAGCTAGCCCTGCCTCAGTTTGTGCCACATCCTCCACCTGCCGGCTGAGACATCAGAAGTCGATGTCGATGTCAGCCTGTGGGCACCCCAGGATGATGCTAACTCCAGTAGACAGTGGAGGGGATAACTTCAAGGCTGTGTAAGAAAAATCCACATTCCTGTGAAACTGCTGTGTACCCACTGCTGCTCAGTTTTGTGCCGTGGATTTTATAGTCCAAGATTTTGTTACAGTTGTCCCCAAGGTGTCCTTCAATGTGATTGTGATTAAGCACATCCTGTCCCTGTCCTTGGTCATCTGTGTGTTTTTGTGCCTTCGCATACCACAAAGGGCAAAAGAAATTCCTTCTCCCTCCTGAGTTGCCTTCAGCATGTGGGATTTTATGCCATTTGTGCTTCCAGACATTTTAGTTGCCTGTTGTTTACTTACGCCTCCATATCCTTTCTTTCTTTTACGTTGGCACAGTTCTCTACATGGAAGCAATTTGAGAGGGAAGCAGAGGGGAAAAGCTTGAGTCGGCCGTTCTTGTCCTAAATTCCCTTCCATTAATCTTGTCCTTAAAGACTGTATGTAAACTGGAACTCCATGAAGCTTTCTCTTACATGCTGTTGCTTGGTCCCCTGTCCCACTTCCTTTTGTTTGTAAGTCCTATAAGCACCTCTTGGATTTGGGTTTGTTATACCTGACTTGCTGCCCTGGGAAGTGATGTGAATTCTCTGTGCCATGATTTTGTGAACAGGAGATCTCAGAGCCTCCTATTTCTGATCTCACAGCACCGTCCCTGACCAGAGGACCCCAGTCGCTTCAACTCACAGTATTAGCAGTGCAGCCACTCCGGATCGAATCCGCTTCCCAAGAGGCACTGCCACCCGTAGCACTTTCCACGGCCAGCCCCGGGAGCGGCGAACTGCAACATACAACGGCCCACCTGCCTCACCCAGCCTGTCCCATGAAGCCACACCATTGTCCCAGACCCGAAGCCGAGGCTCCACTAACCTTTTTAGTAAATTAACTTCAAAACTCACAAGGAGGTAAGTGCAGATGATGCTGGTTGTTTGGGAACAAATAGAGCAAAAGGAGAAATGTCTTTTGTGGTTTGTGAAGCTGCTTCATGGAAGGTTTTCATTCTGCCTTTAGCTCCTCTTATTCTGATTTATGTAAATCTAGATAACTAAAACCTTTACAACAGAAACTGCAGAGCTCAGAGTCTTTTCACAGCACTTAGAAAGTTATCTAGGCCGGCGCCGTGGCTCAACAGGCTAATCCTCCGCCTTGCGGCGCCGGCACACCAGGTTCTAGTCCCGGTCAGGGCACCGATCCTGTCCCGGTTGCCCCTCTTCCAGGCCAGCTCTCTGCTGTGGCCAGGGAGTGCAGTGGAGGATGGCCCAAGTGCTTGGGCCCTGCACCCCATGGGAGACCAGGAGAAGCACCTGGCTCCTGCCATCGGAACAGCGCAGTGCGCCGGCCGCAGCGCGCTACCGCGGCGGCCATTGGAGGGTGAACCAACGGCAAAAGGAAGACCTTTCTCTCTGTCTCTCTCTCACTGTCCACTCTGCCTGTCAAAAAAAAATAAATAAATAAAAAAAATAAAAAAGTTAAAAAAAAAAAAAAGAAAGTTATCTAGCACTTGGAAGCTTTCTGCTGTTAACTGCTCCTTGTGATCAGGCATATGTTCACTGCAGTTAGCACAACCCCAAGTCTATACAGGTATAAGCAGCTGGCATTCCATAGTAGGCACCAAAGAAAGTTACATAGTCCTGGTCATCATCCCAGCTTTGGGAGAGAGGGACACCTCCTGCTCTCTCACTTCATTGACATTAAGAGAACTGCGCTTGTTCCAATTTAAATCCTAACATTGTTCTCTTTCTTGGTCTCAGAAAGTTGTATTACAACAATTAGTAACTTTACTCAAATGGCATAATTTTAGAAATAAAACCCTTAGTTTAGTCTCAGAATATCTAGTTGTGTATAAAATATCTCATATGTCCATTAGGCTGTGGGCTTTGAGAGACCCTAAGGGTCCTTCAAGGAGATTCTATTTCCATAACTAGTGTGGAAGTTGCAAAAGCCTAGACATATTGGCTGCTATAAGAAGATAGGAAACCAGACCTCTGGCCAGGAATGCACTCTGGAAGCCCAGGAGCCCTGCCGGTTCAGGGACTGGCCAGAGGAAATCTTTTGAAGTGAAGCTGAGCTATGGGTAGGTGGTCCCGATCCTGCAGGTGTTCCTGGGACAGACCCTTGCCTGTTGTCTGTAGCATACAGAGCAAGAGCAAAGTCTCCACTGCCAGGTTTACCCCATCTCCATTGTTTAAACTGTGAGCTAAGTGTCCCTTTTCAAGCTCCTTAATTACTCCAGTAATTTTATTTTATGTTAGACCAGTCATCCTTTAAGACTTGGATGAGTCATCTTGAATAGTGTTTATGTTCTGTTAGGATGTTCAGTACCTCGTTCGAGAGGATTTGTCACACCCATTAGCATTAACTGGCAGTCAGAGGAGACAGAGGTCTCAGCCTATCCTCATACTCTCTTCTCAGCCCTTCACTAAGACACCCCATCCAGAGTGCGTAAAACAAAAAGGTCTAAAGTGCTTTGCCAGGTTTGGGGAACCTGTTAGTGATCAGCAATGGAGACTGAGTTCAACCCAAGGAAAGTCTGGTGCCTTTCCCTGCCACGCCCCCAAATAATTCATTCCTTTTTCTCTGCTTGTCTCCCAGATCCTACCTCAGAAATGAGATCTTTCTATGAAAGTTGGGTGGTAGAAGATGGAGCCAGGTACCACTCACCTGGCTGTTTACCTCCCTATCCGGCTTAGTGTCACAGACGTTTCTCTCTCAGAGCCCTGAGCACAGAAAGAATGTGCCAGCAGTCAGGTTTCTGTGAGTTCAGAAAAGGAAGCTTTATGTCCTCATAGTTTGTTACATAATGGTTCTTTAAATAAAACCTTGCACACTCAAATCTTTGAGATGATTTGATTATCTTTGTGCCCTTTTCTGATCGTTTTAAGACTGCCATTAATAAGAACATCAGCTGCTGCTGGGATGCTTACCATGTGCTAAGATAGGTAAAGATGCATATCCATAGATAACTGTACTCGTTTTACACATACACATATGTGTATGATCTGGTAACATAGACATACACTCCCTTTGAGTCACGGAATCTCCACAGTCCACCCTGTAGGGTAGAGATTCCCCATTTTATAGAGGAAACTAACGATGAGGTTCTAAGATTAGGAAGTGCGTCCAAGATTCCTACAGCACAAAGGTGCCTGAGCCAGGTCGGTGGATCTCCAAAGAGGCCTGCAAGGTGCTGCGCTGTGCCTTCCTGGAGAGCTCAGCAAAGGCAGGCACGTTCCTGGTCTCTCATTTCTAAATACATTTATTTTGTGTTCAAACTGAAATTGGAAACTGAGGTTACTTGTTTTTAAAAAATTCTTGGGGCTGGTGCTATGGCGCAGCAGGTTAAAGCCCCGGCCTGCAGTGCCAGCGTCCTATATGGCCACCAGTTTGAGTCCCAGCTGCTTCACTTTTGATCCCACTACCTGCTAATATGCCTGGGAAAGCAGTAGATCCCCCTCTCCCCCTCCCCCTCCCCCTCCCCCTCCCTCTCCCTCTCCCCCTCCCCCTCTCCCTATTCCTCCCCCTCTTCCTCCCCCTCTGCCCCTCCCCCCTCCCTCTCCTTCCCCCTCTCCTTCCCCCTCTCCTTCCCCCCTCTCCTTCGCTCTCTCTGTCTACCCCCAAATTTTTACAGAAAGATAGCCTTTTCTCTGATTTTGTTTAAAGTTTGCAAACAGGTCTGTCTTCTCCCTTAGTACTAGCCACTTTGTTCTTAAAAAGAATTAAAATCCTTGCTGCTACATTGAAACTTCTATCCTCCCCTTAGCAATCACTGCTAGAATTAAAGTGGCAATGCCTGAAAAGCCAAGACGTTTGTCCGTAGCTGCTGCCTGTGAGGGAGCGCTGGGCTGGTCAGGTGTGAAGAAGGCTAGTGTCAGAAGACCTGCCCTCAGAGCGCTGGCTCTGGGGGACTGTGGGCTCCCCTGCAGCAGGCCCAGCCCATTCTGAGGGCCTGGAGATCCTTTTCCCTGCGGCACCATAGCCCAGACACAGTGCCTCTGGGCCCCAGCTGGATCTGTGTGATTCCGGCAAGAATCCAGATTGTTTGGTCTCCATCCTTCAGCTTCGTCCAAGGTCTTCCCTCTGTTGGGATGTGGTGGTCATGGGAGAAACAGCTAAGACAGGTGGTGATAGAGATTTTGACTGGTAACCCTGGGAAAGGAAAGTATAGATTAAAGACATTTTAATCACTTTCAAATAAATGTTCAAATAATATCACCTTGTATATCATGTAGTGCTTATTTATAAAATACTTTCATGTGTTCCTTTTTTTCTGTGTACGTGGTCTGATCATGAAGTGGTTGGCAGTTTTCTATAGTAGTTAAGATGTCTTTTTTGTTTATTTATCTATTTGAGAGAGAATTGGAGAAATATCTTCCATTTGCTAATTCACTCCCAAATTGGCCACAGTTGCCAGGGCCAGGAGCCAGACACTCCATCTGGGCCTGAAGCATTTGGGCCATCTCTTGCTGGTTTTCCTAGTGTGTTAGCAGGGAGCTGGATGGGGCAGAGCAGCTGGGCTTGAACTGGTGCTCCGAAATGGGACGCACTGGTATATAAAACAGGGCCAGAGTCAGCGCCAATTGGAAGAAATCCACATTTCATTGTTCCGTTCTGGCATTCAACAAATACATATGGGTGGGTGTAGTTCAGAAGTGGGCTGGTTTTACAAATGGAGGTTAACAGGTCCCATCCTGCCCTTGCTTAGGGAAGCTGATGACAGGAACATGAAACCCTGGAAACTCTTGTCGGGGTCTTGTCGGCACAGTTTACACATCTCATTCCTTTTCAGTTTATTACATAAAAATAAAATCCATACTGTTGCCTGATGACTTAATTTTCATTGAGATCTAAATCTCTGAATAGTATACTTTAAATCCCAATACTGTATTTTTTCTTAAAATGTGATTTATATCATACCATTGTAACAAGCATTCTGTAAATATTTAACTCATTTCTGAAATAAGTCGAACCTTTTAGTGGTTAAATATTTTATAATGACATTTATAATGCTTATATAGGAAGGTGAGATTTTTGTTCCTTAGATACTCATATTCTGAAGAAAATTTAGAAATGTTACTATTACATTGCAAAGCATGTCTTTAACACAAGACATTGAGTTTTATCTTTAAAGTATATCCATCTATAAAACTTCAAATACAATTATAGCCAATGTCAGTAGTATTTATTACTAAACATTCTCTTACAACTGCAGTTTTTAATTTCTGTTTCACACTCATTTAGTTATCTGCAATAATTTTACTTTTTCAACATGTTACCAGTTCATTGTTTATTGGCCAAAAGAGGAGCCCTGTGGTTTTTTTGTTGTTGTTGTTGTTGTTTTTTGTTTGTTTGTTTTTCTGTCTGTAACTGATTAGATTTTCTGTTTGGTTTGTGCAAGTCACTTTTGTTAATTTTTTTTTTTTTTGGCTTAATTTCTTTTAGAAACATGTCATTCAGGTTTATCAAAAGGTAGGATTTATATATACACACTTATTTTTTAATCCTCACTCCCAAATGGCTCCTGCAATTAACATCAGGTTTGGCTTTCTGGCCCTGTTTTTTCCTTAAAAACTAAACTTTCTGCTGAGAACTAAGTACTTATTTCCTTGAAAAGAAACTGGAAAGAAACAGATTAACTCTGTCAGACATTTTAAAGGAGCTCTGGCACCCATGCAACACAAGCCCTGTGCATGCTCTGTGCATTATCTGTCTTTGGTAGAATTATTTAGCATCCAAATAATTCTGTCTTCGTACTAATAACACTTGGCATGCTCCTGTTTGAAGAATGAGGGTCTCGGTAACTAGTGTGCAGTTACTGAGGAGCCGCAGGCTGTGAGAGGTAAGTGCCTTTGTGTTAGCCCTGGTGTTCACTGAAGTCTGAATTAGCAAGACTGAAATGGCAGAGGAGTTAGCTAATGCCCTGAGACTGGAAACAAGCATGGAATTCAGACCTACAGCCTCACTTGGTTTGGCTTTTTTTTTTTTTTTTTTTTTTTTGACAGGCAGAGTGGACAGTGAGAGAGAGAGACAGACAGAAAGGTCTTCCTTTGCCGTTGGTTCACCCTCCAATGGCTGCCACGGCTGGCGCGCTGTGGCCGGCGCACCGCACTGATCCGAAGGCAGGAGCCAGGTGCTTCTCCTGGTCTCCCATGCGGGTGCAGGGCCCAAGCACTTGGGCCATCCTCCACTGCACTCCCTGGCCACAGCAGAGAGCTGGCCTGGAAGAGGGGCAACCAGGACAGAATCCGGCGCCCCGACCGGGACTAGAACTCGGTGTGCTGGCACCGCAAGCGGAGGATTAGCCTAGTGAGCCGCAGCGCCGGCCTTTTTTTTTTTTTTTTTAAGAAATTAAGATATGAGCAGCTTTGTAGCAGAAGTGTTTTCATGTTTCCAGAAATTTGAAGTTAATAGTATTCCATTCAAAAGCCACTTTTTCGCCTGCACTGCAGAGAGCTCGTGTGCCTCACTGTCTTCACTCAGGCCCTGTAGTCAGTAGAGCTCCCATTCGGTTGAGGCTCTTTGATGATGGCCATTAAGAACGCCAGGAACTCTGCTGTCTAGAATGTGCACGTGCAAGGCGGGAAGCTGCCACCAAAGACCGCGTTCTGCCTGTGCCTCTCCATCAACGGAAGGCCAAGCTGTGGTTTTTGAAGAAACGGATGAGTCACTGCAAGGTTTTGTTAACATGAATTCTGTTAAAAACTAGAAAAATTTCATGCTTGCTTCCTGTTGGGAACTCCATTCTGTGATCTTTTTTAGAAAACATTTATTTCGAAGGCAGAGTGACAGAGAAAGAGAGAAAATGAGAGTGATCTTTATCCACTGGTTCATTCCATAAATGCCTACAACGGCTGGGGCTGGGGCTGGGGCTGGACCAGGTAGGTAGAAGCCAGGAGCCAGGAATTCCATCAAGCTGTCCTATATGGGTGGCAGGGACCCAACTCCTTGGGCCATCTTCTGCTTTCCCAGCCACATTAGTGGAAAATTAGATCAGAAGCATTGGAGCCAGGACTCAAATTGGCACTCCATTATGGGATGCCCGCATCCCCAGCAGCGGATTGACCACTGCACCACAATACCCACTCCTCCGTGATCAGTTTTTAAGCAGTCTTCCCAGCTGTCCAATTTTTCCTTGGACAGAAAATGTTATTGAATGTAGAATTTAACAGATAGCCTATTTCCTTTTAAGTGAAAACATGTTAGGCTGTGGGAGTGGTTAAAAAGCAAGAACGCTTCCATTCCAGCACCATGAGTGCGCTCCAAGAAAAGCCTGCCAGGACACCTCTGCCTGTGTGAGGTGGGTGTCCGGCCAGCCCCTTGCGCGGCCTCATGGAGAAGACGTGGCAGCTCAGTCAGGTGGAGGGGAGGAGTTTTAATAAGCCCCACTGGGACCAGACATGTTAGATGTATTCATTTTATAATGTCTGTACTAGCATGTAAGATTTCTTTTCTCTTTCCCACTTCTCTCTGCTTCTACACTCTATTCGTTGAGGCTTCCAACTGAATATGAGAGGAACGGGAGATATGAGGGCTCAAGGTGAGGGAAATAATTTTTACTTGAAATCTTTTGTAGATATTACCTAATTTCTGTGGCCCTGGCAACGCTGAGGTCTGGATAGTGTGTGTCCTTGTTGAGGTGGGCGGGTGCAGACCAGCTGGCTGTGCCACTGCTGGCAGCCACAGGAGGGCGCCTCCCTACTGCCAAAGCCTTCCCGGCTGCAGCCTGGGGAATTGGGTTCTTGTGTTTGTTAAGTGCATGGCCATGCCTGCCTCCAGACATCCACAGCCTGAACCCAGGTCTGGGGGTCAAAGGAAGCCCTCAACATGTTAGTGACCCCTCACATGGTTCTGTTCTGAAGGAATAAGAGCAAAATATTGAGTAGAATTTTCATTTACGAATGATTATTTAAGGCTGATTATATAACCAAATGTTTGCTTTTCAATTAGGTATAGCTGTTGTTGCACAGATATGAGAGGCTTAGGACTGTGTTCTGTGGAACTGTCTATGAATCACAGCTCTGATCATGTGACGTGGTTGAATTCAGACTTGCAGTGGTCCCCGCTGCCTGGCCAGCCGCATCCTTGCAAGGCTCTGCATGGGTTACTGCAAGCCACCCCAGCAGCCTCAGCTCGACCACGTCATGGCCGAGTGTCCCACCCAGGCCTGCCTGTCCCAGCGTGGAGTGGGCTTCAGCTGTCCCGGCTCAGTTTCCACATCCATAACAGGGAAGTGATGACAGGACTTACCTCTTAGTATCAAGTAAAACCAAACCTGCCCGTGGCCGGTCTCAGTAAATGCCAGCTGCTGTTGTGGGGTGACTCTCCGCCCCAGCTCCCGTTGGTCTGTGCACCTTACTGTGCCTGTACTTTCCTGCTGCTTACCTCTGCTTATGGTACTCACTTGGCTCAGAACACCCCAATCCACTCCATCCTCATCTCCATTGTATTAAAATTCTGTGGAGGTTTCATAGCTCCCCTCAGAGGCCACCCCCCCACCCCCACCCCTCAGGAGGCCATCCTTCACTGTCCCTGTCCCCTCCTCCCTCCTGGGCAGAATCCAGCTCTTTCCCAAACCCCTCTAGCAGACTGCCCTTTCTCAGTGCTGCTGCTGTGTGCTTGCCTGTCTTCAGAGCCCCAGATCATCTAAGGACTTTGGCTCATTTGGCAGCCTACTTAGTGTCTGACTCTGCTGAGACCCTCCTAGGAAGCAGACAGGTCACCGTAGTCTTAGCGGACAGGCAAGCCTGTAACGTTGCATTTTTACATTTACTTTGGAAGCAAGATAATGTCAGATTATTCTAAGCTATGAAATCGCAAGTTTAGCAAAATAGAAGGAAAAATGAGGGGTGGGAAGTGACAGAGAATGGCCGCCTGCACCTGGCACTGCCTCTGGCGCTGTTTGGAGGGAGAGTGGCTGTAAACCATGGATGTTGAGTCCCTGCTTACCCGGTCACCAGTTCTGTGGTGGCTATGGTGTGTGGTCTTCCAGGAAGACATGGAGACCAAGCAGCCGAGATGGAACAGCCGAAGGCTTGAGTGGCTCCCTCCCTGAGCAGAAGAGCCGGGCTCTGTCTACCTGGCCTCATTTCCAAATAGCTTTCTTGTTTTAGTAAGAACAGGTGGCTGAAGGATTCCTAAGTAGGTATAGTTTTGCATGTGTGGGTCATGATTTGGGAGGGGAAGAGCTAGATAATACTTCTTCGTAAAAGAACAGGTTCCAGCTGTGAGCCTGCAGGAACTGTGGAGCTGCTTGCTGTGCTGTGTTGAAGATGTGGTGAGCTAGCTGAAGTAGACAACGCTGGTTTTCCTGTGCAGTTAAAAATAAGCCTGCCACTGTGCATTTCAGTCGCAACGTATCTGCTGAGCAGAAGGACGAGAACAAAGAAGCAAAACCTCGCTCCCTGCGCTTCACCTGGAGCATGAAGACCACCAGCTCCATGGACCCCAGCGACATGATGCGGGAGATCCGCAAAGTGCTGGACGCCAACAGCTGCGACTATGAGCAGAGGGAGCGCTTCTTGCTCTTCTGTGTCCACGGCGATGGGCACGCAGAGAACCTCGTGCAGTGGGAAATGGAGGTGTGCAAGCTGCCCAGACTGTCTCTGAACGGCGTCCGGTTTAAGCGGATATCAGGGACATCCATAGCTTTCAAAAACATTGCTTCCAAAATCGCCAACGAGCTAAAGCTGTAACCCAGTAATTATGGTGTAAATTAAGTAGCAGTTGAAAGTGTTTTCCTGAACACTGATGGAAATGTATAGAATGATATTTAGGCAATAACGTCTGCATCTTCTAAATCATGATATAAAGCCCAAGGACGAGCGCACGCCTGGGAGCGGAAGCTGCCTTTTTCTACGAATGCACTACATTAAAAGACGTGTGACCCCTGTGCCCTCTGTCTTATTTCCATTGCCCTGGAAGTCAGCGTGTGACACCATATCCACGTGCCTCCTGTCTGTGTGGCGTGAGAGTGGGCCGTGTGTGTGGGGAGTGGTGTGTGCAGAGCGTCTCCTGACACCGGCAGCCAGCGTTGTTACCAGTACCTCTGCAGGAGATCATTTGGTGCTAAAACATCACAATTGCCAAGGAGGAAAATACTGAATTACTGCTAAGAATTAACCTTAAGAGTAGTTGATGATTAATACAGGTTTACAGTTCATGCCTGTGGTTTTGTGTTTGTTGTTTTGTGTTTTTTTTTAGTGCAAAAGGTTTAAATTTATAGTTGTGAACTTTGCTTGTGTGTGTTTTTCTAAGTAGATTCACAAGATAATTAAAAATTCACTTTTTCTCAGTAAAATCTTGCATTGTCTCCTAATACTGTATTTAAGACTCAGACTCAGGCAGGCACTGAAAGTGCTTCCTCCATCGCCAGGGTGACCAAAAGCAGAACAGCACCATGTTCCAAGGCCTGCGAAGGAAGGGATGGGGCTTGGCGGGCCGCTGCTGCCGCGGGGCCTCATGGGAGAAGTGCAGTCTTGTTAGTCGTGGGCTGGTTCTCCGTGGCACAGGTGACTGCGCTCCGTGACTCAGCTCCAGAGTCAGACCTGCAGCTTTCCTCACACCTACACAAGGCTACGGGGGCACTGAACTCCTCGCGCAGTTTGACGCTTTTTCTCACTGGGGAGTTGCCATGGTGATGGGGTGCTGAGGCGGAGGAGCCCTGGGTGGGGGTACCCAGGGGCCTGAGTAGGCGAGCATCCCCCACAGGCATCTAGGAGACAGCGCTCAGCGGAAGTTGAAGCCAGAGTAAAAGAGTGTTCATGTCCTGCGTCCTAGGAGGTTCCAACAACAGAGTGGCATGGCCTCAAACTGTCAAAGGATGGCCCTGACAGCTGTGTTTGGGATTCATTGTGGGGGGACCCAGCAGGGGCCAGAAAAGCTCTCTAGAGGCCTTGGGTAGCAACAGGAGTGAGGTGGTTCTGGCTTCGGTAAGCGCGGGCTGGTGCACACACTGGCTGGATTCTGGGTGTGTTTGAAATAAGTATTGGCATTTACCCTTGGATGGATGTGAGAAAGGGAAGAGCCAAGGGTGACTTCCCAGGTTTTGGTCTGAGCAGCAGGAAGGACCGCATTGCTGTGAGTTCAAAATGGGGCTGGGGGAGAAGTTTAGGGCAGGAGGGAGCTGCAGAGTGGCAGTTGGATAAACGGGCTGAGGGTTGGGGGATGATTCCTCTTCAGAGGTGTGAGTCCGAGAAGACAGGCTACAGCCCTGCCCTGGGCACGCTGCCCGTCCCGTGACCCAGGGCATCATTCTCACCTTGCTGGAACTCTCAGACCTTCGTAAGAAGTTGTCCCCTGCCTGCTCCCAGATTCCTCCTCCAACAGCTTTCGGCAGTCCCGCGAGGTGGAGCTTTGCAGCCTTGCCACTGGGTGCTGGCTGACTGTATATCTCATTGAAACACCGCCAAGCCAGCGAGGGTTAGAGAAGTGGGGCACTCCACGGACGTGAGCCTTGAGGAGGTTCACACGCACGAGAGACTCGGCTGGGTGCCGCCGGCAGAGCCCAGGGGAGAAGGTTCTGCACTCCAAGCAGAGGCTCCGGGACTGCTCTATACACTCCGTCACCGTGCGATTGACTGCTTTCGACTCCTGTCCCCAAAGCTGGCTCGTCACAGGCTGCCAAAGCTGTTCCACGGCAGCCAGCCTGTCCCAGCTGACACTGGGCTGTGGCCTACTTCTGTCCACCACGCCTAGGGCTGGTTTTGAACTGTCAGGTGTCTTGTGTTCATGGAGGACAAAAGGAATACAGAAGTAGAGCTCCCAGAGATTGGCTGATGGGATAGAGGCTTTTTGTGCTAACACAAGTGTTGACAGCTTTTCTCTTTGGGTTGCTCATTTGTCATAAACAGTGACCACGTTTCAACACATTGCTGACCAAATGAAGGTCTGAATCCACTGACCGCTCTGAGTGGTGTTTAGGTGTGTATTCATGGTTGCTTTGGTGTTAGTGGTGCGTGGCACCAAGGGCCCCTGCAGGCCTGCCCTTCAGATGCTGTGTTCTCACGAGTGGCATTTTTGTTCGGAATACAATGAATTTTGAAATGTTCTGAAATAATGGAAATCGTTCTGAGACGGAAGACAACGCCACATTTTTTCCCTACTCCCCTGGAGTTTCTCAGGTGAGGTGAAGTACCTGACAGGGCTGTCATACTGCCTGCGTGTACCCAACAAGCCGAGGGTTGTCCTGATCCTGGAAGCAAAGTGCGATCCTGGTGAGTGCCCACGCCCCGTCCAGTCCAGTGGAAGACTGAAGGAAGCAGACCCGCGGTCACTTCTGCAGTGCCTGCTTCTCCGGAAGCCCAGGCCCACGTTGCTCCAGGAGGAAGATCCATGGAGCGCCGGCATCCGAACAGGCGTCCGTGGCTGCGGAGGCTCCGTCCTGTTCCAGCCCGGTGAGTGGCCTACAAGGGGACCTTTGAATTCCCGGGGCAGCCCAGGAGAAGGCAGGGCTACAAAGAAGAGATTTTAGGAACTGTCTCCTGGGGTGTGTCTTGAAGGGAGCGGTATCCAAACTGCGGGACCTTGCTCTTGGTTCAGGGGTGTGTCTGAGTGTGTGTGGCTTGTTTGTGGAATCCCTTGGGCATCTCTGCGCCCACCTTTAAGTGGGAAGGAAATTGTTCTTCAGGGCCGTGACCGGAAGTTGCCTTGTGCCTGATGGTTGTCCTGGCAGCGCACAGGTGAGTCCGGGTGTGAGTCCACCCTGCGAATGGCGCTGGGGCGTCCTTGCCCCTGAGGAGGGAGGTTGGAGGACAGCTCCTCCAGCAGTTGTGTGGGTTTGCAGCAGTTGAGGTTTCCATGGCGAGAGGCTGCCTGTGGCTGTGGAGTGGGCGGGGCCTCTGGCCTGGTGTGGCGCAGTCAGGGTTGTTTTGGGTGGGTGAGATGGCGCTGCCGGCGTGGGCCAGACTCTCAGTGGAAGTGGGGCGCTTCGCAGACACTGCGCGGTGGCCATTGTGAACCCAGGAAGAAAGCAGTGGACTGGGAAGTGAGCCCCTGGGAAGTGGTGCTGGGCTGTCCCCGCCGGCGATGGCAGCAGGTCTGGGTGCTGTGCGGGCGGTGGAGCACACCCTCGGGATGCCCTTGACGGGTCCTGGTGGACAGAGCGTGCTCCGTGGGCCTGGGCAGCCTGGTTTCTAGGCTCGCTGCCTGTCCCCCTCTCCCAGTCACTGTGATGGTGGCCGAAGGACAGAGTCCCCTGGGCGGCATGTGCCAGGCAGGCTTCTGTGGCATTTACTCGGCACGGGTCTGAACAAGACCACCCACGAGCCCTTTCCGCTTCCTGTCCTGGTTCAGCCAGGGCCCTGAGGTCCTACCTGGTGAGGGGACTGTCCCCGTTCTGTCTGGGACCGTTCACAGGGCTGTGCGGCCACCTCGCTGGCCCCGAGCTCAGACGCACAGAGCCCTGGGCCTCCCTCCCCGCTGTGCCCGTCGCCTTGCTCTGCCCCTGGCGCCGGCAGTCTGAGCAAACTCACTTCAGTGTGAGCTCCGTGGGGCAGGGGTCTTTGCCCCCACCTGTATTTTTTTTTTCCTTTTCCTTCTGTATCTGGAGTGTGTGGACACCCAGTGCAAAATGAATTTATTTTTATGGTAATGAAGCAGGTAGGAGACGTGTGGAAAACACAAAGCAGCTTGGAGCTGACAGTCAACTGCTCCCGAGGCCCCCACCCACGTGGCCCACGTGAGACCGCAGCAGTGGGGAGTACGGCTCTGGTCTCCACCAGCACTTCCTGCCCTTCTCGTGTGACGGACGAGACAGGCCTGCAAATGATGGGAACTGGCCCAGTGCCGTTTGCCTCCACCGAGCCAGCGCCTGCCCGGGTGATGGCCACCCGTTGTCGTTCAGCTTGGGTCTCCTCGTGGCCAGTGCTAGGGGCATGGAGTAGATGTCCCTGCTTCGCATGAACTTGCCTTCAGATGTGGAGTTTGGCTCAGTGCCCTGGTCTATGCCACACACCACAGACTGGCGCCTCACAGTGGTGTTTGGGTTTTGGCCTGAGGGGAGAATGACAGCCTGCAGCTGGGCCCCAGGGCGCGCCAGGGTTTCCCCAGGAGCTTCGGTAGTCTGGCAGTATCAGCAGTGACCCTTGCCCGAGAGCTCCATCTCGCAGCTCAAATGCAGAGCTGAGCAGTGGGGGGGGGGGGGGGTCTGTCTTGGGGGGGCCCAGTGCCACCTGCCCACCAGAAACAGGAAGGCGCCCTGAGGGGGCCTGTGGACCTGACCCCCGTGTGTTACAGTGATGTGGGGGTCGGGGCCGCGTCGGCATTTTCTGTTCCCATCGGCCTTGGCCGCTCTCCTTGATTTGTGCTGTCTACTTTGTGTGGCGTGTGATGGACTACAAATTGTAATTCCAGTTTCTCCTGGATATTCGTGGGGTCACCCACAGGGGGCTTCATGGGGTGACACTGGGAAGAGGGGCAGCTGCCCCCTGCAGTTCCTGCTCTGTCAGTGTCCCATCCCCTCTGCCCAGCCCTGGGAGCTCTGTGAAGCCAGCAAGCCAGACCTCGCCTTCCCACGCACTCAGAGGGCTGTGTGCCTCCTGCTGCTGCCACAGCGCTCACCACATGCCGCCGGGACCCGGGCACAGGCAGCCACGTCTGCGCCTCCCCGGCTTCCGGGGACTTGGCTTCCTCCAGGCGTACGTACTTGAAGACAAAGCGGTGTCACTCCCTGCATCTGAGCTTCTCCAGGTTACTCCACCACATTCTTTGCAGGTGTTGCAAGGCGAGCCGGTTTCCTCGCGGCTGCTTGTGTGTGTGTGTTCGTGGGCACGCGTGTTTGGGGGCGTTGGGTTAAGGAGGGGAAGCTGGGCCCTGTGCTAGGCGCTGGCGTAACAACCAGGCCAGGGGAAGAAGGGTCGCAGGCCCGGGGGGAGTCTGTGCAGAGGAGGGGCGCGGCATGTCTGAAGGCACACCGGGGCCCATCCCACCTCTGACCGCCGGCACGCGGAAGCAGCCGGTCCTGTCACCATCCCAATAAAGTCTGTCGCAGACTGCGCTTCTGTTCAGGACCTCAGGAGCGACTCTGCAGGCTCCAGGGCGGAGCTGAGCGGCTGCCAGACCAACACAGACCCTGCGGCACCAGGCGGCCAGGTGATGGGAGCCCAGACCGCAGGCTGGGGCGAGGTCTGCGCTGACTTGTCTGCAGGGCGGGGTGCGGGCATCCTCAAAGCAGTGTTTGTCGTGGAAATCAGCTGGGAGGTGGCAGACTCCCTCCTGCTCCTTAGTGTGGCACCAGATGTCCGTGGGCGGGGGGACCCCCAGCAGTGGGAGCTGCCCCAGCCCTCCCCGCACTGCTGCGTGTCCTGAGCTCTCCGGGACTCTGCTGTGCCACCCCTGGAGCCCCCCTGTTCCAGGCCAGCTTCTCCTTGAGGTTCTCACCTCTGCTGCCTGGCGCCCGCACACCCGGGGCCTCTCCCCTGTCCTGTGGGCTCCGGGGGGTCTTGCACCTCTGGCACCTCCTGTGACCCGTGTATCCTTCCGTCCTTCCATCGCCCAGTCAGGGCTGTCATTAGTGAGCTAACCAAACACAGCATTGGTGTCATTCCCACGTCCTTGAAGGCAGAGGACAGGGGAGCCAGGAGCCCCTCCCTCCTCCTCTGCTGCCAGGGCCCGAGCCCCTGCTGCCAGGGCCTGGTCCTTGCTGGGACTCTGGGGCGCAGCCTGGGCAGCCCGTCAGGCACGCGGGCTGCGTGGGGCCCTGGAGGCTGCTTCCTGTGGTGGGCAGCTTGCACGCCATTTGGATGGACAACACTGGACTTGTTCCCTTTGGGTTGGGGGTCTTTTTTTTTTTTTTTTTGGTAAAGTATTTGGTGGTTTTGTTTTGTTTTGTTTTGTTTTTGTTTTTGTTTTTGTTTTTTTGAGAAGCAGAGAGTTTCCAACTACTCATTTACTCCCCTAGATGCCTATTAAAAAAAAAAAAAAAGACCTGAAACTGAACTCCTTCCAGGTCTCCTATGTAGACGCTGGTGGCAAGGCCGTCTCCTGCTGCCTCCCTGGAGTGAGGACCTGAAGCCAAGCATTGAAACCAGGATCTCCTCTGCAGGGTCTGGATTTCTTTCTTCCTTTCTTTCTTTTCTTTTTTTTTTTTTTTTTTTTTTTTTAGATTTATTTATTCATTTGAAAGTCAGAGCTACACAGAGAGGAGAGAGAGAGAGAGAGGTCTTCCATCTGATGGTTACTCCCCAGTTGGCCGCGCCGATCCGGAGCCAGGAGCCAGGAGCCTCCTCCAGGTCTCCCACGTTGGTGCAGAGCCCCAAGGACTTGGGCCGTCTCCCACTGCTTTCCCAGGCCACAGCAGAGAGCTGGGTGGGAAGAGGAGCAGGTGGATCTCGAATGGCGCCCATATGGGATGACGGTGCTTCAGGCCAGGGCATTAACCCGCTGAGCCACAGCGCCAGTCCTTTTTAATTATTATTATTATTATTATTTTTTGAGAGGTAGAGTTACAGTCAGAAGGAGAGACCGAGAGAACAGTCTTCCATCCACTGGTTCACTCCCCAAGTGGCTGCAACTGCCAGAGCTGTGCCAATCCCAAGCCAGGAGCTAGGAGCCTCCTCCAGGTCTCCCACGTGGGTGCAGGGGCCCAAGGACTTGGACCATCTTCTACTGCTTTCCCAGGCCATAGCAGAGAGCTGGATGGGAAGAGGAGCAGCTGGGACTAGAACCGGCGCCCATATGGGATGTTGGCACTGCAGGAGGAGGCTTTGGCCCACTAGGCCACATGCTGGCCCCCAGGATGTGTGTTTCTTTCTTCTTTTTTTAAAGATTTATTTTATTTATTTGAAAGAGTTAGAGAGGCAGAGCCAGAGAAAGAGAGAGGTCTTCCATCTGTTGGTTCACTCCCCAAATGACCGCCGCTGCCAGAGCTGCACCGATCCGAAGTCAGGAGCCAGGAGCTTCTTCCAGGTTTCCCACGCGGGTGCAGGGGCCCAAGGTCCTGGGCCATCTTCTACTGCTTTCCCAGGTCACAGCAGAGAGCTGGATCAGAAGTGGAGCAGCCGGGACTCGAACCAGCGCCCAGTGGGATGCTGGCAATGCAAGCCAGGGCTTTAACCCACTGCACCACAGCGCTGGCCCCAGGATGTGCGTTTCTTAACCAACACCTGAACCAATATGCCAAACAGCTGGCCCTTGCTTTAGGTTTAGCAAGTTTTTGGTGTTTTGCTGTAAGTCATGTATTTTGGGAATAACCTTGGCACACCTGTGCCAAAAACGAGTGCTGCTCCTTACTGAGCCAGGAGGGGAGGGCTCGGAGAGACAGCCTTCATCCGAAGATCCACCTGGCAGCTCTACCAGATGAAGTGAGAGCAGGCGGGGGCAGGTGATGACCACGGCGCCAAGGTCCTTCCAGCCTGGAGGCCTGGGGGAGGGGGGCAGTCTTCCCTGGGGAGCCCAGAGCAGACAGAGAGGGGAGCCCTGCCCTGGGTCAGACGCGTGGCAGCTCAAAGCAGGCGAGTCTGCTCCTGCGTGTGCCAGGCTGGGCGTCTGGAGCCACCAGTCAGTCCCACCTCCATTCCAGCTCCCCTGCCCAGCCTGGTGGCAGAGCAGGGTCCCCCGGCGTGGAGCAGGAGCCCCACCTGCAGTGCACAGGATGGCCTGTCCTCCAGGGTGGCTGCAGCGGAGTCCTGGGCGTGTCCTCTTGCAGGGGCACTTGGTATCAGGCCAGAAACCGGGGCTCGTCCCTCAGGCAGGGCGGCTGCTAGGAGGGAGCCGGGTGTCTGCCAGGAACGCAGGGGCGTGAGTCATTGGCTGTAGTACTTTGACCTTGTCTGGGTCTTGCGGCTCGCTTCAAAGTGAGTCTTAAATTTTGATACGTCCCTGACCCTGCGGAGGATGTGGAAGTCAGAGCTGCTAAGCCCAAGCCAAACCTCTTCGCTCCATTCTGCCTCTCGCGAAGCAGGACCAGCTATACACAGAGATGGGGTGGGGAGGCAGGGAAGGTGAAAGCTTCCTCCCAGACTGGGCCCAGGCCTCCTGCCAGCCAGCCCGAGCCGCGCCACCGAGCAGGGCCCGCTTCCCTGGGCCTGGCGCCGTCACCCGCTCGCCGCCAGCCCAAAGGCTGGAAAGAGACCCAAGTTCCCGACCGTGGAGGCTCTGCCGCTGCCCGGGAAGAGCAGGGCCGGCGCTGGAGGTCGAGGACGCTCCGAACGTCAGAGCCAGGACTAGGAGGCACGCGATCTCACTCGCCTCTCTCCGCCTCGGTTTCCCTCTGTGGGGAGCCTTGGGGTGTGGTGCTGGCACAGTCCAGCCAAGCCTCAGTGACCTCCCACAGCCTGTGATGCAAGACAGCTTTTTTTTTTTTCTTTTTAAGGAAAAACACCACTTCACAAAATGTATTTTGGCTTATGTAAGTAATGCGTGTTCAGCATGGAAAATCTGCGATGAGGTGTGAGGGAGTCGGCCGCGGCCCCCCCACAGCTGACTGCTGCTCCGGTTTTCCATTCGTGCTCTGTGTGGGCTCTGAGCACGGGCTGTTTCATAACCTGCCTCAGCACGCCACCGTCCGTGTGGGACCCCAGTGGACAGAGCAGTCCCTGCTGGCTTGCCCATACTCCAGCTGGTCAGGCCTGCCCCCGAGCACGGCTAGAGCCACCTTTGACGGCCACAGGCGGAGGGGGTGAGGCAGGTACTGCTGGTGTGCAGTGGTGGGAGGCCAGGGATGGGACTACGCGTCCTGCAGCACGCTGGGTGTCCCCAGCACAAAGGAGCCCCCCACCCCCAACCACCAGAGTGCCACGGCTGCTGTGGGGTTGTTCCCGGCCAGGAAACCACCACCAATTCCCATGTATGAATGTGTGAACTGCGCCTGGGCTGCCCCACTGAGACCTGCAACCCCGCCTGCAGAGGGACCAGCGGGTGTGGCCGCGTGGGTCTTTGACTTCCCGCACTTGACTGTTCGGCAAGGATTAAGCTGGAGTTGGAGTCCCTGGAATCCGGAGGGCTTGGGGTTGTCTGCTCTGTGTGTGTGGCTGAAGGCCCCAGCACTGCTGGCCTCAGGAAGACCCCTCCTCCAGCGAGGGGACTGTGTGTTTGGTCCCGGCAGGCCCCAGAGGGAACTAGCCAGGTTTACAAGAGTGCACGCAACAGAGCAAGATAAAATAGGGGGGTGTGGCGAAGGGTGGAGGGACAAGCGGCCCAGGGATGCAGCTGTGCCAAGGGCTGGGGCCAGCCCGGGTGTGGCTGAGTCCCTGGGGCCAGGCACTGGCATGGGGAGCCCTTCCCAGCTTTACTGCCCTGGGCCAGGCCCTGAGCTACTTGAGGTCTCAGTGCATTGGGTCACTGGTGCTGCCAGAGAGCCCAGCCCTGAGGAAGGGAGTGAGGCCTGCCTCGGGTGGGGGCCAGGGGTCTGCACTCCCCAGTGACAGTTCTGAGCCCACTCTGCCCAAGCTGGTGGCGAGGGGCCCGGTGCTGCAGGCCTGTGCTGCTGGGTGCTTCCAGGGAGCAGGGCAGGCGGGAAGCCCCAGCCTCTGCGGGATGACAGCGCCTGGTCGCCACGCAGGGCCTGGCCTCCATTTCCTGTGGCTCGTCACAGCCCTTCTGAGTCACCACAGGCTGCAGTCCACTGTGAGGCCAAGCCCATCCCCCACCTGCCTCCAGCCAGGCCTGGCCGAAGCCTTCTCAGCAAAGGGTAAGCGGAGACCTGGGCCCCGGGGCCAGTGGGCGGGGGAGGGCCGGGCTCCCCTCCGGCCTCTGCCCCCTACTTGCCCAGCCCCCCAGCTGGAAGGCCGCAGCGTGAGCCGGCATGACAGCACATACCCACTGCTGCCTCCCGACATGCTGGTCCTGGGCCCAGCGTCCGGGTTGTGGTGACCTGGGACTAGAGGCCAGGGAGTTCCGGCTGAAGCCCCCACGACGGGGAGGCCCTGGCCAGCAGGTGGCAGCAGACTCCTCACTGCTGAGGAGCTGCAGGCCCAGTCTCACCCCTCCCACCTCCACCCTGCAGCCCTGGCCAGAGTCCCTCTGGGCACCCAACCATGGTAGGGCCCAAACCAGAGGACAGACAGGCCCTGCAGCACTTGGGGCTGGGGGATGGGGTGTGCCGGGAAGGGTGGGACATAGGGAGGCCACGCCCCAAACAACCCTGCCCCCTCCTGCCCAGGGGGACCCACCATGGGAGGCAGAGGGGCAGGCACTTGGAGGGCCCTGAAAAGCAGACCTCAGAGGGGCAGGAGCAGAGGGGCCCACAGCTCCGGGAAGGGGGTCGGAAGGGCTGGCACTCAGACTGAGTGGAGGCTAGGAGGGGAGACAAGGTTACTCCAGTGCCAGGCTCCACCCCCAGAACCAAATGCCCTTAGATGCTCAGGCTGGGGCTCAGGCCTAGAGCTCCTCCCTCCCTGCCTCCCGCCTTGTCCCAGCCCCCATGGCCCATCCAGACTCAGAGCATCAGGATAGTAGAGAGGAGCCCAGAGGGGATGGGCGGGCACAGCCAAGTGACCGGCTCCCAGCTAGGTTCCAAGGCTGGGCTGGTGTTAGCACAGCAGGTTAAACTGCCACTTAGGACCCCCACATCGCCCATGGCGTGCAGCCACACCCCTTCCGATCCAGCTCCCTGCTGATGCACGTGGGAAGGCAGCAGATGGCCCAGGCACTCGTGGTTACTGTGGCTTGCCACTCACAAGGGAGACCTGGATGGAGTTCTTGACTCCTGGCTTTGGCCTGGGCCAGCCCTGGCTGTTGTGGTCATTTGGGGAATGAACCAGCAGGTGGATGATATCTGTCTCTCGCTCTGTCACTCTGCCTTCCAACTAAATAACAATCTAAGAAAAACAAAAGGAACTGAGGCCAGTAGGCGGGACCGGGACCCCTGTGGCCTGGCTGTTGTCCGCAGAGGGCAGGCACCACGCAGAGACAGAGGGCAGGCCAAAACCCTAGTTTATTTCAGCATCAGCAACATCTTAGCCATCAAAAAAATAGACTCTACCGGGGGCGACACAAGTCTCTACAGCGAGGCTAAGGGCTCAGCCGCCAGGTGAACTTCGGGGTGCGTGTGGGCGCTGCCCGGGCAATAAGTTAGGAAGCAGTGGGGCTGGTGGCAGGCACGGGCGGCTTCACTTCTGGGCAGGCATGAGGTCGTCGATGGCCTGGCCCTGCTCCAGCCGCTGCTCCATCTCAATGAGCAGCTTCACACCGTCCACCACCATCTGCACCAGCTCCACCTCGGAGAAGCCCAGGCGGTCGGCGTTGGAGACGTCAAAGACCCCGCCCACGGCAGCCGTGTCCACACCACCTGGGCATGGGAGACAGCATGTCAGGGGGCAGGAGGACGTGGGGAGAGGGCTGCCTGCAGCTCTGCCCCCCCTCACCTGTGCCGCGCTTCTGGAGCCGCAGCCTCCTCAGCACCTCGGAGAACTTCTCGTGCTTGCCCAGGTGGGGCAGCTTGATGTGCACCCCTGCCCGCAGCCCCGTGCCCAGGTTGGATGGGCAGGTGAGGATGTAGCCCAGGTGAGGGTTCCACATGAACTCGTAGTTCTTAGACTTGAAGAGAGTTTCAATCTGGAGGTGGAGCACAGGGCATGAGATCAAGGGCCCAGCTGGGAAGGTGGCCTGGGCTTCCCAGGGGGCCTGAGCTCTGGGGTCTGCCCTGTCCCCCAGCCCCCGGAGCTGACCTGGGTGAGGCCATTGCAGAAGCGCGTGAACACCTCCTTCATGTTCCCTCCTTTCTGCATGGAGATGACCCGGAGGTGGTCCTCCTCGTTGATCCACACCAGGAAGGTCTTATTGTCATTGTGCCTGGAGGAGAGGCCCAGTCAGGGCGAGCCCCGCCCCTCCACCGGGGAAGGGGCTGCCTGGAGACCCCAGCCCCACCAACACTGGGGAAGCAGGGAGACCGCAGAGGGTGGGTGGCAGGGGCAGCAGCTCATCCCCCCCCCCACCCAGGGGAAGCGCTGCTCCCTGAGCGCCGGGCCTCCCGTGGCAGCTCTGCCCTCACTGGCGGGAAGCTCCTGCGTCACCCAGCACCTGCCGGAATCCCGAGGGGACCGGGAACCAGGTGAGGGAGGTAGGGAAAACAAGACCTCCGGCTCCCACGGGGAGCCCGAGACGACAAGGAGCCAGGGCCCTAGTCTGCGCCCCACGGAGGCTGAGGCTTCCATCCACCCCGGGCGGCCAAGGTCACCTGCGCAGGACGGAGGCGGTACCAAACGCGGCCGCACCCGGCCCCTCCCTGGGCTCCCTCGGCCGCTGTGCGCCCCGCTCCCGAGGTGAGCGGGGTGGCCAGCAGCGCAGGGGGCCACGCGCTCACCAAATACCGCGGGCGTCTGGCCAGTCGCGGGCCATGCCGGAGGCCAGCAGCAGGGGCGACACGGGCTTGTCGAAGAGGAAGTGGTCGTCGATGAGCTGCTGCTGCTCCGCCTCGGTCATGCTCTTGAGCGCGTAGTACCTGCCGGCCAGGTCGCCGTCCAGGCTGGACAGCGCTGCGGACAACAGCGGCGCACTGCTGAGCCCGCCCCGTCTGGGAGCCCGGCAGGGCCTCAGGGCCTCGGCCCCTCCGGACACGGGCAGGCGCAGACAAGGGCGCTAGTAAATAAGCGGGGAGGGGTGGTGCGGCCGACCCCCGCCCCTGGCGCCTACCTTCCACCGCCAGCTTCTCCACGGCCCGGCGCTCGCCGCGGCTGCAGTGCGGGGGCAGGCAGAAGCCACGGATGCTGCGGCCAGTGCGCACCCGCGAGCTCAGCACGTAGTTAGGGTCCAGGTCGTCGCCGCCCTGGGGGTGGGGGCCATGGGGGCCAGGAGTGAGCGCCGGGAAGCCTCCCCGCCCGCCGCCCGCCGCCCGCCGCCCGCCGCCCGCCGCCCGCCGCCCGCACCTGCAGGTTGTCGGGGTTCAGGTCGGTCTTGTGCTCGTCGCTGGGTTTGTAGCCGCCGTGCCGGTCCTCGATGATGGGGTCGAAGAGCTCCTTGAACACCTCGTAGGACTCCTCGTCGCCCGCCACGCAGCCCACGGTCATGATGAACGGGTGGCCTGGGGGCGGGAGGAAGGCAGAGACGTCACCGCCAGGCCCGCGCGCGCCGCCGCCGGGGACCCCGGCCCGGGGATGCGCGTACCCGGGTTGTCGACGCCGGTCTGGATGACGTCGTCCAGCGTGAAGCCGCTGGGCGTGCTCTTGGCGCGCAGCTCGGCGTACATCTCGGGGGTCAGCACTTTGGCCATGTGGTTGTTGTGGGCGCTCAGGTCGGGGAACTCGTCCTCGGCCGGGAAGCGCAGCTTCAGCGTGTTGTGGCTGTTGGAGAAGGGCATGGCGGCGGCGGCGGACTGCGGGGAGACGCGGGTCAGCTCGCACCGCGCGCCCCGGCCGCCGGGCCCTGCAAACCACTCCCGGCGCCGCGGCCCAAAGCCCCGGAGCCCCCCAGACGCCGCCAAGGTCAGCGGGTCCACAGCGCGCGCGGAAGGCGCCTGCAATCGCCGGGGACCCTGGCGGGGCCCCCCGCGCTCTCCAGGCGGCGCCGCGGCTCCCGAGGCCCCACCGCGCGCGACGCCACCGTCCCAGCCGTCCCTCGGGCCCCTCACCAGGCCGGCGGGCGGGCTGGGGGCTCGGTCTGCAGCTCCGGGCGCGGCGCAGGCGAACAGCGGCTGCTCCGCGCTCCCGAGGCTCTTAAGGGGCGCGACGCGGGCCGCCCATTGGCCGCTATTTATAGCCCATTCATTCCATTGGCCCGAGCAGCGGGGAGGTGCCGGGGCTTTGTCCGTCGCCTGCAGCCCCCGACACCCCGGACAGCCCCCCTCTGCTATGCCCTCGCCGGGACCCCGCGCTACCCGGCCACCCCGCCGGCTCCCGCCTGGGATCCCCGGCGCGGGACCTCGCTTCTTGGCCATCTTGGGCCTCTCCCCTCGCGCACTCACTGTATCGGCCGGGGAAACTGAGGCCCGAGGCCCACCGGGCGCTGGAGGACGCTGGGGTCCTTGCCCACCCCACTCCCGCCCTTTCTCATCCCCGCGGGTCCCCGAGGTTGGCGGCGAGGGGCCGAGCGAAAGCGTCCGCGGCTTCCGCAGCCAGCGCTGCCCCCGGCCCGGCCCGGCCCGGCCCGGCCCGGCCCGGCCCGGCCCAGCGGCCCGGAGCCGCCGACCTTCCTCAAGGAGCCTGCGGGCGTCTCCCGGGCGCTCGGGTGCAGCGCTAGGGCGCGGGAGGGGCGAGCTGGCTGCGGCCCAACCCCGCGGCGCCGCGGGGGCCGACCTTGGGCGAGTCCAGGGGCCCCATCGAACCGAGGAGACCTAGGGGCCCGCTTCGTCCTAGTAGAGGGCACTCACCCCGGGGCCTCCCCGCCCGGCTCGGCTTCCCAGCACCCCACCCGCAAGGCGGCCCCAGAGGCGCTGGGCTAAGGTGGGGAGGAACCCGGCCTTCTCAGGAAGTGGAAATCCCGGAAATAAAACAACCCACGCAGGCTGGGGAAGTCCAGGAGACACCAGCCCCCTGGGGTGGGGACCAGTTCCACTTCCTGCCCCCTGCACCCTTTTTGGAGATTAACTGGGCAGTGTCCGTGCAAACAGAACACGTTCGAACTCTGTGACCCAGCCAGCCCGCTTCTAGGAAGGCAGCCATCCAAGGACAGCCTCTGCTCTCGGCTAGCAGACCAGGTGACGTGGGAGTGGCCGCACCTTCCAGGAGACAGGGTAGACCCTGGTGCCACCCTCGGGGCTGGCCAGGGTCTCGGGCATCTGCCTGGGTGGATCAGATGTCAGGGGAGAGGAGGCATCCTGTCTGCTTCACTGACCAGGAGTAGGAGCCCCCGTCTGCCTGCTTTAGACAAACCCCTCCTCCACCCACAGCTGTGCCTGAGGTGCTGGGGACCACGCAGGCAGCACCGGGGGAAAGGGCACAGCCCTGCTGCTGGAGGGAGCCCGGGAGCCCGCAGCCGCAGCCGGTGAACCGAGTGTCGGGGTGCAGTGGGGTGCCTGGGCAGTCCCCCGGCCAGCGCAGCAGCCCAGGCTTGAGGCACGGAGGAGGTGTCCCTGAAGGGAGGCCCTGGAGCCAAGGCAGGTGCACAGGTGCAGAGCACCAGAGAGTGGGTCGGCCTCTGCCGGGGCGAGCCCTGGAGGGTGTGGTATCCCCGGCCCAGGTCCCGGCCCTGGATGGCTGCCGAGGGAATTCCTGCCTCCCCCTCCCCCACCTTGGGATTCAGCACTTCTTAGAGCCATAAAACCCAAGTAAAGAGACAAATGGCCAGACAGCAGGTGTTCCTTAAGCCAACATTCCTGCTTTCTCAATCTGAGGAATGTCTGCAGCTGCTCGCCCCCGCCCCACCCCCCAGAGCCCCGAAAGGCTCCTAGCGTTCCTATCGCACTGTCTCCCAGACCCCCTGCGGCGGGCAGGGGTCACTCGGGGCTTCCTCTGTCTCCAAGGTCACCTGCCTGCCCCACCCCAGCGAGGCCAGCCCCGCATCCACGCCCCCCCCCCCCCCTCACAGGCAAGGTGAGGATTGCAGAGGTGAGGGCCGGAGGCAGAGCTCCAGCGGGGCGCGGCGCCCTCTTACTCGCCCCCCCCCCCCCCCCCCGCGCCTTCTCACTCGCCCCCCGCGCCCCAGATGGGTGTTTTTGTTCCTGTTTTGCAGACAATCAGAAGATTGCTAGTTGGGCTACAGAAGTGCTTGGTCAGAGGTCCAGCCACGCCCCGGGGATCCTGGCGTGTCCGCCCCAACACCCCCCACACCTGGGCGCGCCCCTGGGAACAGCCCGAGGGTGTGAAGGGGCAGCGGCAGAGGGGGGAAAACCTTCCAGGTCTTCAGACCCGAATGTCAGGCGGAGGCGGCTCAGGGGTCCTGGCAGCCCCGCTACGGGGAGCAAGGGGCCTGGAGCTGACCGGCCACCCTGCCCCTCCTCTGCAGACGGCTCTGCCTTCCCCCAGGGCGCACAGGGGCCAGTCTGGCAGTGTCCAGGCAGGAAGCCGGGCTAAGGCGCTGGGCCAGCGGATGGTCCCTGGTCCCTGAGCCTCAGAAACCACGCGCGGTTACACGTTCACCAAGGCCGGTTTATTCAGAGACAGGAGCTGAGCTGAGTGGGGCAGTCAGGGTGGGTGGAGCAGAGGGGAGGCGAGTGGGCAGGGGGTGGGCCTCGTTTCCCATCCCAGGGCTCCCTGCCCCTGAGCTCCAAGGAACCAGGGCTGGGGTCACAGGCACAGGGCTGTGGAGGGCAGCTCGCGGGGGATGTGGGCTGAGCAGCCCCTTTCCTGCACACGGTCCTGACCTCTTCCCCCGGGGCCTCCTTCCTGCCTGGCCTCAGTCCTCGGAGGCCAGGTCTGCCAGCTTTGAAGCCCAGTGTGACCACACGGACGTCTGCACGTAGGCGAGTTCCTTAACCCCTCTGATTCCCAGGGGACAAGCTCCACCCTGGGAAGGGGGCCCAGGGCAGCCCCAGCAGAACCCTGGGGGAGGCGGCCTCTGCTCGCCCACCCAGGCCCGGTGGAGAAGGGGGCTCGGGAGGAGCCGGGCAGGCAGCAACGCGCAGAAGCGGGAAGCTGGGCGAGGGAAACCGCAGCTGAGTCAGGAGTCCTAATTCAGGCTCCGGGCAGGCGCCGGCGTCGCCACACAGCGGCCCAGAGGCTGGGCAAGACGAGTCCCCGGGGCGGGAAGTCCACTTCCTCGGGGCGCAAACAGGGGGTGACCCAGGGGCGGGCGCATCGCGGAGGGAGGGGACAGGGGTGGGGGCTGGGGGTCTCGAGAGCAGGCTGGGGGCGGCGTCCCGGGCGCCCCAAGGCTGGCAGAGCTCGGGGCGCTGGCTCTGCCGCGGCCTGGACATCCCATGGACCGGACTGCAGTAGCCTGAGGCCTGGGTCGCCTCCCACCGGGGCGGGCCGGCTTCTCCTCCCCGCTTCTGCCCCACCCAGGCCTCGCCCGGCCGGGGGCCGGAGCCTTCCCATCCCGTCCTCCGGAATCCGCCAGGGGCCCAGCCAGGGCCGCCCGCCGCGGCGCAGGGTGCAGGGACCCAGTGTCCCCCGCGATGGCGGGGCGGGCAGCGGCGCCCGCCGGCCCTAACTCGCGATGAGGGAAAGCGGAAAAGGGCCCATCCCGGCTGGGGACGGGGAGCTTTTATTTTGTCCTGGCTGCGGGCCCCTCGGCCACAAGCGGCACCCACAGACCCGCCGGCCCCCGCGTCCTCTGGGCGCCACGCCAAGGGCGGCCCGGCCGCTCCCAGGAGCCCGCGCGCGGGGGCGGGGCATCGTGACGTCATCCCCGCGCGCCCGGAGCCGGAAGCGCCGGAGCCGCGGCCGGAGGTCGCGCAGCCACGTGTGGAGGCGCGGGGAGCCGGAGCGTCCCGGGTGAGACTGCGGGACCCCCGGTGCCAGCGCGGGTCAGTCGCGGCGCCCCGGGGCGCACCTCCGCCTCCCGTGGGTCGCCCCTCGGCGGCCGGGCCTGGTTCCCTTCCCGCCTTGGGTTTTTCCGCCCTCTCTGCGCCCGCAGCCCCACGCCCGGGGACGCTGACGCCTCGTACGGCTCCCTCCGCTCCCTCCTCCTTTGGGGAGGCTAAAGGAGGCGCCCCCGGGGCTCAGCCGGGCTCGGAGGTTCCCCGCAGGCCGGCGGCTGCACCGGCTAGCGACGCCTCCCGAAGGCCTCTGCTCGCCGCAGGCCCGGGGCGTGGAGCCAGGCCTGGGCGAGGGTTCCTGGGCCCAGCCTCCCTCCCTCCGCCCCTGGGCCGAGCTCAAAGGCCCTGTCTCAGGCTCCAGACCCAGAGGCACTTCCGATGTCCAAGCCCAGCGCTGTCCAGCGGCCCTGTCCGCAGAGCCTGGGGCCGAGCCCGCCAGCCCTCGTGCCTGGACCCCAGGCGCCTGACCTGCTTGTGCCCACACCTCCCCAGGTCTCCGGCACGTGCCCGACAGTAACGCCATGAGCTTCGTGGCTTATGAGGAGCTGATCAAGGAGGGTGACACGGCCATCCTGTCCCTGGGCCACGGCGCCATGGTGGCCGTGCGCGTACAGCGAGGGGCCCAGACCCAGACCCGGCACGGCGTCCTGCGGCACTCGGTCGATCTCATCGGCCGCCCCTTCGGCTCCAAGGTGACCTGCGGCCGAGGTGGCTGGGTGTACGTGCTGCACCCCACGCCCGAGCTTGTGGACGCTGAACCTGCCGCACCGCACGCAGATCCTGTACTCCACGGACATCGCCTTGCTCACCATGATGCTGGAACTGCGGCCTGGCTCTGTGGTCTGCGAGTCTGGTGAGTTCCTCGGCTGCTCTGAGCTCAGGCCCTCCCGCGGCCCAGGGGGTGGTTCTAGATTTCTCTTTGCAGGATGGGGGTCGACGGCAGGAAACCCGCTGGGAGCTGGGCTGTCACCTGAGTGGGAGTTGAGGGGGACCGACCAGTGGTGACCCCTGGGGGAGATGGTGCCTGGATGGGGCGGCCAGCGGTGCGTGGCGCTGACCAAGGTGCTGACTGGGGCCCCAGTCCCTGTGCTGTGGGTGGGGGAGAGCCAGGGCTGCTCCAGAAGCTCATCGTAGGTGGGGCCGGCCCTGTGCTCGTCCGTCACTAGGTCTTCACCAGCCTCAGAACGTGAGTGCCCGTGTTGCTGGCCAGAGCCCAAGGGTGGATGGATGTGCCTGGGAGTCGGCAGTCCCCGAAGCGAGTAGACGGGCCGGGAACAGCCTGGTCCCTCATGCAGCTGGACGCCGGGTGGCCTGTTCCCTGTTGGCTGGGGGCTGGGACCCAGCTCAGGGAAAGTTCTGAGCACCACTGCTGCTGGCTCTGTGAGGGCCTCAGGCCATCCTGACCCCCCGAGGGGTTCTGGGGCAGCAGTGGTGCTCAGAGCAGGGCTAAGCGTCAACACCATCAGCTGCTGTTCCCCGTGTAGCTGGCTTGACTGCTGCCCCCCCCCCCCGCCAGGCCCTTGCCCCACTGCTCCTGGGCCCCTGTGATGTGCCAGGTTCCCCTCACGGAGGGGAGCAGGAGCCTGGCCCGGTGCTGTGGGTCAGGAAGTCGAGCAGAGGCAGTGGGCCTAGCTGACCGCCTCAGCGCCAGTGATTGCCATGAAACCTCTAAGTGCTGTCTGAGGGCGACTCAGGGGGTCCCTCCAGCCGTGGCAGCCAGGGAAGGTCTCTGAGGAGTGGACATTGAATTGAAAATGATGAGGAAGGTGTGCTGAGCGCCGCTGAGAGCCCTGTACCAGGAGAAAGCCGTGCAGAGGCCCTGTGGTTGGAGCACGTTGCCAGTGTGGAACAGGGAGTGACACTGGGGAGGCATTGAGGTGCACCGCCGAGGGTCGATAGCAGGCCATCCGTCCCGTGGTGAGAAGCAGAGTGTGCCTGGCCGTGCAAACGAGGCCTTGTCTGAGTGAGCTGGAGAGGATTTGCTGGCCGTGTGGTTTTTTGCAAAGATATATTTATTTATTTGAAAGAGTTACAGAGAGAAAGGGAGAGACAGAGACAAGATCTTCCATCCATTGGCTCATTCCCCAAATACCTACCATGGCTGGGACTGGGCCAGGTGGAAGCCAGGAGCTTCGTCCAGGTCTCCCACACAGGCGCAGGGGCCCAAGGACTTGGGCCATCGTCTCCTTTTCCAGGCCATAGCAGGAAGTGGAGCAGCCCGGGCTTGAACCTGTGCTCACGTGGGTTGTCAGCGCTGAACAACCAGGGCCCCTCCTGCTGGCCACCTTTAGATAGTATTAAAGGCAGCCTTTGTGGAGAGCCAAGAGGGAGGGGCAGGCAGGTGGGAAGAGGGTTGGCTCCCAGAGACTCAGGGAGAGCGGTGAGTTATTGTTGAATTGGATCAGGGGAGAGGGGAGCCCAGGGCACCTCTGCGGCACCGGCACCGGTCTGGGCAGTGGGTTGTCCCTGGTCTGGGAAGCCTCGGCAGGGGTGGATGTGGGGCTGGGTCAGGTCCGCTCTGCACTTGCTGACCCTGAGCACTGCTGGTGTTAAGGGGAGGCAGCATGTGTGAGCGCGCTCCAGCAGGAGCGTTGGGAGGCTCATCATGGAAGTGGCCCCGAGGCTGATGGTGGCTGTCAGGGAGCACAGGCCCTGGCCTGGGGCTGTGGGTCAGGACAGCCCTGAGGGAGGTGGGGGCGGGGTGCAGTGAGTGGCGGGGAGAGCGGTGGCTGCCGTGCCACATGGCTGAGGCTGAGCAAGGTGGGAGGGAGGAGGGGTGAGGTGGGCAGCGACTGACGGGAGTGGGGTATCTGTGCTGTGTGGAAGGGATGAGCGGCCAGGGCCTCTATCAGCTCTGATCAGACTTCCCACAAGGCCCCAGCCAGTCAGGTCTCAGCCCCTCTGTGCCCGCACAGTAGGTGGAGTTGCCACTGTCCTGGCTCTTGTCCGCGCCCACCAGTCCCGGCTGGCCTCCCCGCTAGCACAGGGCCGGTTTCAGCACCCCAAGCCCAGTAGGTGGCCGGCCAGACAGCCTCTGGAATGGACCTGCTTCATTGTAAGCCTGGGTTGGCCTCGGGGGCCTCTTGAGGTCTGCAGGTGAGAATGGGCTTGTTTCCTGGGAGGCAGTCCCCGACGCCTGTCCTGTCCCATCCCACCAGGCACTGGCAGCGGTTCTGTGTCCCATGCCATCATCCGCACCGTGGCGCCCACTGGCCACCTGCACACCGTTGAGTTCCATCAGCAGCGGGCGGAGAAGGCCCGCCAGGAGTTCCAGGAGCACCGCGTGGGCCGCTGGGTGACTGTGCACACCCAGGACGTGTGCCGAAGTGGCTTCGGTGTGAGCCATGTGGCTGACGCAGTCTTCCTGGACATCCCATCGCCCTGGGAGGCCGTGGGCCACGCCTGGGATGCCCTCAAGGTCGAAGGTGCGTCCACAGCTCGGGAGGGGCTGAGCTCCCAGGCCTAGTCCTGGCTCTGAGGCACCTGGAGCCCAGAGAGTTCTGAGAACCCCCAGGCCACACAAACAGCAGAGGCTAGGCTCCGGCCCTTCTCGGCCGAGGTGGGGAGGGGTCGGTCTGGCTGGAGGAGTCTTCTCCCTGCTCGCCCTCTCCTTGCCTGTGTCCCCTGCCCATGTGAGATGGGAGCCATCTGGGGGCCAGGGTGCAGGTTGCAGGGTAGCCCCTGCTCCCAGCCATTTCCTGTCAGCCCCGCCCCAGTGCTGCAGCGCCTGGCAGGCCGGCCCCTTTTAGGGAAGATGCTGCACGCGGAGGCGGAGCGGCCTGGGAAGGTCGGCCCTGAGCCAGGGAGGCGGCGGCGGGCGGCGGGGCCCAGGGTTTTTCCCTTTTCTGGAGAAGGAGCTGGCGGAGGCCCGCCAGGGCCCCTCCCCCCTCAGCTGTAGCTGCCTTCAGGAGGACCTGGGAGGACGGTGGGAGGGAGCTCAGGCCAACTCAGATAGCAAGGTGGGGCCCCTGCTTGCTGGCTCAGGCTTGGCCCTGGACCGCGTGTCCCTGGTCTCTGCTGAGATGGCCTGGGGCCAGGAGTGGGGGTGCGGCCACTGGGTCCCCACACTGACACGCCTTCCCGCTTTGCCCACGCTGCTCGGACCTTGGTGGGCCAGGCCGCTGGGGATGCTGAGCTGGGGCCTCAGTCTGAGCCTTTGCTGCTGCCGTGCCGCCTCCCTCAGGCCTTTGGCTGTCTGCTTCCTGTGCCTGAGTGCCCTTCCCTAGGCCTTTTCCTGGACGTGGCGTTCTGGCTTCTTCGTGGACTGAGTGTTTTGTGGCAGCTCACTTGTCTGGGGGCGGGCCCTGCCCTTTGGCCCTGGTGCTGAGCTGCAGGTGCCTCCTCCCACCTCAGACCTCCCAGGGGCCCCTGGTCTGCCGCGCTGAAGGCAGCAGCCTCAGGGGGTTTGAGCGCTTGCCAAGCTGTAAGCTGAACCAGGATTGGACTCTGATGTGCTGCAGGCAGGCCTGGTGAAGCAGGTGGGCTTCCCCAGTGGGAGGCAGCAGGGAGGGGCCATCAGGCTCTATTCAGAGTAGGCACCGCCTGTCCCCAGGAGCAGGCGACAGCCCCTAATTTCCTGTGACAGCAGCAGCCCCCGCACCCCCATGCAGGCGGAGCTGTAGGATGGCTGTGCTGGCACAGCCCCGCCCTGGCCCGGCCCTGGCTTCCTGCTGGATGGAGACAGAGGGCACAGGACAGCTGGGGGTGCTGTCTGGAGGGCTTGGCCTGGGCAGGTGAGCTGCAGGGGGAGGGCTCCTGCCCCAGGGCAGGCCAGTTGGTGACGGTGAGGTCTCCACAGGGCCCTTGAGCCCTGGGGTTCCAGCTGTCTGTGGCCAAAGGCTTGGCATCTGTTGGGACTCTCTTAGGGTGAGGTCAGGTCCCAGGAAGGGTTTCTGGGGGTTCTGCTGCTCCCTGCCCTCTGACCCCATCTCCTGCTCCCCACAGGTGGGCGCTTCTGCTCCTTCTCGCCATGCATCGAGCAGGTGCAGCGCACGTGCCAGGCCCTGGCAGCCCGCGGCTTCACGGAGCTGAGCACCCTGGAGGTGCTGCCGCAGCTCTACCACGTGCGCACAGTCAGCCTGCCCCTACCGGACCTGGGGGCCAGCACCGGGCCCCCCGCCGGCTCTGACGCCAGCCCCTTCCGCAGCGGCACGCCCATGAAGGAGGCCGTGGGCCACACCGGCTACCTGACCTTTGCCACCAAGACCCCAGGCTAGTGGGCTGCTGATGGGAGCCCCCGGGAGCTGGGAGCACCACAGGCCTGGCAAGGAGGCCGGAGTCTTCCTTATATGGTCCGCAGAGCCTGTCTGGCCCGTTTTGGAAACAGATGGCAGGGCGGGGCTTATGGCCTCCTGGGTGGCCAGAGGGGGAGGGTACAGAGGGGTGGCCTTGCTGGAGGCCTCTGGGACTTTCTGGTTCTTACCAGGGGAGACCTCTACCCACGTCACCGTCCAGCTCAGGCCCTGTCCCTACTGCTGTGTTGCCAACATGAAGTCTCTGTCACAGGCTCTCCTGGTGTTGGAGCCGGGGGCTCTAGGTTGAGGGTGACGGGTCTGACCCCAAGCAGCAGTGGGCAGAGGAGGACTTGGCCTGGCCCTGAGGCTGGTGCTGGCCTCTAGGTCTTTGCAGTGTTCACCCTGTGCCTATTGCATGGCCTTGGCTGCTGGCTATCCTTGAGCTTGGCCAAAAGTTGAGGGTGGAGCTGACCCCAAGACCCATGCCCTAGCTCCTCTACCCTCGTGCAGTGCTGATGAGGACCTGGGGAGGTGACTCTGCCATGTGTGTCCCCTATGGGTGCCAGTTCAAGTCCCAGCTGTTCCACTTCTGATCCCAAGGGCAGGGCAGCCCCTTCCCACCAACTCTGGGGACCTGCCTCCTGCTGCCCTGGCCCAGCCATGGCTCCCACCCAGGGGAAAGTGTTGCTCAGGGTGCCCTGGCGGGCTCTCTGTTGAAGCCAGCGTTCACAATCTAGACTTCCTCAGGTACCCCTGCCTCTCATGGGACCCTGGGGGTCATGGGGACGCCCTCTGTAAGGGACAGTAGTGTGAAGTGGGGCAGAGGGCCTTAGAGGATGGGCGCCCAGGGCCTGGTGTGCAGCTCCAGTGTGGCCACCCTGTAGCTAATGCGTGAAGGCCCAGGTGCCAGCCTCAGCTTCCCCAGCGTCTGGATGCCAGCCCAGGGCACTGTGCTGCTAAGAGGCCAACCCTCGTGTGCCCAAGAGGGCACTGAACGTGCCGCCCTTATGTGTCCCCTGGCTCCTGTTTTTCCCTTCCCCATCCCAGGGTAGGCACCATGGAGGCTTTAAACTCCAGGACAATGGCCTGACTCAGTGGACAAGGGGGCGAGTATGTGGCCACCCCCATCCGACTGCAGAAAGGGCCCCTTGTCCCAGAGGTTGGGAGGAGTGTGTGTGTCCCTGTGTGTGTCAGCACCAGGCCCTCCTCCCTCCAGAGCCCTTGGCCTTCCCACCTCACTGTGTGCACACCCCCTCCTAAACCCCGGAGGGTCCGCCTCTTGATTCCAGGAGAGTGTCCCTGGAGCTACAAGGCCTGTCCACCGAGCGTCCTGGGGGACAGCTGCTGTTGGAGCCCCGTCCCACCTCAGGTAGCCCTCCAGGCCCAGCTCATCCCCCCCAAACATGAGCCAGCCTGGCCGGGGCCGGCAGCAAACTCCTGGGCTCCTGGAGGCCCTGTTAGATGTGCCTTGCTCAGCATTGCTTTCCCAGCCTGGCCCACACTCCAGCAGGGGTGTCCCACACAGGTCACCCCCGGGTGCTGCTGCAGCTTGGGAGCCCCCGCCCCACCCCCAGACACAGCAGAGGAACTGAAGTCACGCGGGACCCAGTTGTGCAGATGGGGCCTGACTCCCAGAGGAGCAGCTGGGCTTGCAGTGAGCCACCGGTCAGCAGGTCCCAGCAGTCACCTCTGAGTCAGCAGCACGGGGCTCCTCACGAGGCAGGGATCCAGCGGGAACCTGCCCAGCCCACACCTCGGCCTCCACCAGGCTGGCACGCCTGGGCCCACCGCCTCGCTCACCTGCTCTCTGATCCCAGACCTGGAGCTCTCCTTGCAACTGCTGCTCAGCCAGAGCCCTAGAAGGCTGGGCCAGGCCGGGCCTCAGGGCAGGGTCTTTGCACCAGGGCGTGAGTGGGGTGGGGGACACTGGGATCCAGGGGCTTGGCCTCTGTCCAGTGGGATGACAGGGGTGCTGTAGACTGCGCATGTCCCTTGTGTGTCTCCTTCAGGGCCACGCTGTCTGCTCCCAGTCTTTGACCTGCGTGCTGGAGGTCGGGGCCTCCCCTACCCCACCAGGGCCCACTGTGCAGCTGGGGGAGCTGCCTGTCTGCCTTTAACACTGCGTCAAGTGCCCTTGTTTCCCTGTGGGACCCTCACCCCCTGTGGCTACAGAGCCAACGCCTCAGGAGAGGGGCACCTGGGCGGGGGCAGGTGTTCCAGAGTGCAAGGCCCCAAGGCAGTCACTGCCAGTCCCCGGGCTGGGGCAGGCCCTGCCCCTTGCAAGGGTCTAAGCATGGTGCCCAGCAGGCCCGGTGCCCCGCTCTGCCTGTGGAACCCGAGGGCGTTCCTGCTCCTGCCAGGGAGGGCCTTTCTCCAAGTCTTGGCTCCTGGATAATTTATCAGGATAATGTGGAAGGGAGATTGGAAAATCCAGGCTATCATCTAGTGGTGTGATAAGGCAGGAAGCTGCCTGGGCTGGGCGTGGCCAGGTGGCTCTCACTTGACCTCCGTGGGCTGCAGGGTGGCCACACTGGTGGGCACCATCCACGTGCTGACGGCCACCTCCACTGAGCGTGGGCATGGTCTGCCGTGAGCTGTGGTGCTCCCTGGTGGAGGCCCTGTGGCTTCAGCAGGGAAAGAGGGAGCCGCCCTTCTGCGTGCTCCTGTGTTGCTTCCTGAGACGGGAGAGCGGCAGAGGTGTTCCCGTGGGCTGTGCCAGGGGCCCGCACGGCCCGGCCCAGGCGAGGCGAGGGCGTTTCAAAGTCAGGCTGCTTCCGAGGCATCAGCGTCGGCGGAGGGAATAGCTTGGCTCCCACCAGGCTGAGAATAGCTCCGAATTGGGTCACGCTCACCCAGAGCTCCGGTCACAGCCTGCAGCCTTTGTCAATAATCAGCTTTCTCCCCGACATCTGTCCCTTCACAGAGGGGGCAGGTGGTGCGGGCACAGTTTTAGAAGAAGCAAAGCAGAGGGCATGGAGTGAGGGGAGTCTATTTTTAAAAGAGAGGCTCCGTCCCCTCCCCCACCCCGTCCCCCACACAAGAGCCACCTCCACTCTGCTGTTAGCCCCCCGCCTCCCTCCACTCCCATGCCCACAGGTGCTCCCGACAGGTGAGGATGCTGGGTTGGGTCAGCTGAGAGGGTAGCCGCACCCTTGCCCTCGGGGCTACCCTACTCCGAGGATTCCAGGACTCTTGTTCCTCCAGCCCTGGGGCTCCCACTGGCCAGACCCCTACACCCCACATCCCCCAGCTACGTTTCTCCAAGGCCCCTGGCTGTGCATGCCAGCCCCCTCTGCTGACCAAGGAATGACAACTTCCTTGGGGACGCTGCAGGGTTGAGCAAGGATGGGGGCTGGGATTTGCCTGAGAAGAATCCCAGGCGGTGGAGCGGGGTACGGGATTCTTTGTGCAATCTCTGGTATTGCATTTCTGTGACATTTTTCATAATCAAAAAAAATTTAAGGGAAAATGTTGGATCTTGGCCTGCTCTTACTGCTTTAAGGAGAGTAGTTCCTCTCTTGAATAAAGCTTTGCAGTCTTCAAAGAAAAAGGGGGGCTGGGGAGATGTTGGGGGCAGGCGCCTGGTGTGGTGGTTCAAACACCTGCAGCCCATTCCGAGTGCTGGGGTGTGAATCCCAGCTCTGCTTCCAATTAGGGCTTCCTGCTGATGTGTTCTGGGAGGCAGCAGGTGATGGCTCAAGTGGTCGGGTCCCTGCCACCCACTCGGGAAACCTGGATAAAGTTCCAGGCTCCTACCCTCAGCCCGAGAACTTGGGATGTGACTCAGCAGATGGAGGGCAGATGCCCCAGGGCTTGTTGTGGGCCCCCCAGGAAGGAGTCGCTTCCCCCATCCGTGCCCTTCCAGGGGACTGTGTTTTCCCCACTGGTTCTCACGCTCGGGGTTGGTAGGAGACACAGGTTGCCTGGTCCCTGGCAGTGCACCCAACGCTGTACCTCCTGGTATGGAGCAGCAGGGTGGGTGTGCTCAGGACCACCGCCCCAGGAGGCCTTCCCCTCTGTTAGTCTCCCCACCCCTCCCCCCAGGCTTCTCTCCACTGACCCTTCCAGCTCCTGACCAGGGGATGCACCTGTGTGGTCACTCCCAGCCCTTTCCAGCTCTGCCCTTCAGGGCTGCCGGCTGCTTCCTGCACATCACTTACTTGTGCCCAGAGGAGAGATGGAACGTGGCAGTTCTGAACATGTGTGACCTCAACGGCGCCCTGGCCGTTTGTGCCTGCAGGCATCACCCAGGGGACAGGGCAGACTGCACTGGACACGAGGTCAGCATCTCGGCTTCCTCTGGCAGGCCCAGGAACGCGGGCAGCCGGGGGTGGACGCTGGGGGCTGTGGAGGCTCATTGTTGAGCTCCAGGCAACAGGGAAGGAGACGTTTCTTGGCGGGAATAGGGGGTGTCCCAGGCAGCCCTTGTCTCCTGTGCTGAGTGCCCCTGGCCCGGGAGGTCTGAGCACAGTGGCTGTGTGGCACCTCCTGGGGCCTGGCGGCTGGCCCTGGGTGCCCTGCCCTGCCCCCTTGTCTGCTGGCATCCTCCTGGCCTGTCTCAGGGCCAGGGCTTGGGGTTTTGGTGGGAACCACTACCTGCCTGTGGACTCACTCGGCACTCCCGTCGCCCTGAGGCCGTGCCCGGTATCCAGCTGGCCTCTGCTTGTCAGAGAGGAAGGGTTTGTTTTGCTCCCTCAGGCTCCACTTCCTCCTTCCGTGGAGAGACTGCTAAGGAGCTCTGGGTCAGGGCCAGTAGCGGGTGGCCAGGCCCCTTGCCATCTAGGGCCTGCTGCCGCGTGGCTGCCCCTCACCCCGCCCGCCTGGCGAGTGGTGGTAGAGCCTCTAGGTCGGCCGCCGGGCTCCTGGCCCTGCCGTGCTCCACCCACGTCTTCCACCAGGGCCACACTCCAGCTTCCCACCTCCTGTAGCCCTGCAGGCCAGGGGCCGGGACCCCCAGAGCTGCTGGCCTTCCCCACACCAGACGGGGGCTCCAGGGCCCCAGCCACACGGCACATCCCGTGTGCCTGGCACGCAGCAGGTATTCAGTGAGTGCGCAGCCCAGTGTGGCCGCCTGTCTCAGGTCCTCACTGGCCCCACCGGGTAGCCCTGGCCTCTGCCCATGGGGTGTGCAGTGCTGATGGGAGGAGGCAGCTTGCCCTCCCCATGCAAAGTGGGAAAAGCAGGAAGGCCTGGCCCAGGCTTTGCCCTCTCCCAGCTACAGCCCCCAGCTCCTGTGGCTTGGGGCACCCTCGGCAGTGTCCAGACTGCTCGTGGGGAGGCGTCCAGGAGTCAGCCTGCATGCAGGGTGCAGGGAGGTCTCCCAGCAGTGACCCACACGTCTTGTCACTGCCCCTGGAGCCCCTCGTGGCAGGGGATGAGCTGCCTGGCAGCTTCCTAGCCTCTTAGACCCTGACGCCTTCCTGTGCGCAGACACTCGCTCGTCTGCCTGAGGCAGACAGACAGCTGGGCACGGACCCCTCCCCAGGCCCAGCAGGTGCAGTCACTCCATCAGAAACAGTGGGGGAGGAAGAGCCTCCCCTTCCCTCCCCCACCCAGTCCTCTTCCCTGCCAAGGCTGAGCTGGGCCCCTGGGGTCTCTCTTAGGCCAGGAGCTGGAGACAAAGAGGCAGCTGCCAACGGAGTGGGGAGGGGGCCACGGCCTTTGTGTGCACCCGGCCCCTTTTGGTGACCTCACCGCCGGCCAGAGAAGGGTCCTTTCTTCCTAAGAATCGGCCGTTGGGAATCCGTCTGGGGACAAAGCCGTGACCAGGCGGGGGACTAGCGGCTGGCTCCCCTCATAGCATAAATTAGGGGGGGCCAGGTGGAGGAGGGGAGGGTGGCTGCAGCTGGTATCCGGGAAGGGGCACACACTTGGGCATGCAGCCCCCCAAGCTGACACATGGGGTGTATGGGCTGCCCCCTCCCAGCCTCATTCATTCATTCCCCCGTGTTCCTTCATTCATTCCGCAGATGGTGCTGGGCACCGGCCCAGGCAGCCGGGGCTCCCAGACTGGAGGGGGAGTTGGGACGGACGGGTCGCGGCTGTGAGGGATCCTGTTGCCCAGTCTGAGGTCACACAGCAGCAGGAGGGGCTCTCCGTGTGTGTGTCTGGTGACACCCATGAGTGACCACGAAGGGCTTCCTGTCCCTGGCCCTGCTCTACAAAGCGTCCCCACAGCCCTGCTGGCCTCCAGCTGTGTCTCGTCCCCTGGCAGGACACCCCTGCTGGAGGCTGCAGTAGGGCAGTGCGGATGGCACAGAGGCAGGTGGCCCATGTCATCTGGAGTTCAGGGCAAAGACCGGCAGCCCTGGCTCCTGAGCCGGGCTCCTCGGCCTCCCTGAGACCTGGACACTGGCCTCATCCCTGCAGCTCCGAGCACGCCAGGGCCAGCCCAGGCAGGCTTCCTGCAAGCAGAGGCCGCGAGCTTCGGGCTGGGCAGGACTCTGCCAGGCCTTGGATGTTGCCCCACCTGCTGCGAGTGGAGTCCAGCCCTGGACCACGTCCCGACTGTGCCGAGGACAGGCCAGCCTGGTGTCCAAGGGTATGAGGGCCCTTCCTGTGAGGTCAGGCACGTGGCTTCTGGCCTGACCTCTAGGCTGAGAGCCCCAGGCCTATGGACTCGGACGCTGACCGCCCGGGAGCACTGAGCGCTCTGAGCTCGCTGGAACTCTGAGCTCGCTGGAACTGGGACCCCTCCACACCCTTCGCAGCCACTAGTGTCAGACCTCCCTGCACCCCAGGCTCCAGCATGGATTAGGAAGTGCGCCCCCACAGGCCAGGGTGAGGCTGCCAGGGCCCCAGTCCCCTGAGGCCGGGGCGCGTGGCCCCCCCTAGGAGCCCCGAAGGCCCCATGCCCCTCCCTGGAGCTGCTGCCGCAGCATTGTCACGGGGGCGGGGTGGAAGTAGGCCAGCGCTTTGTGCCGCGTTGCCATGGCGCTGTCCCAGCCTGCACAGGCAGTCTTCCTCTGGGCCCATTCCCAGGACACCACGAGTCCGCCCAGCCCCTGCCCAGGCCCAGGCCCAGGCCCCCCACAGGGGTGCTCCCAGGCCTAGAATCATTCTCTACCCTGGCCCTCAGCCTTGGGCTGCTGGGGAGGCAGTGTGCCACCCCAGTACACACACTTGCAACCACACTAAAGCACAAGGTAGGAGTGTACATGCTCACATGCGTGCAGCACACGTGTGCCCACTGCACACGCGCACACACATTCCTACACAAGCATGAGCTTACGTGTGCATGCACAGACCTGCCTACCCCACACATACACGTGTGCACACACAATCACCCGTAGGCGCTCAGCCAGGCTGTGAGAGCCACAGATCTCTAAGGGCTTTGTTCTTAAGACATCTGCAAGGCAGGGGGACGCAGGCTCTCAAGCCCTAGCCTCCAGAGACCCTCTGGGGCTCTGAGGGGTGCCCAGCCCAGAGCAGGGTCTCAGGGGCCTTGGCAGCTCCCACCTCATCCAGTTCTGAGACCCAGCTCACGGCTGAGCTCGCGAAGGACAAGTGGCCCATGAGCGGCAGTGTGCGCCTCCCCTCCCCCCACATCCCTGTGCTGCCAGGGTCAGGGGGAGGCAGTGGGGCCTGCTGGGCTTGGGGACCTGTCTAGGCATCTGTGGCACGAAGCTGTGTGCCATGCCTGGAGCTAGACCCGTCACCTCATTCTGTCTGCACAGCCCCCACGCTGAGGGGTGTCAGCCCCACGGACAGGCAGGACACGCCCAGGCAGCAGGAGCAGGAGGGGGCAGTCCCTGGGGACCCCAGCAGCTCCAGGGAGGCCCTGGACAGCCCAGCCAGGCCCCACTGTCTTCTGACGTCAAAGAGTGGCGTCTGGGTGTCTGGGGAGGGAGGTGGCCCCAAGGTCCCTAGTTCCTGCTGGGGACAACAGGTGAGCAGAGGTGTCAGGGCAGGGTGGCTTCCCGGGGCGGGGGTGGGGGGGGCAGGGAGAATACCCAGGCCCTCTGAGCGTCACAGCTGGGCGGACGGATGCCCTGCCTCCACCTCCCTGTCAGCCCAGATCCCAGTCCCCATGAGGCACGCGTGCTGGCCCGAGGAGCAGGTGTGTGGCGCAGGACACGCCTCTCCCCGCGGGCACAGCATCCCCCGTGCTTCCTGCAGTGTTGGGTTCTCAGCCTTGCTGACCTGGGTGTAGCAGCCCAGGCGAGGGCCCACCTGCGCCTGGCCCCAGGGCGGCTCTGGGCCTGGGTGAGGCAAAGGCGGAGCTGAGGAGTCCCAGGGAGCTTTCTAGGGCAGGGAGCGGCGGTGGGGGACGGGCCTGACCTGCTCCTGCAGCTGCTGTGAAGGCAGGGGGGCCGGACGGCAGGAGTTGAGTCTCACTGCACCTGGCCTCCCACCAGCCCCAGGGGAGCACAGGAGCCCGCAGGCCTGGGCCCCCGTCCCACACCCCACACGCGCACTGCGTGGCCGCTGCCTGGAGCCTCAGCTGCCCTGGCTGCTGCTGTACACCCACTGTGTGGAGTGCGATGGACTTTTTTTTTTTTTTTTTAATTATTTGTATTTTATTTGACAGGTGGAGATACAGCAGAGCAATCTTCCATCTGCTGGTTTGCTCTCCATATCTCGGCAGCCGTCAGGGCAGGGCCAGGCTGAAGCCAGGCGCTTGGAGGGGCCCCGCACACATGGCAGGGACATCTGGGCCATCGGGTGCTGTCTTGCGGGGCGTGTGTTAGGTGAGCCAGGTGCTCTGACATTGAGGCAGGGTCCCAACCACTGGATGGGCTGTTTGTGCCTACCTGTCCCGGCTCCAGGGGCGGGAGAGCAGCTCCAGACTGGGCTCCTGGCTCCAGCCAGGCCGTGCGCCCAGGCCCCGCCCCTCACTCTCCCTTTCCTGCCCTGGACCCTGCAAACACAGATACGCCCTGGTGGGCTCCCTGGCCCCTGGGTGGGAGGGGACGGCCCAGCTCCAGGGTGTCCCTGATACAGCCCAAGAGGCCTGTGCACAATGGGGCAGGAGGTCCCCAAAGGCTGCTGGCAGGAAGCAGCATCCGGCTTCTCTCAGGAGGCAGACACCGGGGTCCCAGCAAGGGCTGGAACTGTGCAGAGACCTCCTCGGGGAAGGACGAGCCCCGACCACCAGGCTGTGAGCCACCGCCACCTTGATGCCAGGGCCTGACAGGTCAGCAGGCCCTATGCTAACCGGCGACTGCGCCAGCACCATCCATTGCCCGGCTCAGATGCTGCAAACCAGGCGGTACCAGGGCCACCTGTCCACCGTGGGTTGGGACAGGTGCACCTGGCGGTGGCCCAAGCATAACAGCTGCGTGGGCTTGCTGGCCCAGGCCCACTTCAGCCTCCTGAGCCGGGCAAAACCTGGCCTTGGGTGCCGCCTGGTGGCCAGACCTGGGAGCACATGGCAGGCAGGTTTAGGTGCAAAGGAGCCCAGAGTGCTGTGCAGGTCAGGACTGTCTGGGGTTCCCCCTCCCCACCAGGCCCCACCTGCTGTGGGACAGGACAGATGGACGCAGAACCCTGTGCCTTGGGGAGGAGCCTCTGGTGCAGGACGTGGTGACCCCAGTGCCCAAGGCCTCGTGGGGTCCTGTCCACAGAACCCCCTGACCACATCTTTGCACCTGCTGTTGGCTCCACCCTTCCACCTGCACACACTCCCCTCACCCATGTGTGGCCCTTGCCCACAGCCACCCCTGGCTGTTGGTCCTGGGACATCTGGTCAGGATCAAGGGCTGTGGGCAGAGTGGAACCCAGGGCCCCAGGGGAAGTGAGGCCCATGCACCCAGATGAGGGCCAGTCTGCAGACGGCGCGAGGCCAGACTTCGTCCCGGAGAAGCTGGGCGTGACGCTGTGCCAGCCCTGTGGCCGTGGCTGCTCTCTGGGCCCTGAGACTCCTTGCACCTCTGAAGACCTCTTCAGCGAGGCCCCGGGGTTCTGTCACACGCATCTCTGTGGCCAGAACCTGAGAGGCCCCCAGGCCCCTGCTGCTGCCCTCTCTGACCCCAAATCCTCTCCACTCTTCTTGCCCCCTTCCCTGGTTCTCCTGCCCCCGCCCCATCCTCCCAGCTGGGGGGCCACTGCTGCCTCCAGGGTGAGCACTCAACATAATGCCCAGTCCTAAGATGCCCACAAACTCCCACGGGTCACCCAGGGCCACCGTTCTCCTGGCCCGACCCAGCAGGTGGCACTCCTGCTGCAGGCCCCAGCTCAGTTAAAGATGGCAGCCTCGGGGGCCCTTCCTGCACCCCAGGTAGGTAGCGGCTCGTGGCTGAGTGGCTCAGACCCACACCTGGCAGGGGCCCATGGGAAGGATCCCGCCCCCAGCCCCCCAGCCGGCTCCTGCAGTGTGACTGAAACCCAGGCACTCTGACGCGGGTGCAGCGTCTCACTGGCGTCCTCAGTGCTGTGCACACGCCTGCCCTGCAGCATGAACATGAGACGCGGGGTTTAATGTCGGTCTGTTGGGGAGCCAAGTCCCAGTCGGTCTGTAACAGTGTCTGAGCCGTGCGGCCTGGGCGTCAGGAGGACGGGGCAGAGGGCAGGTGCTGCCCAAGCTGCCACAGCTGGGCTCGGGGCGGCTGGGCTGTGGCTCTCACAGCCCCTGGGCTCCTCACCTTCCTCTTAGCCAGGAGCAGCTGCAGCAGTCAGCGCTGGGCCGGGCACACCATGAACGAGCAGGTCTTCCCCCGGGGCGGCCCTCAGGTGGCCCTGAGTCCACGCACACCTGTGACCAGGCACCAGGTCTTCATGGACAGAGGGGCCCTGGGGATCCTGGCCGGACCTCCATGCCTGCTTATGCCCCCAAGTAGGCCCGGAGCCCTCTCCTCCCGGCCCAGGAGTGACGGCACTGTCTGCCTGGGCTGCAGTGCTGAGCCCCAGGCACCTTGCTGCCAGCCATGGACACCTGCTGGCGCTTCCTCCCCCAGGTCTGGCCGGGGGGGACGAAGTCCCAGAGGCCACAGTGTGCACCTGCAGCCTCCTTTTTCTTCTCACCTGGCCGGGCACACCCCTCCCCCTTGCTGCTGTTCCCATGGGGAAGGGGCCGGGCACACACACGCTGAGCCAGGGACAAAGCACGGAGCAGCTGTGTGGGAACAGCAGGCAAGGGGCAGACTGGGGGCCTTGGGCCAGGTGTCCCAACATCCTGTGCACCTGACCCCCAGTCCAGCCGCCCACCAGCACCAACCCCGCCTTGCAGATAGGAAACCGAGGCCCAAGGGGACGCAATGCAGTTGCTAGGTCCCAGGGGGTGGCAGCAGGGGGAGCTGGCATGGGGTGGGCCTGGCCAGCTACCGGCCCTGTCTGAACAGGGCAGCCTGGCCCAGGGAAAGTCCACAGGGAGACGGGGGTCTCTAGCTTGCCCTTCCCCCTGGGGTCTGGGCAGCCAGTGCAGCTCTGAGCACATCTCGGGGAGGGTCGGCCACAGCTGGGCAGGGCCCGGAAGCTGGACGCTGCCCACCACATCCCGTGCAAGCCTCATCAGCAAAGCGGCATGGGCCACATGTGGGGGCCCTCACTGGGGAGACAGGCAGGTGGGGCCCCCAAACGCATCCTCTCGTTCAGCTACACAAGTGCCCCCAACACCGTCCTCCACAGCCAAAGCCAGGGGCTGCCAGGAGTCAGGGACCGGGGGTGGAGGGAGGGCCCCGGCACAGGCCCGTCCGCCCTTCCTGGAGGCTGCTGACCCCTGGCCTCGGGCCTGGCAGTCACCGTCCCTCGCCACGCCGACGCCCTGCCCTCGGTTCCAGCTCTCAGCAGTCATCAGACCCAGGACAGCCCTGGGCAAGGTGAGTGCCCCGAGCCTTGAGGACCAGTCACATGGACAAAGGCGTGGGGTCTGTTGTGTGCGAGGGTGGGGCTGCAGGTCCTGGATGGGGTCCTCGAGGGCCACCACGGGGGCAGAGGTCACAGCAGCACCTGGTGCCCAGCACTGGCTCTGGGTGTCCTCGGTGCCCCTCCCTGGCCACCCCACCACACTCCAGCTGTCCTCCCCCGCCCCCTACCAGAAGCCCCGTTCTCTGCCAGGGCAGCGAGCAGGGGACTGCTCTGATTCCAATCCACCCAGAAGGAACCCACCTGGGGGGTGAACCCGCGGATGGAAGCTGACACTCCCTCTGCTTTCAAATGAAGACGTGCTAAAGAATTAGTGATAATAAAGGCCGGCGCCGTGGCTCACTGGGCTAATCCTCCGCCTGCGGCGCCGGCATCCCATATGGGCGCCGGATTCTGTTCCGGTTGCTCCTCTTCCAGTCCAGCTCTCTGCTGTGGCCCGGGAAGGCAGTGGAGGATGGCCCAAGTGCTTGGCCCTGCACCCGCATGGGAGACCAGGAGGAAGCGCCTGGCTCCTGGTTTCGGATCAGCGCAGCGCCGGCCGTAGCAGCCATTTGGAGAGTGAACCAGCGGATGGAAGACCTTTCTCTCTCTCTCACTGTCTATAACTCTTGTCAAATAAAAAAGAATTAGTAATAATAAAAAACGGACACATGGCACCACTGAGGGGGTGTGTGCACCGGCCTCACCCTCTCCCACTTTTTAGAATAAACTGATTCAGGGAGCTGGGCAGTTCTTCCAGCTTTTTTTTTTTTTAATAATTAATTTTATTTTTCAAAGATTTATTTATTTATTTGAAAGAGTTACACAGAGAAGAGAGGCGCGCGGGGGGGGGGGGTGTCTTCCATCCGTTGGTTCACTCCCCAGTTGCCGCAATGGCCGGAGTTGCACTGATCTGAAGCCAGGAGCCAGGAGCTTCCTCCAGGTCTCCCACCTGGGTGCAGGGGCCCAAGCACTTGGGCCATCTTCTGCTGCCCTCCCAGGCCACAGCAGAGAGCTGGACTGAAAGAGGAACAACCGGGACTGGAACCGGGATGCCGGCACTGCAGGCGCTGGCCCCCAGCTTTTGCTTTTAAACCTTCAGTTTGTTTATTTTCACTTGAAAGCAGACAGAGATCTCCCACTGCTCCACTCCCCCAAATGCCTGCCTACAGCTGGGGCTGCTCAGACCACAGCCAGTGGCCAGGGACTCCATCCAGTCTCCTCTGTGGGTGGCGCCTGCACCTGCTGCCTCCCAGGTGGGCACTGGCGGGAAGCTGGGCTGCAGGCACCGAGGCCGGGACTCAAACCCAGGACTGCAGTGTGGGACTCGGGCATCCTGAGTGGCATCTCAAATGCTGTGCCAAATGCCCCTCCTCCCCCCCCGGCTGTGAAAGTGGCAAAAGTGACTCGAACCCAAGGGGCCTGGGCCTGCCTGGGCTCCTGCTGCACAGCCAGTGTGCTCACGGGCTTCTGTAAGCCCTGCGGCCCAGGCAGCCACACGTGGATGCAGGAGGCTCTCTGGAGGGGGGCCCACACACCCCACGTCTGCACACGCTGAGCCCTTCTGCCTGCCCCATCCGCCACGTGGCCGTGCAGGCCCCTGGGGAGGCGATCCCGTCTCAGAACCACCTCTGAAGTCCACTCAACACCAACACCTGCCCTGAGTGGGGCTGGGGCCTCACAGCAGACACCCTGCAGAGGCTCGGCAGGGGGTGGACCAGGGTCAGGTCACTGCAGCACAGCCTGCCAGGGTACTGTGCTCCGCCCCTCGCCCAGCCCAGCCCTGCCTGAAGCACGCAGAGGGAGGCTTCTTGGTCTAAGGAGCCCAAGGTCATGTGCTCACCTCTGAGTGCAGAGGACTGACTGAGATGCCAAGGTCTTCCCAAGTACTCTTTTCTTTACTTGAGAGGCAGACAAGTGAGGTTCCAACTGCTGGTTCCCCCAGACACAGCCAGCTCAGTCCAGGTCTCCGCGTGGTGGCAGGGACCCAAGGGACCGCCTGCCTCCCGGGGTGCACACTAGCAGGAAGCTGGAATCAGGTTCCAGCGCTGAGAACCGAGCCCAGGGGCTCTGCTGTGGGACACGGGCATTGCTAGCATTAAGCCAAACACCTATGCTCCGGAGTGTTCTGTTCACGATGGATCGGAGACAGTGACAGACACCTTCCATCCTCTGGTTCTTTCCCCCAGATGGCCACAATGGCTAGGGTCGGTCCAGGCCAAAGCCAGGAGCCTAGAACTCCATCAGCGTCTCCCACATGGGTGGCAGGGCCCCAAGCGCTTGCACCGCCCTCCGCTGCCTTCCCAGGCGGATCAGCAGGGAGCTGGGTTGGAGTGGAGCAGCCGGGACTCCACCTGACACTCACATGGGTTTTGGTGTCAGGCAGAGGCTTAACCCCCTGCACAGCGCCAGCCCCTCCAAAGTATTCTTTTCAACCGAATCTCGGCCTGGCTAAGCCCGCACGCCTGGAGAGGCGGTCTTTGCTCCACCACGGGGCTCACGTGGGAGCTGAAAGCAGGCAGACGACACAAGTACTCGCAGGAAGAGGCCGGAAACAGAAAAGAGAAGTTGGTGCCACCACGGAATGCACTGAGTGCCGACAAACGGCTGACCGAAGTGGACCTGGCCGTGCAGGCACCAGAGCTGGACCGGAGGTTGCCGGGGCCCCAGGTGGGGCCGAACCCGAGCCCTCCTCACGGCTCTGCCAAGGGGCGGGGCACAGGTGCCGCAACAGCACTCTGTAACTCTAGACTCCTCTCCAGGAAGTTTCCAGAACCAGGTCCAAGTTTCTTCCCCTTTCTATAGAAAGGTCAATTCCTGTGTCAGACCACAGCCCTGCCCCCAGCCCTGCCAAGGGGACAGAGACCCACCCATTCCTGCCTCCAGCTGCAGCAAGGAGCCCACCCGCCACGCACCGCCGGCCTGGCACTACAGGGACCCCTCCCCCGTCACACACATCAGGTGACGACGCGCCGGGGCCAGCAGGGAACACACCAGACTCAGCCTCTCTCCACTACAAACATGAAGCCCAGATTTATTGCGTGGATCACCAAGGGTGCTAATCGGCACCAACATTCCCACGGTTAACGGGGGCGGGGACCCAGTGCACCGCGGATCAGCCACTCCTTCCCCAGGGGAAAACACCAGACCTGATACAAGCTTTGCAGACAAAACGAACACAGATCCCCCGAAACAGATAAAAACCGGGGGGCGACGTAAAACAAGCGCAGAAAGCCGCCGATCCTAACACACCCCAGGCACACAGGCGTCGGCAGCCGGCCTGGCGGAGCGAAGTCAAGGAAAGAAAGCGCAAGGCCGGTTTTGTGTGCACAGGGATCCCGTGTTTAATGCAGAGCGAGGCACACAGTCGGGGAGCAGCTGCGGTACAGAGTCTCCGCAGAGATCGGAACACCACAACACGTGAGGAGCCCGGCTCGGCCCAGGCACACGGGGCTCCCAGCGGGCTCGGGGCGCCACAGGCCCACGCACGAGGGCTGGCTCTGGGCAGCAGCCAGGGCACGGACAGGTTCAGAGGGGACGCAGTGAACGCTGGACGGCCACTCAAGGCCGACGCGGACCGCGCCAGTGCCCCTGGCTGCACCGCTGCAGAAACCTGACGTCAGCTGTCAGAGCGTCGGGTGCTGGGGGGAGATGTTGACAGCTAACGTTCCGACAGCTCTGGTCAAAACGAGGACTCCAGGGACCGCGCTGAGCACCTGCAGGTGCCGGGGCCCCGGCCCACCACGCAGGGTCTGCATTCAGCAGGAGGGGCCGTACCGTCGGGGGCCACGCCTCAGCTCCTCGTGGGCACGTAAGCCTATTCCTCTACCTCTCACTTCCTGCCCGGCTCCCGACTCGGGGCACCGTGCCCTCCGTCAGGGCCGCTCTGGGAAAGGGGACTGCAGCAACACTGCCACGGCACCTCGGCACTGGGCACACGCGGTCCTCGGGAAGTGCGGACAGGGCCGTCCTGCCGCGTGCCGGGTGCAGCCTTTCCCTGCCGGTGGTGGGCACGGAGCGGCCCCGGGCAGCAGATGCCGCCTCCTGTGACCGGGCCCCGGGGTTCTCATCCTCCTGGTCCCCGGGGGACCTCGGGTTCAGATGGACCACAGAAACCAGCTGAGGGCGTCCGACAGCGGTGCCTCGCCCCCTCCGAGGCGGTCTGTTATTTTCATCATTTCATTACGCTGCACACAGAGGGTTTTCCCTTCTTAGATGCGGAGAACAGAACTGTTTCCACACGGAAGATGCTGACGAAGAACTGAGCCTCGGAGGACACACCCACCCCCTGGGCTGGGCGGGGCCTCAGTGCAAACACGGGGTCTGCGCCCCGACTGCACTACGGAGCCAGAAATTTCCCCCTTCTCCTAATTCTTCCAGTATTCCGTGAAGCTACGCCTAGTCTAGGCTTAAGTTCGCACATGAACACGTGCACACCCCACTTAAAATTACAAACGCTACCTCTACTTCACTTTCTGATGACAAGCACAGGAAACACCGGCCACACGGACCACGCCCCGAGGGAGGGGGCGTCCCGCGGTGACAGCTGCCTGGCACCACCAAGAGCTGCAGAGATACGGAATATAATTTGCTCAAGTTACAAACACCGAGACTGAAATACGCAAGTACAAACCACAGCCCGGCTGGGGAGCCGAGCGCGCTAGGAGATGTCGAGGTCTACACGCAGTGCAAAACAAGCCAGGCCGCGGCGGGCTCCGCACCTGCCGCTCAGTACTCCCCCTCGCGGGCTCAGTACTGCCACTCGGGGGCTCAGTACTCCCCCTCACGGTCAGTACTCCCACTCGTCCGACTTGAGGTCCAGGTAGCTGAGGATGTTCTGGGCCAGCTTCACCGCCTGCTTCCGCGCGGCCTTGCACTTCTCCTCGCCCTGCGGGTCGACCGCGTCCAGGGCCAGCAGCTGCTTGGTGAGCAGCTCCTCCAGCCGGATGTAGTTCTTGTCGGCCCGGTTGCCGTCGAAGGCCAGGACCTCGCCCTGGATCTCCGACAGGTTCCCGAGGACGCTCCAGACGGCCTGGTGGGACGGGTGCTCCGCGCCCACGAACAGCTTCCTCTTCTCCAGCGCCTCCTTCAGGTCCACGTAGGTGACCAGCGTCTGCACCTCGATCACCGCCCGTCTCCGCGCCTCCCGGATGCAGGGGTTCTTCTCCAGGCTCACCTCGTCCAGCTGTCCGATGAGGCCCTGCAGCTCCGTCTTGGAGCTCAGGTACAGCTCGGCGGGGCTCTGCGCGCGCAGAAGCTCGTCCTTGACCTCCCTCATCCTCTTGAGCACCTTCTCTATCTTGAGGATGGACTGGTTCTGCCCCAGGTCGAAGGCGTGGGTCGTGTCTGCTTCCTCCTCCAGGTCCAGGTACTTGAGCAGCTTGTTGATGTCCTCCACCACCTCCCTGCGGTAGTTCCTGATGTCCGTGTGCCCGGCCACGTCCAGTGCGTCCAGGTCGGCCAGCAGCCCCGAGAGCACGCAGGACAGGTGCCGGCAGGTCTCGTCGGCGCACACGCCCATCAGCAGCGCGATCACCGTGCCGCGGGCCTTGTTCACCGTGCACATCACGGCGTTGATCCTGGCGACGGACGGGTGCGCGTCCTCGGAGAGCGGCAGCGAGGGCTGCTTCCGCAGGCAGCCCTCCAGGATCTCCTGCACGGCGCACACCCTGCTCAGCGCGCGGTAGCGGGCTCTCCGCAGCGAGACCTTGCCGCCGGTCTTGACGTGCGTCAGCCGCAGCACGATGTCCTGGATGCTCTCCTCCAGCCCGTCCACGGCGCAGCCGCCCCCGCCGTACAAGGGCACGATCTTCTCCTGCGCCAGGGCCTGCGCCTCGTGGAACAGGTTCCGGATCTCCAGGCGGCGCGGGTGGCTGGCGTTCTGCTCCAGCTCCTTGAGCAGCCGCTCCGTCTCCTGCGCCGCCCGCTTCCGGGCCTGCTGGATGTCGCCCTTGCCCTCGGTGTCCACGGAGTCTATCTCGAACAGCTGCCGGGTCAGCGTCCGCTCCAGCCGGCGGTAGGCCTTGTCGTCCGCCAGCCCGCTGAAGCCGAGCACCTGCTGCTCCAAGCCCTTCACCTCCCTCTGGATCTCCTGCAGCCTGCTGATGGCCGGGTGCTGGTTTCCCATGTCCATGCTCCGCTGCCGGGGCTCACGAGCACTGGAGGGCGACAAGAGAGCTCATTACAGCGCGGGGCGGGCGGGGCACCAGCGGGTCCGCAAGGCCCTGGCCAGGGCACGCCCAGGCCTGCGGGACAGGCCCCGCCAAGGGCCCCGCGCTCGCCGGGCCTTCCCCGCCCGGGACGCCGCCCACGCCCGCCGCACTGCCTCCCACGAGCAGCCCGCGGGCCGCCGGGCCCGGCGCGGCCCTCCCCCCCCCGCACTTTACCCGGCCGAGGTCCCGGCTCCCCGGAGGCGCGGCGGCCAGGTGGAAGGTCAGCCCTTCTCGGGGTGCGGCGGCGGGGCCGGGCCCCAGCGGCATCCCCCTCAGCCCCCCGCTCGGTCTGGACGGGGCGGCCGGTGAAGGGGCCGGCGGCGGCGGCAGCTACTGGCCGCAGCGGCCGCTCCGGGCGTCTCGGCCCCGGACCCCGGCTCGCCGCCGGCCCTGACCTCACAATGGGCGCGCGGGGGAGGCCGCGGCCCGGGCGCCCCGCGAGGACGGGCGGCAGGGGCGCGGAGCGGGGCCCGGCGCGGCGGGGAGCCCGGCCAGGCGCGGCCGCGTGGGAGCCCGCGCGGGGGAGCAGGGTGGCCCGGCGGGAGCCCCTCGCCGGCGCCGGGCGGAGAGAGCAGACGCAGTCGCCGGCGCCCCCGCACCACTCACCCGCGCCATCTCGCGCTCCGCGGCCGCCCACGACTTCCGCAGAGCCCGCGGCGCCCGTCCGGGGCCGACCACCCCCACGCCCTGGGAAAAGACGGCTCCGCGCCCACGCCTCACCTCGAGCCGCGCCCCGGGCCTCCGGGACGACCGCGGACCGGGGAACTCGCCGGCGTGCGCCCGCGCCGCCCGGTCCCGGCAGACCTCCTCCGCGCCGCCCCGACCCCACAGAACCCCCTCCGCAGCCCGTGGCACCGCGGGGAAAGCGCGCGGTCGGCCACACCGCGGCGCGCCCGCCGGCTTTGCGACCCTGCCGTAAGGCAGCCCCGCTCGCCGTCGCGCACGCTGCCGGGCGCCGCGGGCAAGGTGGGCGCGGCCGCATGGCGGCGGGGCGGCGGGCGCCGCGGGCCCTCGTCCCGCCCCTCTGCCGGGCCTTCGCGGGCGGCGGCGGGCGGCGGGCCCCGGAGCGCGGTGCGGAGCGCAGGGAAGCAGCGCCGAGCGGGGTAAGCGCTGGCTGCCGGCCGCCCCCTGGCCTGGCGCCCACCGCCGGGGTGCGCGGCCCTGGGTTCCGGAAGCGCCCGGAGCGGCACGCCAGGGCCGGCCGTGCTTTCCGCAGGCGCTGGCGGGCGCGGGCCGACGTCGGGAGCGGCTGCGGAGCGCGGAGCCGGGCCTGGGCCGTCGTTACCGGGCGAGGAGAAGGGGCCGCGGGGAGGTGCGACGCTTCGGGCCGGCGGGTGTTCGTGCGGCTTCCGCTCCCACGCGCGCACGCCCGCCTGGCTCGCGGGGCTCTGGTGAGGGTTCAGCCTCTGTGGGCAGCCCTGTGGCCACGAGAGGGTTGCGCGGTTTGAGGCTTTTCCGCGGCCGGCGTGGGCGCCGGTGCCAGCACCGCAACAGGTCCCGCAGGCCGCTAGCTGGAGCCCCGGACCCGCGCGGGGGCTGTGCGTGCGGTCAGGGGCCGTGGGGGGCCGTGCGGTCAGGGGCTGTGCGGGCCATGCGGGCCGGGGCCGTGTGGTCAGGGGCCGTGCGGTCCGGGGCTGTGCGAGGCCGTGTGGTCAGGGGCCGTGCGGTCCGGGGCTGTGCGGGCCGGGGCCATGCGGTCTGGGGCCTAGTGGTCAGGGCTGTGCGGGCCGTGCGGGCCGGGGCTGTGTGGTCAGGGGCCGTGCGGGCCGGGGCTGTGCGGGCCATGCGGGCCGGGGCCGTGGGGGGCCGTGCGGGCCGTGGCTGTGTGGTCAGGGGCTGTGTGGTCAGGGGCCGTGTGGTCCGGGGCTGTGCGGGCCATGCGGGCCGGGGCCGTGGGGGGCCGTGCGGGCCGGGGCCGTGTGGTCAGGGGCCGTGCGGTCCGGGGCTGTGTGGTCAGGGGCCGTGCGGTCAGGGGCTGTGTGGTCAGGGGCCGCGTGGTCCGGCATTGTGACCCCCGCCGGGTGCTCGGGGTGTCCGAGTGCCCGTGCGGGTGTTTGGAGGGAGCTGGGGAACAGCTGTTGCCCAGGGCAGCCGCGTGTGCGGGCGCCCCAGGTCGGGTGTTCCCGAGGGTGGTCTTCCAGGGTGAGTACCCTCTCCCCCTCGTGTCCGCATTTCTCCTTGGTTCTCTCTTCCGCCCCTGAGTCTGTCCAGCGCGCTGCATTCCCATCTCTGGCCCCTGGTGTCTTTCTTTCTTTCTTTCTTTTATTTTTATTTTTTGACAGGCAGAGTGGACAGTGAGAGAGAGAGAGAGAGAGAAAGGTCTTCCTTTTTGCCATTGGTTCACCCTCCAATGGCTGCTGCGGCCGGCGCATCTCGCTGATCCGAAGCCAGGAGCCAGGTGCTTCTCCTGGTCTCCCATGGGGTGCAGGGCCCAAGCACTTGGGCCATCCTCCACTGCCTTCCCGGGCCATAGCAGAGAGCTGGCCTGGAAGAGGGGCAACCGGGACAGAATCCGGCGCCCCGACCGGGACTAGAACCTGGTGTGCTGGCGCTGCGAGGTGGAGGATGAGCCTGTTGAGCCGCGGCACCGGCTGGCCCCTGGTTTCTAACAAATGCTACAGAACTCCTGTCAGGTGTCGCTCTCACCCCAGCCCAGCAAAACCTCAGCGCCGAGTGTCCCTGCACGCTTCCCCTTGCAGACCGCGTCCCGGGTAGTGTGCACCCGCGGCCCCGTAGCTTACCTGCACGATCTTTAAGGCATGCATACGTCATTTATTTGAAAGGCAGAGTTAGAGACAGGGAGACAGAGAGAGAGAGAGAGAGGTCTTCTGGTTCACTCCCCCAAACAGCTGCTATGGTCAGGGCTGGGCCAGGGCAAATCCAGGAGCCAGGAGCTCCACCTGGTCTCCCATGTGCATGGCAGGGGCCCAAGGACCTGGGCTGTCCTCTGCTGCTTTCCCAGGAGCATTAGCAGGGAGCTGGGTGGGACTTGAACCTGTGCCGGTACGGGGCGCTGCCATCGTAGGCAGCGGCTTAACCTGCGACACCGCGACGCCGGCCCCCTCTCGCGCTTTTGACCATGACCTGTGCTGCCGAAACAGCGGTGCAGTCGTGTGTGGTGGTGCTGGTGCTTCCTGCACAGGCTCGCCACGGGCCCCGTGGACACTGCCACGCACAGATCCTGTCAGTGGGCACTGCGTGGTGCCGCGTGCGTCCTCGCTGCCTGCAGCGGTGCTGGTGCTGGGGCCGGTGTTGTGGTGCCGCCAGTCCAGCCGTCCCCTGCCGCCGTGCCGCTTTGAGACCCGGCTGCTCTGCCCCTGCCTCAGCTTCCTGCCAGCGCGTCTGGGAGGGCCGTGGCCGAGGGCCCAGGTCCACCATGTGGGAGACCACGACGAAGCTCCTGCCTCCTGTCTCAGCCCCGCATTTGGGACGTGAACCAGCAGATGGACAGACTTTTTTAAAAGAGATTTTATTTATTCATTTGACAGGTAGAGTTACAGACAGTGAGAGAGAGAGAGAGAGAGAGAGAGAGAGAGAGAGAGGGGTCCTCCATCTGCTGGTTCATTCCCCATTTGGCCACAGCGGCCAGAACTGAGCTGATCTGATCTGAAGCCAGGAGCCTCCTCCAGGTCTCCCATGTGGGTGCAGAGGCCCAAGGACTTGGGCCATCTTCTACTGCTTTCCCAGGCCATAGCAGAGAGCTGGACTGGAAGAGGAGCAGCCAGGACCCGAACCGGCGCCCATATGGGATGCCAGCGCCGCAGGCAGAGGATTAACCTAGTGCGCCACAGTGCCGGCCCCTGCATCTCTCTTTCTGTCACTCTGCCTTTCTAAATAGTAAATAAATAAATCTTCAAATACAAATGCCCGTGCCAAGTCCACTGATCCTGAGACCTCCCAGGGAAAGTATGATGCGCACAGCGCTGGACCGGCCCACGGCCAGCCGGGCAGCCTGGCTTGAGAGCAGTGGAGCTGGGACAAGCCCAGGACACTCTGTGCCGGCTCTGGCCACGTGGGCGGGAAGGGCGAGGTGCATCCTTAGCAGGGGGTGACGGTGTCTGTGGGATGCCCTTCCGAAACCAGGAGACTCCCGGTTGGTTTCCGAGTGGGAAGCCCGCTCGGCGTGGGCTGCCCTCAGTGAGCTGTGGGTGTGGTGTGGCGTCTGCGGAGTGGGCATGGTGGAGGCGTGGGCCCCGGCCCCGGCCTGACAGGAGCGCTGCACCTCTTTCCTTCCCCGGTGCTTTGGCCACGGTCGATGGGTTGAGCAGGGGCGCTTCCAGGAGGAGGGCGCCCAGCCTGGCACCGCATGGTTACGGAGGCAGAAGGATTCGGCTCCCGCCCCCGACAGGCGAGGCCGGGCTTGGCCCTTCCTCTGAGAGGTGCGCGGGCCTGCCAGGCGGCTCCCTGGGGAGTGTCAGGCTCAGGCCTGCCAGGGCCCCGGGGAAGCCAGGTTTCAGGGCGCTGTGCCCTCTGCACGGGACTTTGCTTTTACAAAGCGGTCTTCCAGGGCGCAGCTGCTGGTGACGTGGAAGTGCCTGGCCACGGTGCCAGAGCGAAGGCCCCAAAGGCCACACAAGGGTTTCTTCCCACGGTGGCTCCTGGATGTGGGAACGTCAGCTTGCTCGTTACACACGGCTAGGATGGCTCTGAGCATTCCCGGTGCGGAGCCTGGACGGGGCGGGCCCGGAATCTCAGGCCCGTCCAGTGGGGAAGCAGGGAAGGCCTGGGGGTGGGCCCTGCCCCGGGGCTGCTCTGGGGGACAAGCTCCAAAACACTCGTGGGAATGTTCGGCTGGTTTTCTGCGGAACATTGGAGATTATATTGATTTTAGGCTGATGAATAAAATATTGAAGATCAGGTGTTACAATCCTGCCTAAAAGGATTAAGTTGCTTAGCACCAATAGTTCTTTTTTTAATTTGGAAGACAGTGACAGAGCGAGAGCTCTCTTCTGTCACTGGTTCTTTCCCCAGTGACCACAGCAACCAGGGCTGGGCCAGGACTGCCCAGGAGCCTGAGACCTCTCCCGACGCTCCTGCGAGGGGTCGGGCCGGGCACTCGGCCGTCAGTCACGTGCCGCCTTCTCAGGCGCCATCAGAGCAGCGGGGACTGGAATCTGCGCTCGGATTTGGGATGCTGACGTCAGGAGCAGCGGCTTGGCCCCCGCAGCACCGGGCTGGTGTGGCTGCAGGCCTGCTCTCCCGCTCAGCTGCGATGGCGCACTGAGATAGGTGCCAGACAGAACTGACAGGGAGAGGCATGAAGGCGTCTGGGTCCACGGCGGGAAAGGCACGCGGGACGTGGGAAGGTGCAGGGGCCAGGCAGTGTGGGCAGTGCCGGTTTCACTAAGCAGCCTGGCCGAGGGCCCCACCCCCAGCAGCAGCGGCTGCCCAGGGGCCCCAGCTGTGGACCTCTGCACCAGCTCCCTCTGCCTTCTCCAGCAGCTGGCCAAGGCTGCCCCACGTCACTGACCTGTCCACTGGCACCGGGGCCTCAGAGGACCGTGGTCCCCTCTCCCAGCTGCTCGGAGTTCACAGGGAAGTCCTGGACAGGCTCCAGAGCGGCCGTTCAGGGCACCCAGCCCCAGCCGTGAGCTCGCTCAGGGCCGCTGGGCGGGGCTGCTGCCATGGTGCTGCGGGGAGAGACGCCGCCTGCAGTGCCGGCATCCCATGTGGTGCTGGTTCAAGTCCTGGCTGCCTCACTTCTGCTCCAGCTCCCTGCTGTTGGCTGGGGAAGCAGCAGAAGAGCCCAAGTGCTTGGGTCCCTGCCACACATGTGGGAATGCCCGCAGGTGAAGCTCCTGGCTTCAGTCTGGCTGTTGGAGCCATCTGGGGGGAACCAGTGGATGAAAAATCTCTTTCCCCCTCTCTATGAATGAATGAATGTATATTTTCATTTGTAAAGATGGCTGGCTTGGCCAGCACTGCGGCTCACTTGGCTAATCCTCCGCCTGTGGCACTGGCACCCTGGGTTCTAGTCCTGGTTGGGGCGCCGGATTCTGTCCCAGTTGCTCCTCTTTCAGTCCAGCTCTCTGCTATGGCCCGGGAGGGCAGTGGAGGATGGCCCAGGTCCTTGGGCCCTGCACCCGCATGGGAGACCAGGAGGAAGCACCTGGCTCCTGGCTTCGGATTGGCACAGCTCCAGCCATTGCAGCCATTAGGGGAGTGAACCAACGGAAGGAAGACCTTTCTCTCTGTCTCTTTCTCTAACTCTGCCTGTCAAAAAAAAAAAAAAAAAAAAAAAGAATGGCTGGCTGTCCTGGCGGTGTTTCCATTGTCGCCAGCCCTGTGTAGTGTAGGTGACACCACCACACGTCTGTGTAAGTTAAGCCCTGCCAAGAGAGTCCATGGGAGGGACTCCATTCCCCCAACTGCTTGGTGCCACCGAGAAGGGGGAGGGGCCCCATGGTCCTGCGGGAGAAGCAGCTGTGGGCAAGGGGCCACAGCTGGGAGGGCCCCCTCACCTGGGGCTGAGGGAGAGCCCGGAGGGCCCGGGCCTGGGCCTGAGGCCTGCTGAGGGGCTTCTGAGGCTTGGGGAGGGTGGGGGCGGACACGAGGAGCCGGGCAAGGCCCTTCAGGGCGTGGGAGCGGGGAGATGGCAGGAGATGCCCGGAGTCTAGGCGCGGTCCTAGAATTGTGGGGGAAGAAGTAGGAGCCCCCACCGCATCCCAGGGAGGTCACCTGGGGTGGGGCCAGCCATGAGGACCGTGTTTTGTGGCTCGTGTGGGCGACACCGGGGTGAAGGTGTAACCGAGCAGCGCCCTCCGGAGGCCTGGGAAGCGTAGAGAGCTGAGCCTGTGGTATCCTCGCTCAGAACCGCGTCACCGTCTTCTCACGGCGAGAGCAGGCGCCAGGTTTGGAAGGTTTCCTTCCGGTGTCTTTCCGAATACGGGTGATCAGACTTACGTATAGGAAGTCTGAATAACTATTGACGTGGTAATCTTGAATGGTCTGTCATTCCGTAAATGTATTTGGGGGAATCAAAACATTTTCAGGGGGGCTGGCATTGTGGTGCAGCGGGTTAAGCCACTGCCTGTGAGGCCAACATCTCATGGGCGCTGTTTCAAGTTCCGGTTGCTCCACTTCCGGTCCAGCTCCCTGCTATGGCTGGGAAAGCAGCGAGGGCGGCTGGCACCCTCCTGACCGTCCCTGGCTGCAGGCAGAGGGGCAGGCCCTCACTCCCTAGGCCCCTCGTTCGGTCTCTGAATGGCGTGGTAGTTCTCACTGGTCTGGAGCTCATCTGTGGAGCTCATCTGGACGGCAACGGGCATTTTCTGTTGGGTTTTGTTGTCAGTTTTTTACCAAAACTCTAGCTGGAGGGTGTTTGGCACGATGGTCAGAGGCTGTGCTTGGGACACCACATCTCATGGCACAGGGTGTCCACTTCCAGCTCAAGTGCCGGGGCTCCTGCCGCCCAGGTGGGGTCAGGTTCTGGCCCCCTGACTTCAGCCTGGCCTACCTCCGCTCTCAGAGCTCGCTCGCCCTCCCTCCCTCCTTCTCCCCCCCCCCCCCCTGCCTTTCGTGGAGAAAGGCAGGAGGCCTCTTCCTTGACCTCCTCTGTTAAGATTCTTGCACTCTGCGCGTCTGGCAGGTCACCGGCTGCGGCTGTGCTGAGTCACTGTGCTGGTGGGGCTCTGCGTGGTGCCTTCCGGAGCTGAGCGCACAGGCCCCAGGCTCTCCACGGGCTGCGGGCAGGGCTGTGAGGTGACCGCACAGCAGCACGGTGCTCTCTGTGTGACCCACGTCCCTGGACCTGTGCTACAGGAAGTGGCCGGGCCGCCCCGTCGGGCTGCCCCAGCACACGCACTCCTGTCACCGTTTAAATCCCTGTGTTTAGAGCGTTTGGAATTGAAAGGTTTGGGGAGGTTGTGGCCCAGACTCACTGGGCTGCGTTGGGGAGGGAGGGCGGCTCGGCGTGGAGCTCGGAGGGAGAGCTGCAGGCTGCCCCGCCGGCCTTCTCCTGGTCTTTGGGTGATTGTCAGGGCGGGGTCCGGGGGCCTGCGAGACCACCAGACCCGAGCCGGGGACCGGCGTAGACCTGGATGGCGCTGATGAACTTTAAGCTCTCCACACCCTTTCTCGGAGTGACCCAGCCCCCGTCCCCTGCTGCCCGTGGCTCCTCTCCCTTCTGTAGCCTGTGGTCACCGTCAGCCTCCCCGGTTCGCTGTGTCAGTTTCTGAGATGATTATTCTGCCTTTGCAGATGAATCTATCAGTAGGCATCGGGTAGACAGCAAGCTGTTCCGTTTTAGATTTTGCAAGACCTGCGTTCTCGGCTGCTAGGAAAGCACGGCTTACAATGCCGCAGTGAACCGCAGTGAACCGCGAGGCTCTGCAGGAAGTGCCTTCCAGGGGCCACGCAGGTGTTCTTTGTTTCTTTTCTTTTTCTCTTTGATTAAATGGAGTTTTTTTTCTTTAAAGATTTATTTATTTTATTTGAAAGAGTCACACAGAGAGAGGAGAGGCAGAGAGAGAGAGAGAGGTCTTCCATCCACTGGTTCACTCCCCAGTTGGCTGCAACAGCCGGAGCTACGTTGATCAGAAGCCAGGAGCCAGGAGCTTCTTCCGGGTCTCCCATGTGGGTGCAGGGGCCCAAGGATTTGGGCCATTTTCTGCTGCTTTCCCAGGTCACTAGCAGAGAGCTGGATCAGAAGGGGAGCAGCCAGGACTTGAACTGGTGCCCTTGTGGGATGCAGGTGTCACAGGTGGTGGCTTTACCCACTGCAGCACAACACCAGCCATGGAAGATCTCTCTGCCTTTTCTTTTTCTTTTTTTAAATTTATTTGACAGGTAGAGTTACAGACAGTGAGATAGAGACAGAGAGAAAGGTCTTCTTTCCCTTGGTTCACTCCCCTAATGGCCACAACAGCCAGCGCTGTGCCGATCCAAAGCCAGGAGCCAGGTGCTTCCTCCTGGTCTCCCATGCGGGTGCAGGGCCCAAGGACTTGGGCCATCCTCCACTGCCTTCCCGGGCCACAGCAGAGAGCTGGCCTGGAAGAGGAGCAACCGGGACTAGAACCCAGCGCCACCCCCCCCCCCCCCGTTTTAAGATTTATTTATTTATTTAAAAGGCATAGCTGTAGAGAGAGAGAGAGAGAAGAGAGAGAGAGGTGTTTTCTATCCGCTGGTTCACTCCCCAAATGGCTGCAACGGCCAGAGCTGTGCCGAACCCAAGCCAGGTGCCAGGAGCTTCTTCGAGGTCTCCCACATGGGTGCAGGGGCCCAAAGACTTGGGCCATCTTCCACTGCTTTCCGAGACCATAGCAGAGAGCTGGATTGGAAGTGGAGCAGCTGAGACTCAAACCAGCCCCCTCTTTTTACCTTTCAAGTAAATTAATTAATTTAGAAAAAAATTTCAAAGACATTTAAAACTAGTTTATATATAGTAAAATGAGTGTGTCCATTGTAAGTGTAAGAAATCTACACTGACTTTGAGAGATGTGTAAACCCGCACAGTCAGCACCCAGCAGGGTCTGAGGTCCCCCGAGGGCCCACTGTGCGTCTGCCTGGCTCTCCCTGGGCGCCGCCACCCTGCACTGGCCCTCCTGAGTGTCTGCCTGGCTCTCCCTGGGCGCCGCCACCCTGCACCGGCCCTCCTGTGCGTCTGCCTGGCTCTCCCTGGGCGCCGCCACCCTGCACCGGCCCTCCTGTGCGTCTGCCTGGCTCTCCCTGGGCGCCGCCACCCTGCACCGGCCCTCCTGTGCGTCTGCCTGGCTCTCCCTGGGCGCCGCCACCCTGCACCGGCCCTCCTGTGCGTCTGCCTGGCTCTCCCTGGGCGCCGCCACCCTGCACCGGCCCTCCTGTGCGTCTGCCTGGCTCTCCCTGGGCGCCGCCACCCTGCACCGGCCCTCCTGAGCGTCTGCCTGGCTCTCCCTGGGCGCCGCCACCCTGCACCGGCCGTGCCGCTCCTCGTGGCTGCGGGCTTGCGAGCCGGTGGGAAGTCTCGGTCGTGCTGGCGGTGGAAGCCACATTCCGTAGAGATTTCCGAGCTGAGTGCATTTCGTTTTTTTCTTCCAGGAATGTTGTTCACGTTGTTCTTGTCACAGCCTGGTCTTTGATGGTTCAGCTGACCCTTTGTTCTGAAGGCCAGGCCTCTGCGCCTGCGCCACAAGTCAGGGCGCAGAGCCGTTTCGGCTCCCAGATTGCTGCGTAGTAGTGCCCCCTGCGCCCGGCACCTGTCTTTCCCAGAATGCTCTATAAATAGAGTCACAGAGCTTGCAGGCTTGTGAGTAGCAAAATGCATTTCTGACTGCCAGTGCGCCCAGAGCTCCTGTGGAGCGGTTTCCCGTGGACACGCCCCTGTTTTCCTGCTCACCAGGGGAGGGACAGTGCTGTTTACAGATTCTGGTGGTTGTCCGCAAAGGCACTTCTTCTTCTCTTTTAAAGATTTATTTATTTAAGCCGGCGCCGCGGCTCACTAGGCTAAACCTCCGCCTTGCGGCGCCGGCACACCGGGTTCTAGTCCCAGTCGGGGCACCGGATTCTGTCCCGGTTGCCCCTCTTCCAGGCCAGCTCTCTGCTGTGGCCAGGGAGTGCAGTGGAGGATGGCCCAAGTGCTTGGGCCCTGCACCCCATGGGAGACCAGGATAAGTACCTGGCTCCTGCCATCGGATCAGCGCGGTGCGCCGGCCGCAGCGCGCCTACCGTGGCAGCCATTGGAGGGTGAACCAACGGCAAAAAGGAAAACCTTTCTCTCTGTCTCTCACTGTCCACTCTGCCTGTCAAAAAAAAAAAAATTATTTATTTGTATTTGAAAGAGTTAGAGAGAGGGAGAGAGAGAGAGGTCCGCTGGTTCACTCCACAGATGGCCACAATGGCCAGCGCTGGGCCAGGCCGAAGCCAGGAGTCAAGAGCTTCCTCCGGGTCTCCCATGTGGGTGCAGGGCCCGAGCACTTGGTCATCCTCCACTGCTTTCCCAGGATACAGCCGGGACTCAAACTGGCGCCCATAGGGGATGCCGGCACTGCAGGCGGCGGCTTTACCTGCTACGCCACAGCGCCGGCCCCCTTTACATTTTTATTTATTTGTTTTCATTTTATTTGAAGCACAGAGGGGGCCGGTGTTGTGGTGTGGAGGGTACGCGTCTGCTGGAAACATGGGCGTCCCGGCTCCGGCTCCGGTGCTGCTACTGATGCAGCTTCTTGCTTTGCGCCTGGAAGGCAGCAGAAGTCCTGGCCGTGAAGGCTGTCGGGAAACTCACTTTACTGTCACTCCGCCTTTCAAATAAATAAGTCTTTTTTTTTTTTTTCCCCAAGAGAGAAACAGAGAAAGAGCTCCCACTTGATTGACTCTCCAAGTGCCCACAGCAGCCAGGGCTGGGGCAGGCCGATGGCAGGAGGCTGCGGCTCAGCCCCGGAGTCCCACCTGGTGGCAGAGAACCGAGTGCCTCGGCCATCGTTGCTCTCCCTGGGAGATGGACTCAGCGGCAAACCAGGACTCGAACCCAAGCGTGCCTCACCCACTGTGCCAAATGCCTGCCCGCCACGCAGGTGTTGATGGGAATATGTGCACAGTAGTTCCCCCTTGTCCTGGAGGCACACTCCCCAGATGGCCACAATGACCACAGCTGTGCCAGACCGAAGCCAGGAGCCAGGGGCTTCATCTAGGTCTCCCACATGGGTGCAGGGGCCCAGGGACTTGGGCCGTCTTCCACTGCTTTCCCAGGCCACAGCAGAGAGCTGGATGGGAAGTGGAGCAGCCGGGACTTGAACTGGCACCCATGTGGGACGCTGGCATTGCAAGCAGCAGCTTTACCCACTGACCACTTTTTTCCTTTTTTAAATATTTATTTTCTTCTACTTGAAAGGCAGAGCGACAGAGAGAGAGAGATCTACCACCTGCCGCTTGATTCCCCACGTGCCCACAGCCGCCCGGGTTCGGGCCAGCACTCCACCTGGGTCTCCGTGTGGGCGGCAGGGTCCCGCGCTCTTGGGCCGCCTTCTGTGCTTCCCCGTCAACAGCAGGGTGGGGCGGGGTATCTGGGGCTCGGACCGCGTCACAGTGCAGCTGTGGGGTTTCCCTGCCCTGCCGAGGGGTGAGCAGATAAGTGAGGAGGGTAATGAGGACCTGTTGTAGTGACGAGGATTTGCTGGTTTGTGGTTTAATCCTGTTCCTTTTGTTGAAGGCCTCAGGGTTCTGCCCTCCGAGGAAATCTTGCCATGACTGGATCGGACCCCCAGACCGACACTCAAACCTGCGACCCGTTCACTTCTACATCCCGGAAAACGAGTCGCCGCTGGAGCGGAGGCTCCGGGAGTTAAGACAGGAAACGCAAGAGTGGAATCAGCGGTTCTGGGCGGCTCAGAACTTGGCTTTCGCTAAGGTGAGTTCGGGTGTGAGGTCGGCAGGGAAAGAGTGACACAGTTGGCCACGCGGGGGCGCCAGAGCCTCGCGTTCCCTCAGTCTCCGCCCCTCTGTGCGGCTCTGACAAGTGTGTTGGGGGCTCCTAGAGGCACAGATCCGGAGAGCCCCAGGGCAGTGCCGCCTTCTCCTGAATGAACTATGAAAGGGAATAATTAAACTTTATCTCGCCGGGTGTGCCGAGTCTCCTCGGTGCATTTTAGTCTGTACATTTGTGAACAGGACCCCCAAAGTTTACTGCATATCTCAATTGCTTTTTTTTTTTTTTTTAAATTAATTTATTTGAAGTCGAGTTAACAGAGAGGGAGAGACAGACAGAGAGATCTCCTGTCTACTGGTTCACTCCCCAGATGGCTGCAACAGCAGAGCTGGGCCAGGCTGAGGCCAGGAGCCAGGGGCTTCCTCCGGGTCTCCCACGTGGTGCAGGGCCCAAGGACCTGGGCCATCCTCGCTGCTCTCCCAGGCCACAGCAGGGAGCTGGATGGGAAGTGGAGCAGCCGGGACACAAACAGTGCCCATGTGGGTGTTGCAGGCGCAGCTCGACCTGTCACCACAGCGCCGGCCCCTGTGCCTCCCAGTCCCAATCCTGGGTCAAGCAGGGAACCCTAACACGGGTCTGGAGATGGACCATTTCTCAGGAAGCCGCCCCGCCTTCCCTGGAGCAGAGGGGCGGGACACAGGAGATTCTGACGGCCGTCTTCTTTCAGGAGAAGGAGGAGTTTATTCACTCAAGACTCAGAGCGAAAGGCCTGGGCCCGAGAACTGGACCAGGTCAGTCTCCGCTTCTCCTTCTCGTTGTTGGGTCGAGCAGCTCCGTGAGGAGTCAGGAGAAGGGGTGCCGAGGGAGGGAGGGAGGCTCTGGGGTGGGCACTCCCGGGCAGGCGTGTGGGGAGTGAGCCAGGCAGGCGGGCACTCTGGGCGAGCACTCCCGGGCAGGCCAGCACTCCTGGGTGAGCACTCCCGGGCAGGGGAGCACTCCTGGGCAGGCCGGCACTCCTGGGTGAGCACTTCCGGGCAGGGGAGCACTCCCAGGCAGGCGTGTGGGGAGTGAGCCAGGCAGGCGGGCACTCTGGGCGAGCACTCCCGGGCAGGCCGGCACTCCCGGGTGAGCACTCCCGGGCAGGGGAGCACTCCTGGGCAGGCCGGCACTCCCGGGCAGGCGTGTGGGGAGTGAGCCAGGCAGGTGGGCACTCTGGGTGAGCACTCCCGGGCAGGCGGGCACTCCTGGGCAGGGGAGCACTCCCGGGCAGGCCGGCACTCCTGGGTGAGCACTCCCGGGCAGGCCAGCACTCCCGGGCAGCCGTGTGGAGAGTGAGCCAGGCCAGGGAACTCTTCTTCCTCTCTCTGTCCTGCTGCCTTTCAAGTATACAGAAATAAACAGTTTTAAAAAAACCAGGGACCAGCACATGTGACCTAGCAGCCTGAGCTGTGATCTGCAGTGTCGGCTTCCCGTGTGGGTGCTGGCCCACGTCCTGGCTCTGCCTCCAGGCCAGCTCGCGGCTGGGGCACCTGGGAGGGCAGCAGAGGATGGCCCAAAACAAAGCACATGGGAGACCTGGAAGAGGCTCCTGGCTCCTGGCTTCGGCCTGGCCCAGTGCAGGCAGTTTTGCCCTTCGAGGAGTGAACGAGTGGATGGAAGTTCTCTCTCTCTCTCTCTCTCTGGCTCTCTCTCTCTCTCTCTCTCTGGCTCTCCCTCTGTCTCTGTAACTCTGCCTTTCAAATAAACAAATCTTTAAAAAGAAAATCAATACTTTTGCCATCTCCTGCCCCTCACACACGGCTGTAGTTCCATCTTGTGAATCTATTTCTACTGCAGCAACTTTACGGACTCCAGTCTCTCTTTTTTTAAAAAAAGACTTATTTATTTGAGAGAGAGATTCTTCCACCTGCTGGCTTATTCCCCAAATAGCTCCAACAACTGGGGCTGGGCCAGGCTGAAGCCAGAGCCAGGAACTCCATCCGAGTCTCCATGAGGGTGCTGGGGCCCAGGTACTTGGGCCATCTTCTGCTGCTTTCCCAGGCACCTTAGCAGGGAGCTGAATCAAAAGTGGAGCAGCCCGAGTGCTTGGGCCCTGCACCCAAGTGGGAGACTGGGAAGAAGCTCCTGGCTCCTGACTTCAGATCGGCACAATTCCAGCCATCGCAGCCATTTGGGGAGTGGACCAGTGGAAGGAGACTTTTCTGTCTCTTCCTCTCTGTCTGTAACTCTCCCTCTCAAATAAATAAACAAAATCTTTTTTTTTTTTTTTTTGGTGGAAAAACATATATTTAGAATTCGCCAGCTGGACTCAGTTCAGATGATCCCAGTTTTGTTGGCAACGTCCAGAGCATCGTAGTCAGGAGCCAGCCGCACGTAGGCCTCCTTCTCTCCGTCAGGTCTGATCAGGGTGTTGCCTTTGGCCACATCAAGGTCATAGAGTTTCTTCACCAGTTTGATCTGGTGCTTGTTGGCCTTGACATCCACAGTGAACACCAGGGTGGTGTTGTCTTCTGTCTTCTTCATGGCCGACTCCGTGGTCAGGGGGAACTTGATGATGGCATAGTGGTCAAGCTTGTTTCTCCTGGGGGCGCTCTTCCGAGGGTATTTGGGCTGCCGTCGGAGGCGTAGTGTCTTGGGCCGCCGGGAGGTGGGGGACGTGCGGATCTTCTTCTTGTGGCTGTGGACGCCTTTCAGCACTGCCTTCTTGGCCTTTAAGGCCTTTGCTTTGGCTTCGACTTTAGGAGGGGCAGGAGCTTCCTTCTTCGCCTTCGGCGCCATCTTGGTGAAAAAGGAATAAACAAAATCTTTAAAAAAAAAAATAAAAGAGCAGCTAGGATTCAAGCTGGCACCCATATGGGATGCGGGCTGTGTAGTTGGTGGCTTAGCCCGTCGCACCACAACGCCAGCTCCTGGCCTCTGGTCTTTAGAGCAGAGGTCGGCAGAGTCTAAAGGCTCGGACGGTGGATGGTTTAGCCTGTGGGCCACGCGGGGTCTCTGGTCAGTGCTGAGTCTGCTGTTGGTGTGGAAGCAGCCGTAGGACAGACAGACGAGCGGGCGTGAGGTGTTGCAGTCAGTGCTGCAAGGTGTCGTCCGTTGACCCCTGCTTCAGCCTGTTCTCTGCGCGTGGTCAAGACTGTCCCACTGGACACGCGAGTGACAGCTGTGCCCCTCGCCGGGTTCTGCCTGCCAGTCCCCTGTGTCTCATCCTGCGCTGCCCGGGGAGCCGGGCCGTGTCAGCTCCTTCACCTGCCAGGCAGCGGCAGAGAGAGTAACCTTCCGTCTTCTGGTTTGCTCCCCAAATGGCCAGCTGAGGCCCGGAGCCCTGAACTCCACCCTCGTCTCCCACGTGGTGCAGGGCCCAAGCACTTGGACCATCAGCAGCTGCTTTCCCAGGCCACAGCAGGGAGCTGGACTGGGGCAGCCGGCCTCAAACTGTCACTCCGGTAAGGAGCTGGTGTTGCTGTCGGCAGCTTAGCCGGCCGTCCCACGGCGTGGCCGCTGAAGACCCGAGGGGCTGTGTTGAGGAGAGGAAGGCCGGCGCCCTGACAGCTGTTAAACAGGAGATGGTGGCGGAGGGGCTTGTGTTCTGGCAGCACTGCCGGGCGACGGTGCGCGTGGTACCTGAGCTGGTCACCCAGGCCGAGCCACTCAGGACGCCCCGTGTTCTCAGTGAACACAGACCATCTATCTGCCAGTTACTCGTGGCTGGGAGACTGGATTTCCATCACGCCCTCTGCAGTACAGATGGGTTCCAAGTGGGCAGGAGTCAGCCCACGAAGTGGACAGCAAAACCAGCCCTGCATCGTCTGGGGGAGGGCGGCTGCCTGCACGTGGCCCGCAGGCCCCGGCACAGACGCGGGAACCCCCTTCCAGGGCCTTGCTTCCTGGACGGAGCTGCTGGGACCCAGGCGGGAGCCTGGGGCGGTGACAGCTGCAGGTGCGGGGACTCTGCAGGGAGGAGCCCAGGGGCTGCACAGCCGGGCTCAGCGTCCGGGAGAGACGTCCGGTTTGCCCTGAGTGGTGGATGGCGAGCGCCCGTGGCAGAAATCACACGGCCGTGGGACTGGAGGACGAGCGCTGCGGCTGCGCAGGACGAGCACGCCCGCGGACTGGGGCCTGGTCCAAGGAGACGAGGGTGCTCCGACTAAATTCTGCGTGCTGGGGCCGGTGCTGTGGCGTAGTGGGTAAATGCAGTGCCGGGTCCCATAGGGGCGCTGGGTCGAGTCCTGGTGGCTCCATTTCCGGTCCAGTTCTCTGCGATGGCCTGGGAAAGCAGTGGAAGATGGCCCAAGTCCTTGGGCCCCTGCACCCACGTGGGAGACCTGGAAGAAGCTCCTGGCTCCTGGCTTCGGATCGGCACAGCTCCTGCTGTTGTGGCCGATTGGGGAGTGAACCAGCGGCTAGAAGACCTCTCTCTCTCTCTTTCTGTCCCTCTGTAACTCTGACTTTCAAATAAATAAATCTTTAAAAAAATAAAAATAAATTCCGCATGCCTTTTAAGCAACAAGGCCTCAGTGTACACTCACCAGGTTCATGGGGGAAGGTGTTGGTGACGAGGCCCGGCGCTGGAGGGTTCTCTTAATGGTGTTCTAGAAGGTTTAGCTCCACAGCGCGTGCCAGGAAGCAGGAAGGGGAGCGTGAGCTGAGGACGCATCATCGCGGGGAGTGGGCGGCGCTTGCTGGGGGCGCCTTGCTGCGTTTCCTGTGGCGGTTTTGTTTTTATTGAGCAAAGCGGAAGTTTTATTGGCAGGAGCCTCTGGGTGCGGCAGCCAGGAGGCGGTGGGGTCTCCATGCTCCATACTCATCCCAGAGGCCGAGACGAGGCCCTGGAGGCCCTCCCACTCCTCGCATGTTCACTGGGAGACGTCGGGCGATTGCTGAGAGCGGGAAGCCGTCCCCGGGGCAGTTCTGTGGGGAGGTCTTCACCCCAGTGTTGTGCTCTGGGGAGAGGATGGTGTCCATGGGGTGGACACGGCTGGTTCTCAGTGCAGGTGTGGCTGGGGGCCTGCTCAGTAACCAGCACTGGCAGGTGTGCGGTGTGAACGGTCAGCAAGCGTCCACGCTGCTTCTCCTCGGCGTGGGCCTTGGCGTGGGCGAGTTTGGGTGAGGAGGACCGGTCCATCCTGGCCACTTACGGCAAGGGAGGGGTCAGTGGGGGCCGCCCTGCCCACCTGCACCTGCACCTCTGTGGCTCCGACAGCACAGCACCAGTGAGCGCCTCTGCCTGGCCCTCCTGCCCTGCTGGCCAGTGCTCCTCCATCCCTGCTGGCCAGCGCTCCTCCTGCCCTGCTGGCCAGTGCTCCTCCTGCCCTGCTGGCCAGTGCTCCTCCATCCCTGCTGGCCAGCGCTCCTCCTGCCCTGCTGGCCAGCGCTCCTCCATCCCTGCTGGCCAGTGCTCCTCCATCCCTGCTGGCCAGCGCTCCTCCTGCCCTGCTGGCCAGCGCTCCTCCATCCCTGCTGGCCAGCGCTCCTCCTGCCCTGCTGGCCAGCGCTCCTCCATCCCTGCTGGCCAGTGCTCCTCCATCCCTGCTGGCCAGTGCTCCTCCTGCCCTGCTGGCCAGTGCTCCTCCTGCCCTGCTGGCCAGCGCTCCTCCTGCCCTGCTGGCCAGTGCTCCTCCATCCCTGCTGGCCAGCGCTCCTCCTGCCCTGATGCTATAGAGAGTGGAACTGTTTTCTTTTCAAAAAGATTTGTTTGTTTATTGGAAAGGCAAAGTGACAGAGAGACAGACAGGTATTTTCCATCTAGGGTTCACTCCTCAAACGCTTGCATTAGCCAAGGCTGGTCATGCCAAGTCCGGGAGCCAGGAACTTCATCCGATCTCCCCCTGGGTACCAGGAATCCGAGTGCTTGAGCCACCATCCCCCGCCTCCCAAGGCCACATTAGCAGGGAGCTGGGCTGGAAGCTCAGAGCCAGGACTTGGAGCAGACTCTGGCGTGGGATTCAGGCGGCCCAGGCAGCGGCTTAGCCTGCTGCGCACGGTGGCCGCCTCAGTGGTCCCGAGCTCGTTTCAGAGTTCACTGCTGGTGTGCGGAGACGAGGCGCTGAGGGTCCTGACCTGTCCTGCAGCGCCGGGCAGTGCCGCCCTCGCAGCGTCCTGCTTCCCCTCGGGTTTAACTGGGAGTTCTCGGCTTGCAGGTCAGAAGGCGACGCTGAGTGCAGAGGAGATGGCCGACTTCTACAAGGGGTTTCTGAGTAAGAACTTCCAGAAGCACGTGCGCTACAACAGGTGCGGATTCGCTTTCCCTGCAAGTTTGAGCGTCACAGATGTGTTAGGGTCATTTCCATTCCTGAATTTGACGACATTCGTGTTTCTATCAGAGTAGAAGTTGCATGACTTTCGCTTGTTTTGCACTTTTAAGTAAAATTGACAGCTTGGGGACGTTTGTGGCACCTGCGTAGCAGCGCTTGGGGAGTGGGTCCTGAGCACTCTGGACAGGGCTCTTCCTTGGAGAAGCCCCACTCTGGGGTGGAGGCGCAGGAGCAGGGCTTGGTCCGGGTGCCGCTGGGCCCCGTGGCCAGGCTCACGAGGGGGGTGGTCGCTGCGGTGGAGACAGAGCCGAGGGTGCGAGCGCACCTGCCACGCGCTGCTACCGACTCGCTCACCAGCCACTCTGGCCGAGAGCTGGTGGAGACTGCAGGGCGTGTGCAGGGTGTGCAGGCTTCCCCTTGGACCCACCGCGCCGAGGCAGCCAGATGAGGGAGGTGCATCCAGGCAAAAACCGTCCACAGCTGTTGATACGCGGCCCTGCCAGGCAGGCTGGCCCCAGGCATCCGCACGCCACACAGTCTGGGCAGCCTCCGGTGACCTGGGCAGAAGCACCTCCCACCACCCGAGAGTTGCCTGCAGAAAATGAAGTGTGAGTCTAGTTAGGCCTCCGGACTCAATGCCAGTGCACAGGAAATACGGAGACGCGTCCGCCGAGCCCCAGTGTTGCTGCTCTACAAACGGGTTTCTTCGGTGCTTTGTTGTTTGTTTTGTCAGATGCCATGACGGTGTTGGGATCGTGTGGGCTTTTTCCCAAAGCTTTTTTTTCTTGAAAAGCACAGAGAGGCAGAGATCCTCCATCTGCTCATTCATTTCCCAAATGCCCACAACATCTAGGGCTGGGCCAGCCAGGAGCCAGGAGCCTCTTCTGGGTCCCCAGCATGGATCAGGGACCCAAGGACTTGGGCCGTCTTCTGCTGCTTTCCCAGGCCACAGCAGAGAGCTGGATCGGAAGTGGAGCAGCCAGGACTCGAACAAGCACCCTGTGGGATGCCGGCACTGCAGGCAGAGGCTTTACCCACTATGCCACAACACCGGCCCCTCAAGAGCTTTTAAACTGGTTACAAATACATGACGACCTGTGCAACTTGACTTCAAAAAGTTTGTGGAAAGTGAAATTAGATGATGTTGATGATTCTGGCGCAAAAACATTTCAAGTGCTTGCATAGTTCCTTCATGATTTGCATTTCTCACGAACTTCGTGAAGGCCCTTCTATTCCAGGTCAGGTGATAAGAATCAAGTTTAAGGGTTCTTTAAAATCTGACCGTGATGGGGCAGCGTCCTGGCGCGGCAGGTTAAGCTGCCATCTTTGATGCTGGCATCCTGATCTGAGTGCTGATTTGAGTCCCAGCTGCTCCACTTTTTTTTTTTTTTTTTAAGATATATTTATATATTTCAAAGGCAGAGCTACAGAGAGGCAGAGAGGTTTTCCATCCGCTGGTTCACTCCCCAAGTGGCTGCAACGGGCTGGAGCTGCGCCGATCTGAAGCCAGGAGCCAGGAGCTTCTGGGTCTCCCACACGGGTGCAGAGAGCTGGATCGGTAGTGGAGCAGCCAAGACCTGAACCGGCGCTCACGTGGGATGCTGGCACTGCAGGCGCCGGCCCTGCTGCACTTCTGATCCAGCTTCCTGGTAATGTGCCTGAAGACACAGTAGATGATGCCCAGGCACTTGGGCCCTGCCACTCACCTGGGAGACCAGGGTAGAGCTCCTGGCCTCTGACCTCAGCATCGGGGCTGCGGCAGGCATTTCGGGGGTAAACTAGCAGATGAGAGGTCCCTTTCTCCGTCTCTCTGCTTTCTGAATAACACTGAGCAGTGATGGAGTGGGAGGGGCAGGTGAGGTAGGACCTACAGGATTTGGGTGGTGGTCGAGTCTGGAAGAGCTCATAAGGATTGGAGATTGGCCTTGAAACTTCTGGGTTCTGTGGTTCTTTCTTTTCTTCCTTTTTTTTCCCCCTTAATTATTTTGTTTATTTGAAAGGCAGTTATATAGAGAGAGGCACAGATAGGGAGAGAGAGGTCTTCCATCCGCTGGTTCACTCCCCAAATGGCTGCAATGGCCAGAGCTGGGCCAGTCCAAATCCAGGAGCCAGGAGCCTCTTCCAGGTCTCCCACGTGGCTGCAGGGCCCAAGCACTTGGGCCTCCTCCACGGCTTCCCCAGGTGCATTAGCAGGGAGCCGGATCAGGAACAGAGCAGCCAGCACTGGGACCCGGGCACTCTGACGCAGGAGGTGGGTCCCAAGTGGCGGCTGAGCTGCACCCAGCTCCTGCCCGGGTTCTGTTTCTGAGGCTGCCGGGCATGCTGGGAGCGGGCGAGGCTCGTTGGCCCTTGGAGCGGGCACTCACTGCGTCTCCCCAGCCTTCGGTTTCTTGCCTGGCACAGCTCATTTGCACGGAGTGTGAGCCAGTGTAGGCATGATGTTTGCTGTGCAGGGCTCAGCATGGCGGACAGGCCTCCCCGGATCAGGCAGAGGCGAGCCCAGCCGGCTTTCTGTCCCCGCCGCCTGCCGCCCTGCATCCCCCAAGAAGCAGGAAAGCTTGGTTTGCCCCCCCCCCCCCCGCATGATGCCAGATCAGGTCGTCAGAGTCTCGCTCTTCCCTGAAGGGTGTGAGGACTTGCGCCCCGCTGGGCTGGCAGCTTCCGTTCCTGTCCCGCGTTAGGCGTCACCGGCAGACACAGGTCAGCTCCCCTCCCCTGGGCAGGGAGCTTCCATCCGGGTGTGCAGAGGCTCGGGGGACAGAGCCGGATGTGCTGAGGTCATGCACCCTTTGCGTCTGGTCCGGAGCGAGAACCCCACGCGTGCTTGGTGTTTCCCCGTGTTGGGGATGCACGCCTTCCCTGCAGAACCTGCCCAGCTTTGCCTCTTTTGTCCGAAGCTGCACCGCTGGGTGACTTGGCAGGTTTCGGCTTTTCCTGTGGAGTGGGTCCTGGTGAGCCCTGGCTGTGTGTCGCCCGCATTCCGGAGTTCTTGCACGTTACACAAAGGCTGCCTCCCGGAGAAGGGGAGGTGGAGCCGATTCTCACAGTGGGTTCTCGGTGCTCTGTGTGCAAATGAAGTGCCAAAGCCAGGACGGCCTCCCCCCCATGTTTGCTCCTGAGACCGCCCCCCACCCTGTCCCCTGCTCCCCCCCCACAGTGGGTCTCCAAGATGCAGAGACTTGGCGCTGAGCAGAAGGTGGGGGAGTGCCTGGCCCTAGCCTGACGCAGCCCAGTCAGAAGGGAGGGGCCGGGGCGACGGTGAGGAGGCCAGGGGCCAGTTGGCACACCTGTCCCGCGGCGCCAGGCTGCGACTCCGTGCTTCTGCTCCTCTGCAGAGACTGGTACAGACGTAACTTGGCCATCACCTTCTTCATGGGCAGAGTGGCCCTGCAGCGCGTCTGGAACGTGCTGAGATGGAGACGGAAGACGAGCGCTTAGGAGCCCGCCCAGACCTGGGCTGGCCTGCGGAGGCCGGTGTCCGTGGGGAGTGGACGGCAGCAGGAGCTCATTTGTGAAACTAAAAACTGTAAGTGACCCAGGTCGCACGGCTTCCCAGGGAGCCCTCGGCCTGCGTCTCGGGGCCACCTGGCTCCCTCCTGTCTGTGGATCTCATCCTGTCGTGCTGTCAGGTGGAGCCCAAGTAATGTGTGCACGTGTTCTCTGTTTTGAATTCTATCAGATCAAAATGGAATAATACAAATACTAATAAAGTTTTACTTGAAAACCTTGCCTCTGTCAATGGATGATTGGGAAGCCGGCTGCCGTGCTGTCCCCGCTCCCTGGCCTGGGCCCTGACCCTGACCCCAGAGCGCAGTTGTCCTGTGACGCCGTAGCTCCTGTCAGAGCTGTGACTCGGCAGCGCCAGAGAGCCACCGTCCAGCCCCTCCCGGTGCACCGACTTCCGGCCAGGCCATCGTTCCCGTGCTGCGTGGGACGGAGGCTGTGCCTGTCCTGCAGGGGACAGGCCCGCATCTCCTGGGGGGTGCGAATGCTTGGCGTCGATCTTGCCGGCTGCCTGGCAGTCATCTGTCACCTTGTGGTGACAGGCGAGGCAGAGCGCTCCGTGGCTGCGGTGCTGCCGCCAGGTCTTCCCATGGGGCTTTTACTGTCCCGTGGGGACAGGCAGGTGGGAGCAGAACCTTTGGCGGCAGCCTGGGGTGTGACCAGGGCGCCCCGGCAGCTCCCCGTGGCTGAGCAGCAGCCCCGCCTCCGTGATTAGGGCTGCTGATCCGCCCTGCATGGTCTTTCTTCAGTCATGTGCGGGCAGACAGTGCTGCCGGGCGGGTTAGGCCAGGCCGACGCCGGAGCTAGGAAGTCCATCCCGGTCTCCCACGGGGTGGCTGGTAGGGACCTGTGTACTTGGAGCTGGAGCCGGGAGTCGAACCCAGGCACCCCAGTGCAGGGGGTGGCTTTCCAGCCGCTAGGCAGTGCCCCCCCGCTCGCCGGCCCCCTCAGTGTCTGCGGGTGACTTCCCAGTCAGCAGAGGCCAGGATTGCCTGAGAGCTTTGCGGCTTGGGAGAGTGGCCCTGAGGCACGCGCTGGAGACGCCGCTTGTGGGCGCAGGCAAGCCGTGAGCAGCGCTGTGCAGCCAGGGGCTGCGGGCCGACCACTGGCTTCTGAAACGCTCTGGGGTCAAGGTCGTTGTGTCCCAGAGGTGTCTGCCTGGCGCACAGATGGCTCGGTCACTGAGCAGAGTCTGCCCTCAGCCGGGCCTGGGGCCTGCGTGGTACGGAGACCCGGCCTGACCTCGGCTGTGCTCCGCACGTTTCTTGCCCGGCCTCTTCCAGATCCCCGGCTGCGGTGGACAGACTTCTGGAGGTCTCAAGGGAGAGAAGCTGACTCAGTGCCAGCTCTGGTGGGGGCAGCCAGGGTCAGAGGACAGAGATCCCCGGGAACGGACCGCCCGCTCCCTGCAGCTGGGAAGGCCCCAGACCCGGGGCCCACAGTGTCCCCAGTCCAGGCAGACACCGTGCATGGTCTGCCTGCACGCCAGCTGCCGGCCGGCGACAGGAGGGTGCCCATCCAGCGAACGCTAGGGCAGGACAGGCAAACTCGAGGCTCTCGTCCATTGAGGCCAAGGACACCATCTGGAGTCAGGTGAGCGACAAGCAGACGTGTGTCTGTGGTCAAGGGGAGGGCCAGTGGTCTCCGTGAAGCTGTCAGGAGCAGTGGCCCCGGGGCCCTGAGGGAGAGCAGCAGTTGTGGGTGACTTCACGCCCCTCGGCAAGGCATGTGTCACAGGGATGGTGCTCATGGGGACCACTGGACAAGCAGGACAAGGGGTGGGCGTCTCCTCACGGTGCCCAAGTCCCGTGTGGGAGCTGGGGTCAGCCCCTGGCTCCAGCTCTCTGTCCCATCGTCCTCACCCTGGGAGGCACCAGTGAGGACGCACGTAGTTGGTCCCCAGCACCCGGGTGGGAGACCTGGGCCAGTGCCCCCCACCAGCTCCGACCTGACCCAGGCCGGCTGCTCTGGGCATAGGGGGTTAGCCAGTGCATGGGAGGCTCTTGCTCTCTCTGGGTCTCTGCCTCCGATCTGCACCTCTCTGGTCCCTGTGGTTCCCAGCGTTTCCGCCCGAGGTGAGTTCTCTGGCTCTCAGGGGTTGGGTTTTGGCAGCTGCGTCAGCTCAGCTGGGATCTCCGTGGCTGTGTAACTGCACTTAGCAGTGGCAGGCGAATCAGCCCGGTTCTTGGTGCCAACTGTGCTGCCAGACTTTTTTTTTTTTTTTTTTTTTTAAGATTTATTTATTTATTTAAGGGAGTTACAGAGAGAGAGGGTGAGAGAGAGAGAGAGAGTCTTCCATCCTCTGGTCCACTCCCCAAATGGCCACAACAGCCAGCGCCGGGCCAGGCCGAAGCCAGGAGCTTCTTCCAGGTCTCCCACGTGGGTGCAGGGACCAAGGACTTGGGCCGTCTTCTGCTTCATTCCCATGAGTAGGGAGCTGGATGGGAAGTGGAGCAGCCAGGACATGAACTGGCGCCCACATGGGATGCCAGTGTCGCAGGCGGTGGCTTCACCCCTATGCCGCAGCGCCAGCGACTGCTAGATTCTCAGGTGCCCTCGGCAAGTTAGCAAGAAATCCCAGCACAGCTTGGGGCCAGCGCTGTGGCGTAGCTGTTCTTCCAGTCCAGCTCTCTGCTGTGGCCCGGGAGGGCAGTGGAAGACGGCTCAAGTGCACCCACGGGGGAGACCTGGAGGAAGCACCGGCTCCTGAGGTCAGATCGGCTCAGCTCTGGCTGTTGCCGGCCACCTGGGATTGAACCAGCGGGTGGAAGAACTGTCTCTGTCTCTCTGTCCTCTCTCTCTCTAACTCTACCTCTGAAATAAGCAAATAAAATCTTTAAAGGAAAAATTGCAGCACAGTCCTGTGTTCCTGTTTTCCTGCACTTTTTTTTTTTTTTTTGACAGGCAGAGTGGACAGTGAGAGAGAGAGAGACAGAGCGAAAGGTCTTCCTTTTGCCGTTGGTTCACCCTCCAATGGCCGCCGCGGTAGCGCGCTGCGGCCGGCGCACCGCGCTGTTCCGATGGCAGGAGCCAGGTGCTTATCCTGGTCTCCCATGGGGTGCAGGGCCCAAGCACTTGGGCCATCCTCCACTGCACTCCCTAGCCACAGCAGAGAGCTGGCCTGGAAGAGGGGCAACCGGGACAGGATCGGTGCCCCAACCGGGACTAGAACCCGGTGTGCCGGCGCCGCAAGGCGGAGGATTAGCCTGTTGAGCCACGGCGCCGGCCCTGTTTTCCTGCACTTTTAAACATTGAGGATTAAGTGACTGCCAGATGTGACTTCGGTTCACAAATAAATTGAATAAATTGTACTTAACATTGAAATTTGTACAGTTACTTTAAAACAATTAGATTAGTATACTTCTTACAGCTATATTCAAATAAGGTATTTCTGTGAACTTTTAAGTATTTATAAAATAAAGTTTCAGTGTTTTATTTTATACCACTTTCCCCACAAAATGTCTGATGAAATTCTAAGTGCATATATATTTATTTAGGGGCCAGCGCAGTGGTGAACTGGGTTAATCCTCCGCCTATGGCGCCAGCATCCCTTGCAGAGGGGGTAGGGAGGCCCCGTTTGCCACTTGTGCGCCAACGCTGAGCCCTCAGCTCCCTGTGTGCAGCCGGAGCAGGGGGTGGGGCTCTACCTGGGGTCTTGGGAGCACAGCGGGGTCCTTGCTCAGTGGGTCTGAGCTCCTGCCAATGCCGGGCCTGCTGCAGCCGCGGGCCCTGGGCCCTGAGCCGGGGGTCGGTGCGCTCACCTCCTGTCTTCCAGGAAGGCCTTTCTCCCCTCTTGCGTGGTTGGAAACAAATCGATCTGTTTCCCAGAGACACCCGGGCAGCCTCCAGCTGCGTTCTGGGCCGCTCAGCTCTTGGTACGCCCGGAGTCGCCCTGAGTCAGTCCTTGGGTGGAAGAGCATGGCGGGGGCAGGAGGGGGTTCTGTCCAAGTCTTGGGGGTGATGCGATGAACACCCCTCCACCCAGGCAGGCACTTGGCCCAGGGCCTCGCGTTTGTCGCCGGAGCAGGTCCCCAGTTTGTTGTGGGCGGGAGTAATGTCAGGAAGGTGGAGCGGTGGACGTGAGGCCCTGGGACGCGACTGTGTGCGCGCCTGTGCCCTTGCTGGCCCCTGGCCAGCCGCGTGAGGGGCTCGCGAAAGGGCGGCCTCTGCCAGGAAGTCTGCGGGCAGAGGCGCACAAGGTTTCGGGAAGGGAGCGGTGCCCCCGGCGGGTCCTCCCTCAAACCCGCCCCACGGTCCGACTGTCCCCTGCAGCCCAGCCTGGGGCAGCGTCCACTCTGGCAGGAAGTGGTGGGACTGGCAGGACCACCTGCACGGACCCAGCCCCTGGACCACGGGGCCGTGCTGCGCGTCCGGCAAAGAAAGCAGGGCCTTCCCACGACACATCTGCCGGGTTGCAGGGTGCGCCACCCCATTCTGACAGAGAAACTGACAGGCCTTGCACGTGGGCCTCGGACCCCCAGTCGTGAGCCCACCCCACGGCCACAGCACGGGAGCCTGAGCTTCCACACCCAAGCCCAGCCCTGGGCGAGGCCCTGCTCTGTGGACTTGCTGCGGAAGCTGCTGTCCACGCGGCCTGTCCCCGCCCTCCGCCAGGACCGCAGGAACCCAGTGTGGTCCCCGATGCCCCAGAGCCCCTCCAGCCACCGTCTGACTGTGGGAAGCGTGCGACTCCTGCGGCTGACACAAGCCACCGCGAGCTGGGAAGCTTAGAACAGCTGAAGGCCCTCACGGTGGGGGAGGTCAGAGGTTAGAGGTCAGGCTGCGGCTTCCAAGTTCCTGGAGGGGGCTTCTCTCTGAGGTCCATCCCCCGCTTGCGCATCGCACGGCCCCTCCCCTAAGGACCCCAGTCGCCAGGGGGTAGCCCCTTCCCCGGGTGCTCGCACCCTAAGAGCAAAGGTCACTGGAGAGAAAGTCACACAGGGGCTACGGTCAGGCTGCGGGCGCACCACCAGGCTGTCCCCGGCATGGAGCTGCTGGCCCGCGTCCCCTTCAGGAAGCAAGAAGCTGCTTTGCTCCGGCACAGCTGCCCGCCGGGGCCTGCGGCAGGGGAGGCAGAAGGGAGCCGACGTCCTTGGCTTGACCTGGCAGAGGCCGCTCGGGAGCCCTGGAGCCTGGCCAGGACCCATGCTTGGTGTCTGACAAGCACCCGGTTCAAAGAACCTGAACTGCACGTGTGGGCGAGCTCAGCCACCTAGGCCCTGTGGGGCCCTCGGTGCTGGGCGACCATCCGGCTGGCCGCCCCTGGGGCCGTGGTGTCACAGCTGCACCGCCCAGGGGACGGGAGGACCAAGGCTGCTCAGATCCTGCGGGAGCCACAGCGCAGGGGAGGAAGAAGCCGGTGAAGTGAACTTCGTACTGAGCGGCAGCCTGGTTCTTAGCAGGTGTTGTCAGAATCATTTAAGACATTTGAAGTTTATTGATTGATTGAAAGGCACAGTGGCAGAGAAAGGGAGAGAGGGAAGGAGATCTTCCACTCACTGGTCACTGCTCAGGTGTCCACAGCAAGCAGGGCTGGGCCAGGCCAAAGCCAGGAGCCAGGAACTCCATCTGGGTCCCCTGCAGGGGTGCAGGGGCCCAAGCCCTTGGCCACCATCTGCTGCCTCCCAGGATGCATCAGCAGGAGCGGCCCCCGAAGCAGAGGCAGGACTCGAACCCGGGTGCTGTGACGGGATGCGGTGTCCCTCAGTGCTTAACTGCTGTGCACAACGCTCACCCAGAAGTAGCAAACTTTTTAAAAAGTAGGTAAAATAGACATGGCACATAATTCACCACGGAAAGGGCTGGCACCGTGGTGCACTGGGCTACCCTGGGGTGCTGCCATCCCATAGGAGCACTGGTGCAAGTCCCTGCTGCTCCACTTCCTATCCAGCTCCCTGCTAATGTGCCTGGGGGAGCTGCTGAAGAAGGCCCAAAGGCACGGGTCCCTGCACCCACATGGGAGACCCAGATGAAGCTCCTGGCTCCTGGCTTTGGCCTGATCAGCCCTGGCCATTGAGGCCATTTGGGGAGAAGATTCTCTCTCTCTCTCTCTCTTTCAAATAAATAAATCTCTTTTTTTTTTTTTTTTTTTGACAGGCAGAGTGGACAGTGAGAGAGAGAGAGAGAGAGAGAGAGAGAGAGAGAGAAAGGTCTTCCTTTGCCGTTGGTTCACCCTCCAATGGCCGGTGCACCGCACTGATCCGAAGCCAGGAGCCAGGTGCTTCTCCTGGTCTCCCATGCGGGTGCAGGGCCCAAGCACTTGGGCCATCCTCCACTGCACTCCTGGACCACAGCAGAGAGCTGGCCTGGAAGAGGGGCAACCGGGACAGAATCCGGTGCCCTGACCAGGACTAGAACCCGGTGTGCCGGCGCCGCAGGCGGAGGATTAGCCTGTTGAGCAGCCGTGCTGGCCAAATAAATCTTTTTTTTTTTTTTTTTTTTTTAATTCCCACTGTAACCATTGTAAGTGTGCAGTTCTCTGAAGTTAAAAACATTCACATTGTTGTGTAGCCATTAGCACAGAACACTTCACCTGGCAAAACTGAAACTGTTCCCATTTTTTAAAATATTTATTTATTTATTTGAAAGAGTTACACACAGAGAGAAGAAGCAAACAGAGAGGGGGAGAGAGAGAGAGAGAGAGGCAGAGAGGAGTCTTCCATCCGCTGGTCCTCTCCCCAATGCTGGAGCTGTGCCACTTTGAAGCCAGGAGCCAGCAGCTTCTTCCAGGTCTCCCACGAGGGTGCAGGGGCCCAAGGACTTGGGCCATCTCCCACTGCTTTCCCAGGCCACAGCAGAGAGCTGGATCGGGAGAGGAGCAGCCAGGACTAGAACTGGTGCCCATATGAGATTCCCGCACTGCAGGCCAGGGTGTTAACCTGCTGCGCCACAGCGCTGGCCCCCCCAAAAAATAGGAATAAGAAGTAAGTTTATGCTGGTGTAAAACTATTTTGGGATCCATTCATAATTTTTTTCATAATATTCATTTTCCGTGAGCTCTGAGCAGCCCCGTGTATGCATGGATTTCAAAATGTTTGACACTGGGGCCGGTGCTGTGACACCAGGTTAACCCTCCGCCTGTGACACCAGCATCCCATATGGGCGCCGGTCTAGTCCTGGCTGCTCCCTCCCCGATCCAGCTCTCTGCTGTGGCCTGGGAAAGCAGTGGGAGATGGCCCAAGCGCTTGGGCCCCTGCACCCACACAGGAGACCAGGAAGAAGCGCCTGGCTTTGGATTGGTGCAGCTCCGGCCGTGCGGCCATCTGCGGAATAACCAGCGGAAGGAAGACCTCTCTCTCTCTCTGTCTCCCTCTCACTGTCCGTAACTCTACCTCTCAAATAAATAAATAAAGTCTTCAAAATGTTTGATACCTGAGTAAACTTGCCTTTGTTCCGTTTTCCACGAAGTCTCTGAAGGCCCCTCTCCGTGCAGGCCCCTGTTCTCCGTCCTTGGGGTGTGTGCCCAGGACTGGAACTGCCGGTCAGGTCGTGTGGCCATCATACGTTAGCACAGCTTTCTGTCCTGGCCTGCGCAGTGCGGCCAGGTCCCACAGGTGCAGAAAAACAGGAAGTCCTGCGGCGCCCACAGCGGGGGCCCGGAGGTCGGCTCTCACTGGGGACTGTGCTGGGGGCACAGGTCCTGCGCTTCTGTTTAAGCCCGAGATTGTCCATGATGAAGGCGATAAGCAGGACAGTGTACCGAGCTCCTGCCTCTGTGTGTCTGGTCCGAGGCTGCCCCCAGGGTGAGCACTGGGCAGCAGGGGTCTCCATGGTTACCTCCAAGTGGCCCAGCCCTCCCCTGGCCCCACCGGGAGAGTGGCTGTAGCTGCATATAGGGGGCTTGAATGAAACAAAGAAGCGTGACCGGCAGGCATGTTCAGGAGGGTGAAGACCCAGTCCTGCCGGAGACGCGGTGAGACGCGGCGGTGGTCGGTTCCCTGGAGAACTGTGCAGCCGTAACGGGGCGGGGGGAGGCTGGGTGTTGGCACCAGCAGCTGGGACCCTGCTCCCGCATCTGAGGACGTGGGTTTGCCCCCACTCTGCTGCGTGTGAGGAGCGTGGGGGAGAGCACAGAGGAGCCTCCGTGGTGGTCTTGGCTAGGAGGGAGAGGAGGGGTGGGCACTGGGTGCAGGGGTGAGGACGCCCCGGGGACGCCCACATCCACGCTGCAGTGCGTGGTCCCCATCCTGGTCCTCGGATTCCGGCCCAGCCTCCTGCTGAGGTGCACCCTGGGAGGCTAACTCAAGCGCTTGGGCCCTGCCAGCCTCGTGGGAGCCAGACCGAGCTGCAGGGTCCAGGCTCCAGCCGTCGTGGGCATCTGGGGAGTGAGCCAGCGGATGAAGACCTCTTTCTCTGCCTTTCAAATATTTTTTGTAATTTTTTTAAGATATATTTTTATTTATTTGAAAGGCAGAGTTACAGAGAGAGGAGAGACAGGGATTTTCCATCTGCTGGTTCGCTCCTCAAATGGCTGCAACAGTTGGGGTGGACCAGGCTGGAGCCAGGAGCTTCTTCGGGGTCTCCCGTGTGGGTGCAGGGGCCCGAGCGCTTGGACCACCTGCGCTGCTTTCCCAGATGCATTGCAGGGAGCGGAACCAGACATGGAGTGGCACCCACAGGGGGTGTTGGCCTCACAGGTGGAGACAGCCTGCTATACCACAGTGCCAACCCTCTCCAAATACGTGTTAAATGCTAAAATGCTAAGTTCAGTGAGTGTATTTTACCACAGTGTAACACACGGAAAAACAACTGGGAAAGCACAGATGGTGAAAACAGTCGCAAAACAGGCGCCTGGCGAGGGGCTGTGTCCGGGGTGCGAATGACTCCCCGGCTGCGTCCCAGCAGGACGACCCAGCACGAGGCAGCTGACTATCTGAGCAGGCGTTTCACAGGAGAGAAGCAGAGATGGCCAGGGTGCGCACGGCGGGGCTGCACCAGCGCCCGTGTCTGAATGGCGGCGCCAGTCCCCACCGCCCTCTTCCAGTGCCGCTCTCCCGGGAAGGCGCAGACGGCCCAAGAACTGAGTCCCTGCCGCCCGCCTGGGAGACCCGCATGGGGTCTGCATCCTGGCTGCGGCCTGGCCCAGGCTGTGGCTGTTTGGAAGGTGACTCAGCAAATGGAAGCTCCCTCTCTGTCACTCTGCCTTTCAATAAATAAATAATCTTAAAAACAAAAACAAAAACCAACTAATGGAAATGGGCAATAAGTGCCTGCGAAGATCAGCAGCTTAGTGGAGAGGGAAACGCAGACCCGGCGCAGGCACAGAGCGAGGGGCTGGCGAGGGCGGGCACCCAGCACAGGCACAGAGCGAGGGGCTGGCGAGGGCGGGCACCCAGCGCAGCAGAGCGAGGGGCTGGTGAGGGCGGGCACCCAGCACAGGCACAGAGCGAGGGGCTGGCGAGGGCGGGCACCCAGCGCAGGCACAGAGCGAGGGGCTGGCGAGGGCGGGCACCCAGCGCAGCAGAGCGAGGGGCTGGTGAGGGCGGGCACCCAGCGCAGGCACAGAGCGAGGGGCTGGCGAGGGCGGGCACCCAGCGCAGCAGAGCGAGGGGCTGGCGAGGGCGGGCACCCAGCGCAGGCACAGAGCCAGGGGCTGGCGAGGGCGGGCACCCAGCGCAGGCACAGAGCGAGGGGCTGGCGAGGGCGGGCACCCAGCGCAGGCACAGAGCCAGGGGCTGGCGAGGGCGGGCACCCAGCGCAGGCACAGAGCCAGGGGCTGGCGAGGGCGGGCACCCAGCGCAGGCACAGAGCCAGGGGCTGGTGAGGGCGGGCACCCAGCACAGCAGAGTGAGGGGCTGGCGAGGGCGGGCACCCAGCGCAGGCACAGAGCGAGGGGCTGGCGAGGGCAGGCACCCAGCGCAGGCACAGAGCCAGGGGCTGGCGAGGGCGGGCACCCAGCGCAGGCACAGAGCCAGGGGCTGGCGAGGGCGGGCACCCAGCGCAGGCACAGAGCGAGGGGCTGGAGAGGGCGGGCACCCAGCGCAGGCACAGAGCGAGGGGCTGGCGAGGGCGGGCACCCAGCGCAGCAGAGCGAGGGGCTGGTGAGGACGGGCACCCAGCGCAGGCACAGAGCGAGGGGCTGGTGAGGGCGGGCACCCAGCGCAGGCACAGAGCGAGGGGCTGGCGAGGGCGGGCACCCAGCGCAGGCACAGAGCGAGGGGCTGGCGAGGGCGGGCACCCGGGCCGGGCAGAGCGAGGGGCTGGTGAGGGCGGGCACCCAGCGCAGCAGAGCGAGGGGCTGGTGAGGGCGGGCACCCGGGCCGGGCAGAGCGAGGGGCTGGTGAGGGCGGGCACCCAGCGTAGCAGAGCGAGGGGCTGGTGAGGCGGGCACCCGGGCCGGGCAGAAGGCGTCAGGCCCTTAGGGGAAAGGTGCAAGCGTTCCTTTTCCCTGTAAACCGGTTGTATCACACGTTTTACTAAACTGCTATTTACTTCCATTATATGTGAAGGGCAGAGAGAGAAACAGAGCTCTCTCATCTGCTGAGTCACTGCCCAAGTGCCCACAATAGCCAGAGCCTGGAATTCAGTCTGGATCTCCCACATGGGGGCCGGGGCCCAGCTCCTGAGCCTGCACCGGCTGCCTCCCAGGCTGGGAGCTGGGGGCACGCGGGTGGGGAGTGGAAGCACCAGGACTGGACCCGGGGGGGGGGACGCTGGGTGGGGAGTGGAAGAGCCAGGACTGGACCCGGGGGGGGGGACGCTGGGTGGGGAGTGGAAGAGCCAGGACTGGACCCGGGGGGGGGGACGCTGGGTGCGGAGTGGAAGAGCCAGGACTGGACCCGGGGGGGGGACGCTGGGTGCGGAGTGGAAGAGCCAGAGAGCCAGGACTGGACCCAGGGTGGGGACGCTGGGTGGGGAGTGGAAGAGCCAGGACTGGACCGGGGGGGGGACGCTGGGTGGGGAGTGGAAGAGCCAGGACTGGACCGGGGGGGGGGGACGCTGGGTGGGGAGTGGAAGCGCCAGGACTGGACCCGGGGGGGGGGGACGCTGGGTGGGGAGTGGAAGAGCCAGGACTGGACCCGGGGGGGGGGGACGCTGGGTGGGGAGTGGAAGAGCCAGGACTGGACCCGGGGGGGGACGCTGGGTGGGGAGTGGAAGAGCCAGGACTGGACCCGGGGGGGGGGACGCTGGGTGGGGAGTGGAAGAGCCAGGACTGGCCCCGGGGGGGGACGCTGGGTGGGGAGTGGAAGAGCCAGGACTGGACCCGGGGGGGGGACGCTGGGTGGGGAGTGGAAGAGCCAGGACTGGACCGGGGGGGGGGACGCTGGGTGGGGAGTGGAAGAGCCAGGACTGGACCCGGGGGGGGGACGCTGGGTGGGGAGTGGAAGAGCCAGGACTGGACCGGGGGGGGGGGGACGCTGGGTGGGGAGTGGAAGAGCCAGGACTGGACCGGGGGGGGGGACGCTGGGTGGGGAGTGGAAGCGCCAGGACTGGACCCGGGGTGGGGGGACGCTGGGTGGGGAGTGGAAGAGCCAGGACTGGACCCGGGGGGGGGGACGCTGGGTGGGGAGTGGAAGAGCCAGGACTGGACCGGGGGGGGGGACGCTGGGTGGGGAGTGGAAGCGCCAGGACTGGACCGGGGGGGGGGACGCTGGGTGGGGAGTGGAAGAGCCAGGACTGGACCCGGGGGGGGGACGCTGGGTGGGGAGTGGAAGAGCCAGGACTGGACCCGGGGGGGGACGCTGGGTGGGGAGTGGAAGAGCCAGGACTGGACCCGGGGGGGGGGGACGCTGGGTGGGGAGTGGAAGTGCCAGGACTGGCCCCGGGCACTCCAGCAGGGGCGGCATCTTCACTGCTGAGCCCAGCATGACCCCTGGATGTTTGTTTGTTTTTAACATTTATTTATTTATTTATTTGAAAGGCAGAGAGGGAGAGAGGTCTTCCATCTGCTGGTTTACTCCCCAGAAGGCTGCAATGGCCAGAGCTGCACTGATCTGAACCCAGGAGCCAGGAGCTTCCTCCAGGTCTCCCATGTGGCTGCAGGGGCCCAAGCACTTGGGCCATCTTCCACTGTTTTCCCAGGCCATAGCAGAAAGCTGGATTGGAAGTGGAGCAGCCGGGTCTTGAACCTGTGCCCATGTGGGATGCCGGCACTGCAGGCAGCGGCTTTACCTGCTACACCACACCCCGGCCCTTGGATGTTTATTATAAAGCTAAACATACACAGTAGGATTCAGAAATTCTATTCCTGGGTATTTACTCAATACAAATTAAAAAATATCTTCCTGGCCGGCGCCGTGGCTCAACAGGCTAATCCTCCGCCTTGCGGCGCCGGCACACCGGGTTCTAGTCCCGGTCGGGGCACCGATCCTGTCCCGGTTGCCCCTCTTCCAGGCCAGCTCTCTGCTGTGGCCTGGGAGTGCAGTGGAGGATGGCCCAAGTGCTTGGGCCCTGCACCCGCATGGGAGACCAGGAGAAGCCCCTGACTCCTGCCATCGGAACAGCACGGTGCGCCGGCCGCAGCGCGCCTACCGCGGCGGCCATTGGAGGGTGAACCAATGGAAGGAAGACCTTTCTCTCTGTCTCTCTCTCACTGTCCACTCTGCCTGTCAAAAATTAAAAAAAAAAAAAAATCTTCCTAGGGAGACTTGTGTAAGAAAGCTCAGGTCCTGGAGATAAAGTGTAAAACATATCAGTTGCTAAAAAAAAGAAAGAAAAGAAAGCAAGCAAGCTCAGGTGCACTATTCATGTTGACCAAAATTAAAACAGCGCAGGTTCCCATCAACAGAACCGCAGGCAGACACAGGGCAGCATGGATGGATGCCAAGAAAGGTGGGGCCGGTGTTGTGGTGCAGGGCCTAAGCCGCTACTTCTGATGCCAGCATCACATATCCACCAGCTCCCTGCTAGTGCACCTGGGAAGGCAGCAGAGGACGCCCCAGTGCTTGGCCCCTGCCTCCCACACGGGGGACCTGGTGGAATTCCTGGATTCTGGCTTTGGCCTGGCCCGTCCTAGCTGTTGTGTCATTTGGGGAATAAACCAACAGGTGGAAGATCTCTCTCCCTCTCTCTCTCTCCCCCCACCTCGTCCTTCAGATAAACAAATGAATATAAAAAATAGAAGAGGGTTGAGTGAAGGACCCAGACACAAAGCCCACGAACACACAGTGCTGGACTGGGTCTGGTCTACGGTTAGACAGAAAGAGACAGAAAGCGGCACAGGGGTTTCTGGGCCGTGGTTGGCGGGGCCGCGGCAGGCAGCTGTGCCATGGGGTGGGAGCGTTCCACAGTTGCTGGGATTTTGATTCCCCAGAACTCCTCGGCTCCCTGGAGTTGTGTCAACCCCTAGGGTATGTGCCTGGCGTGCAGGGTGGCTGTGGGCTCTGGGCCCCAGAGTTGTGTCCACTGTTGGCCTACTTTTCCATAAAACTAAAATGGCAAAACAAACAAACAAACACCCAAACTCCTTTTTTTTTTTTTTTTTTTTTTTTTTTGGACAGGAAGAGTGGACTGTGAGAGAGAGAGACAGAGAGAAAGGTCTTCCTTTTCTGTTGGTTCACCCAGCATGGCTGCTGCAGCCGGTGCATTGCGCTGATCCGAAGCCAGGAGCCAGGTGCTTCTCCTGGTCTCCCATGGGGTGCAGGGCCCAAGCACTTGGGCCATCCTCCACTGCCCTCCCGGGCCACAGCAGAGAGCTGGCCTGGAAGAGGGGCAACCAGGACAGAATCCAGTGCCCCAACCAGGACTAGAACCCGGGGTGCTGGCGCCGGAGGCGGAGGATTAGCCTAGTGAGCCACGGCGCCGGCCCAACACCCAAACTCTTAGTGAAAAAAGCAAGCAAACCACCATTTGGTCTCTGAAGTAAAGGTGGCTGTAGCATAAAACAGACCCTTCTCGCAGTGTGCCTTAAGGGTGTGCACTCCCCTGTTGCGAGTGTCCCCTAAGACAAACACTGAACCTACTGATGCTATGAATGCTGAAGCCTTCTGGGTAAATTTTACTGAGGTTGCAACATAGTACTTTTATTATTTTTTTTTTTTAAGATTTATTTATTTGAAAAGCAGATGGCAGGGTGAGAGAACAGCGTGAAGAGCCCTCTCATCTGCTGGCTCTCTCCCCAGGTGGCTGAAGCAGCAGGGCGGTGAAGGCCTGAGCCAGGAGAGGGGACTCCAGCCGGGTCTCCCACGTGGGTGCAGGGGCCCCAGCACTGGGGCGGCTCCCGCTGCCTCCCAGTGCACCAGTGCACGGGAAGCGGCGCGGCCAGGACGCGGCTGGCACCGGGACCGGCTCTCTGAAATGGGTGCTGCTGCACCCTGCTGTGAAACGCACCCAAGAGCTAGGCCGAGGGGTGGGGGCGGGCAGGGGAGCGCGGCGAGCCAGGAGGGCGACTCGGCCATCTGTGTGGCGGGCCCTGGGTGCTCCCTGCACACTTTGCTCACCGCCTCTGTGAGTGGGAATACGTGGGAACTCAGCGTTCCCGGGCGGCTTCCAGGGACCCCGGGTTACCCAGCGTCACAGGTGCCGCCCCTCTCCCAGTGCCCGACATCCTCCTCTTGAGATAACATCGACTCCGTGCCACGTAGCGTGGGCAAGTCCACTCCCCCTCTGAGATGCCTCCTGATGCTGGATAGACATCCTCCCGGAACACGGCCCCCCCTCAGCACCTGGTCTGGGCCCAGGTGGAGTGTGACGGACGGACAGATGGCGCACCCAGCCAGGCCCACCTCCGCCCCGTCGTCGCCCCAGACACCGCGAGTGGGCTCCCCAGGGTGCTGCAGGGCCTGGGACTGCGGTGTTTGGAGGCGAGGCCAGCCTGGCATCAGCGTGACAGGGACAGTCAGCATGTGACTGCTGGGGGCCTGGGTCACAGGGCCTTGGGAGGGGACCAGCCGCCACACCGAGGCGTCCCGTGGGGTCTGGGGGGGTGTGGGACACAGCGTCCCTGGTGGTCCTGCGAGAATCCCGGGCTGCTTTCTTGGGGAGCCTGGACACTGCAGGAGCTGGGTGGGGGTGGGGCCCCCCACGGCCGGGACAGCAGAGGGACGGGGACGCAGAGGGTGGGCTTCACTCGAGCCCCCACGTGCCGCTGCTCCCCTCTGTCTGGGGCAGCGGCTCCTGGAGCTCTCCGCAGCGCTTCCCTCTCTTCTAAGGAAAAGCTCCCTGGAAATGGGGTGGGCTCCGTTTCTAGAATTAGTCTGACAGCAGACAGGGTGTGACCACGGGCCAGAGCCGGGCAGGACCCAGCCCAGATTAGCCCTGGGTCCGGAAGCCGAGCCCGGGCACACCCAGTGACTCGTCCCCAAGCCTTGAGCAGACGGCTGCCCGGGCTGGGAGGGGCAGAGTCCGGGCCTGTGACTCAAGGACAGCCCCCCCAGGCCCCCGCACCCTGCTTTCCCTTACCCAACTCCCCTCACCGGCATTGTGGACTGAGCTTGGACCCCTCCGAGCCTAGGATAAAGCCTGCCCCGCCCCGCGTCTCTCCCCAAGGATTCCCCCGGAGAAGTCACATAACAAGAAGTCCCTTCCAGGGGTTGTGCACAGCGGGGTTGAGCCACCGCCTGTGACACCCACATCCTCTATCGGCACCAGCTCCAGTCCCAGCTGCTCCAGCTCCCTGGGAAAAGCAGGGGAAGATGACCTGGGCCCTGCATCCACGTGGGAGGCCCGGAGGAAGCTTCTGGCTCCCAGCTTCGCCCGGCACAGCCCCGGCAGTTGCAGCATCTGGGGAGTGAACCAGCATACGGAAGACCGCCCTCTCTGTAACTCTTTCAAAATAAATGGATAAATCTTTTAAAAAAAAGTCACTTCCTCTTCCATTTGGGGCCCTATGTTGTTCGTCCACCTGTGGGGTCCTTCCCGCCCCTCTTCCTGGGCTCACGGGCTCCCCGAGGGACGCGCGCACCCCCTTCTCCCAGCCCTGCCGCAGCTCCGAGGCTGTCGGCTCACCTGCCTGGGGCCCCTTGTCCCCCGCTGCCGATGTGCCAGCGCAGGCTCCTGGCGCTCTCTGAGGGCCCGGGGCAGCAGGAGAGGGGAAACCGCCACGGGCCCTTTTCACTCCGGCTTGGGCAGGGATCGGGACCCTGGCTCCACCTGGGCCCTGTCGCTGTGCCCGGATCTGCGACTCCAGCCTAGGCTCTGCTTAGCGTCCCAGGCTGCCTGCCATCTCCCCAGGATGCCGAGCGGGGCAGGGAGGGGTCGGAGGTGGGAAGGGTTTGGACTTCGGTGAGTGCAGAGGACAAAGCATGTCCATTTGGGAAAGGAAAAAGGAGAAACAGCCGGTGAGGAGGGCGAGGGACCTGGGTCAGGGCCTGCCCTGCACGGCAGGACCAGGGGCTCCTACGGCAGACAGAGTGGGGAGCAGCTCTCTCCTGGCTCCCTTGAAAGTGCTCTTCCATCTGGCAAAGGGTCCCTGGACCCTGGCTGCTCGTCCAGCTCTGCTGGCCACAGGGCTGCTCAGAGGCCGTTGGCACTGAATGAACAGGTGATCCAGGTTCCACCCGGGGAGCCCCAGGGTCCTGCTCTCTAGGCGCCCCCGACAAAGGCGGAGGCCTCTCAGACCTGGGCCCTGGCTGAGTTAGCACCGCACAGGAGGCACGGAGGGGCTCCCTCCACTCCAGCCTGCGTGACAGTGTCTCTCCAGGGCCAGCAAGGAAACCCCAGGATGGCAGTGCTGTCAGTCAGGGACAGGTGTGGGCAGCACAGCACCGGAGGGCACTCAGCACCTCGGAGTCAGACCCCAGGGCAGGATGACCCAGAGACCGCTGCGCCCCGGTGCTGCCGCCAGGTGGGCTTCCCGGGGTACCGGCTGGAGCTGCTGCGTGCTCAGGGCGTGGGGCGCAGCACCCATATCTTTTGACCCAGGGCAGCGCCCCGGGGGCCCAGGCTGCCTGCTGATGGCTCCAGGGCTGAGCAGACTCACAGGGGTGGGAAATGAGCCCACCAGAGACCACCCGGCCCCGAAGGATGGGCTCTGACACACAGGTCCGAGAAAAGCCAGGCTCTGTTCACAGCCTGGCAAGGGCGGTGTCTGGGGGCAACACACTCAGAACAGTGAACAAGGCACACACACCCTGCACACACGTCCCTCCCCCCCCATTGGGCAAGGACTGAGAAGTTCACACACACACACACACACACACACCCTGCACACACATCCCTTCCCCCCCCCCCATTGGGCAAGGACTGAGAAGTTCACACACACACACACACACACACACACACCCTGCACACACGTCCCTCCCCCCCCCCATTGGGCAAGGACTGAGAAGTTCACACACACACACACACACACACACCCTGCACACACATCCCTCCCCCCCCCCATTGGGCAAGGACTGAGAAGTTCACACACACACACACACACACGGTGCACAAGTCCCTCCCCCCCCCCACTGGCCCAGGACTCACAGGTTCACACACACACACACACACACACACACCTGGTGCACAAGTCCCTCCCCCCTCTCCTCATTGGCCAAGGACTGAGAAGTTCACGCACACACACACACCCTGCACACACGTCCCTCCCCCCCCCATTGGCCAAGGACTGAGAAGTTCACACACACACACCTGGTGCACAAGTCCCTCCCTCCCACCTCACTGGCCGAGGACTGAGAAGTTCACACACACACACACACACACACCCTGCACACAAGTCCCTCCCTCCCACCTCACTGGCCGAGGACTGAGAAGTTCACACACACACACACACACACACGGTGCACAAGTCCCTCCCCCCCACCTCACTGGCCCAGGACTCACAGGTTCACACACACACACACACACACACCTGGTGCACAAGTCCCTCCCCCCTCTCCTCATTGGCCGAGGACTGAGAAGTTCACACACACACACACACACACACACACGGTGCACAAGTCCCTCCCCCCCACCTCATTGGGCAAGGACTGAGAAGTTCACACACACACACACACACACACACACGGTGCACAAGTCCCTCCCCCCCACCTCACTGGCCCAGGATTCACAGGTTCACACACACCTGGTGCACAAGTCCCTCCCTCCCACCTCTCTGGCCGAGGACTGAGAAATTCACACACACACACACACACACACCTGGTGCACAAGTCCCTCCCCCCTCTCCTCATTGGCCGAGGACTGAGAAGTTCACACACACACACACACACACACACCTGGTGCACAAGTCCCTCCCTCCCACCTCACTGGCCGAGGACTGAGAAGTTCACACACACACACACACACACACACGGTGCACAAGTCCCTCCCCCCCACCTCATTGGGCAAGGACTGAGAAGTTCACACACACACACACACACACACACGGTGCACAAGTCCCTCCCCCCCACCTCACTGGCCCAGGATTCACAGGTTCACACACACCTGGTGCACAAGTCCCTCCCTCCCACCTCTCTGGCCGAGGACTGAGAAATTCACACACACACACACACACACACACACCTGGTGCACAAGTCCCTCCCCCCTCTCCTCATTGGCCGAGGACTGAGAAGTTCACACACACACACACACACACACACCTGGTGCACAAGTCCCTCCCTCCCACCTCACTGGCCGAGGACTGAGAAGTTCACACACACACACACACACACACACGGTGCACAAGTCCCTCCCCCCCACCTCACTGGCCGAGGACTGAGAAGTTCACACACACACACACACACACACACACACGGTGCACAAGTCCCTCCCCCCCACCTCACTGGCCCAGGACTGAGAAGTTCACACACACACACACACACACACACACACGGTGCACAAGTCCCTCCCCCCCACCTCACTGGCCCAGGACTGAGAAGTTCACACACACACACACACACACACACCCTGCACACAAGTCCCTCCCCCCCACCTCACTGGCCGAGGACTCTCAGGTTCACGGCCCCGCCCTTCCCAGCTGTCTCCCGCCCTCTGGGTTTCTCCTGTCTCTGAAGCCGGCTGTTTGCTGTCCCAGGTCAGCCCCTGTCCTCAACAGGAGCCAGCTTGCCATGCTAACTAACACCCGTCTCGTGTGTGAGCCCTGCGGGTGTAGCCGCGCCTGCTGTGGGGGAGCCCTGCGGGTGTAGCCGCGCCTGCTGTCCGAAATGCGCCACTCGGAGCGAGGGATGGATCAGATACCCGTGCAGCACCAGCGCTGACCTAAAGCAGTAGCCAGCACCCCCGGGGTGGGAGCGGACCGAGACCCAGGATCTCCTGGGAGCCTGCTTCCAGCAGCGGCCTCCTTGGCGGTCACTCCCCGCGCCCTGCCTGGATGCTTTATCTTTGCAGAGGGACCGCGCACTTCCGCTCCCCACGCCCCTTCCCCGTGGAGGTTTCGATTCTTAGCCGTGGGAAAACCTTTGCGAGCAGGACTGGCGAAGCTGACGTCTCTGCCGTAACCTGGCCTGCAGACCGGGGGGGACACGGTGGTGGCACTGAGTGTGTGCGCGCCCTGCGTGTGCGGTCCCAATGCCGGGAGGCCACGGGGCTCCCGTGGCTGCACGGTGATCTGAAAACGGACCCTTCCTCATTTCCCCACGAGGGGAGGGGGTGAGGCCAAGGAGAGCCGGGTCAGGGGCTGAGGGGACACAGGCCCTTCCTGCTCCAGTGCCCCGGGCTGACCACACAGAGCACAGGAGGGGAGGGGGCACCCAGGCTGGTGCAGGCAGGGAAGGCTTCCTGGAGGAGCTGCCTCGTGGCTGGGGGAGAGGGGCATTTCAGGCAGAGTGGATAGTGCGCACAGCGGAGCGACCCCAGGGACAGGTGAGGGTGGCAGCCCCAGGTCCCGGGCCCTGCAGGCCCAGAGTCAGGGCGCGGGAGCGGCGCGGGCCCCGGGGTGTCCTCGGGCAGGTGGCCGCCCGGCCGCCCTGACCCCCGCGCGCGGCCCTGAGTCAGCGGCGCCCTCGGCCGGCTGCTGAGTCAGGCCCGCAGCGGGGATGCGGCGGCCGCGGGCACCGCCCTGCGCGCCAGGCCCGCACCCGGGGGCGGGCGGGGCGGCGGCCGCGCCCAAGGCCGTGCGCTCTCGGGGCGGGCTGGGGGCGCACGGAGCCCGGGGCGTGGCGCGCGGCCCCGGCCCCCCCCCCCCCCGGCCCCGGCCACTCCCGGCCCCGGCCCCCCCGGCCCGCGGTTACCCCGGCCCCGGCCACTCCCGGCCCCCCCCCCCCCCGGCCCGCGGTCACCCCGGCCCCCGGCCACTCCCGGACCTCCCCCCCCCCCGGCCACTCCCGGCCCCCCCGGCCCGCAGTCACCCCGGCCCTCCCCGGCCCCGGCCTCGCCAGCCCCGGCCCCGGCTCCGGCCACTCCCGGCCCCCCAGGTCCCCGCCCCCCGGCCACGGCCCCCGACCACTCCCGGCCCCCGGCCCCCCCGCCCCCCGGCCACTCCCGGCCCGCAGTCACCCCGGCCCCCCCCACCCCGGTCCCCGGCTCCCCCGGCCCTCCCCGGCCCCGGCCTCGCCAGCCCCGGCCCCGGCCACTCCCGGCCCCCCAGGTCCCCGCCCCCCGGCCACGGCCCCCGGCCACTCCCGGCCCCCGGCCCCCCCCCCCGGTCCCGGGCCCCCGGCCACTCCCGGGGAGGCGCGAGTGACGTCACGCGGGCGCGCGGCATTGTGGGCGGGCGCGGCGCGGAGTCGCCATTTTCGGCGGCGGCAGCGGCGGCGGCGGCGGAGCGCGGCCGGGGCGAAGCTGCGAGGAGGGAGGCGGCGGGCGGCGCCGGCGGAGCAGAGCGCAGCGCGGGCCGGGGATGCGTGGCGGCCGCTGCGCCGGCGCCCCTTCCCCGTGAGCCGCGGCCCCGCGCCTGAGGCGGCGAGGCCGCTCCCCGAGCTGACAGCGCGAGAGCGCACGGCGGCGAGCGGCGCGGTGAGTGCCCGGCCCGGCCCGCGTCCCGGCGCTTTGTCCGGCCCGGCCCGCGTCCCGGCGCTTTGTCCGAGCCGCCCCGCCCGCCCGGCGCCGCCCCGGCGAGCGCTGTCCGGGGCTTGGGCCGCGCAGGCGGGCGGAGCCGGCGTCCGGGAGCGCGCGGGGGCGCGGGCGCTGCGCTCGGCCGGGGCGGGGGGCCGGGTGACCGGGGGCTGTGAGAAGGCACGGCCCCGCGCACTCAGCGGCTCGGGTGGGGGTGGGGGCGGTGCGGCCGGGGCGCCTGGCCGAGGGCCCCCGGGGCAGGGGCGCCCGGCGACAGCAGCGGCGGTTTAGATTTTACATTCGTCGCACTGGAGGGAGGCCCTGTTACTCTCCGTGGAGGGCTGTGGAACAGGCGGCGCGGGAGAGGTCAGAGTTGAATGAAGCGCAGGCGTGGCGCGGGTGGGTGATGTTAGGCCGGCGCGTCGCGGGGAGGAAGCGGTCGGAGCCTCCACAGAGCAGGTGCCGGGCGGTGAGCATTGTGCAAGCTGGCCGGAGCAGGTGCTGTGCCGACGGGCAGCCCCCGGCGGCCGTGTCCACCAGCAGCAGGCCGCCCGGCCTGGGCACACCCCGACTCCTCGTGGGGGAGCCTTGGGAGTGGTGGTCTTGCGGGGGAGGGCGTGGTGGGGAGAACCAGCGGCTGTGCTGGGGCAGCTGCCGCAGGGTGTGGGCGCTGGCCCGGAGCCGGGTGGGGGCGGCTGGATTAGCGAGGATCCAGGGTCACAGTGACCTGCCCTGGGGTGCGGGCCGAGCAGCCCCGTGAGAACCCGAGGCAGATGGTGCGGCCCTCCGCGAGGCTTCCCAGAGTCCCCCGAGCACCCGGCCTCCTCGGCCGCCCTTTGTGCTCAGGCTGGGGGGGGCGGGGGGGGGCTCCAGAGCACCTGCCCCGCCCGACCCCCCAGCCTCCGTCTGTCTACAGCTGTCACCTGGTGACGTCCACAGGGCGGGCTCTGTGTGCCCCGCTCAGCGGCAGTGCGGGCGCGTGTGCGGCGCCTCGTCCATGCTGAAGGCCTGCGTCTCCAGTGGCTTCCTCTCTGGCTTGTGCGGCTCACTTCCCACCAAGACAGGGGCAATGGGAACAGGACGGACAGCAAGTTTGGTTTCGGATGCCTTAGATCCAAGGCGCTTGTGGGACCCCAGGCGGCCCAGGCGGCGGCTGGGAGGGCAGGTGTGGGGTCCGCACCGAGGTGGGCTGGAGGTCCTGCTGTGAGAGGCCAGTGGCGTCGCGATGTCCAGCCGTGTGGAGAGGCCTGGGAGCCAGGGGAAGGGGAGGGGGTCCCGGTCAGATTGGCTAGGCGGCTGTCTCCGGGACCCCTTGCTGTGTCGTACAGTGTACTTGTCCTGACTGACTGGAGGCCGATGGAGGCGCTTAGCCGGGGTGCTGCCTCCGCTTTAGGTAGTGCCGATGAGCGAGCACTTCCGGTGAGCGGCGGTGCAGATGGAAAGCAGATGGTAGGGTGGTTGTGCGGCGCTGAGTGAAGCTCCGCTCGGGCGTCCAGTTTCCTGCTGATGCATCCTGGGAAGGCAGCCGTTGTGTGGGAGACATGGATGGAGTTCTGGGGTCTGGGCCAGCCTCAGCTGTTGTGGACATTTGGGGAGTGAAGCAGAAGGTGGGAACTCTTTGTCTCTGTTGCTCTATCACATAAACAAATAAACAACCAACCAACCAAATAAATAAGTCTTTTAGAAAGATGAAGCAGGGGGGTGCTGTGCATAGTGGGTAAAGCCGCCGCCTGCAGTGCCAGCTTCCCATGTGGGCACCGCTTCTAGTCCCGGCTGCTCCACTTCTGATCCAGCTCTCTGCTATGGCCTGGGAAAGCAGTGGGAGATGGCCCTAGTGCTTGGGACCCTGAACCCGCCTGGGATACCTGCAAGAAGCTCCTGGCTCCTGGCTTCGGATCAGCGCAGGTCTGGCTGTTGCGGCCAACTGGGGAGTGAACCAGCAGATCGAAGACTCTCTCTCTCTCTCTCTCTCTGTGCCTTTCCCTCTCTGTAACTCTCTTTCAAATAAATAAATAAATCCTAAGAAAATAACAATGCAGCGGGAGTTAGTTTCTTGGTTCTGCAGGGGCCCAGCTCTCTCTGTCGGAGCCAGGTCTGTTCCCTGACTCGAGCGGCTTCAGGTGGGAGTTCAGGCCTCTCTGAGGCTGCCTGTACCACCGCTGCCAACCTGACAGCCGGGTGGCCCTGCTGTGGGGCAGCAGCTCTGTGGCACGCCTCCCAGTGCTGACGCTGAGGGTGGACGGGCAGGGCACTGCACTCGAGGGATTCTGCCTCCACCCCGAGCCCTGAGCCACGGCACATGGACCGCAGCCGTGCTGCCCTCAGTGCTGCAGCTGCCTGGCCTGCCTTGGCCTTGCTCCACTTCTTGTGTTGTGTTTTGATTGCCATTTTTGCTGGTAAAAGAAAGTTTTTTTTTTTTTTTTAATTAATTATTTGAAAGGCAGAGTTAGAGTGTGAGCGTGGGAATGGTCTTCCATCTGGCCGCAGTGGTCAGAGCTGGGCTGACCTAAAGCCAGGAGTGAGGAGCTTCGAAGTCTTCCACGTGGGTGCAGGGCCCAAGGACCTGGGCCATCCTGTGCTGCTGCCCAGGCCACAGCAGGGCGCTGGGTCAGAAGTGGAGCAGCTGGGACTGGAACCGACACCCATGTGAGATGACGATGCTGCAGGTGGTGGCTTTATCACCGATGCCACAGTGCTGGCCCCAAGAAGGTTGTTTTTTAAAAATGTATTTGAGAGCGTCAAGAATGTGCACCACACACACACCCCCTTCCTATCCGCTGATTCACTCCTGGCTGGGAGCTGGGAGCTCAGTCCAGGTCTCCTGTGAGTGGCAGGAACCCAAGCGCTGTGCCATCGTCACCGCCGGCCGCCCAGAGTGAGCTGGAGCCAGGGCAGGGGTGGAACCAGCACCCTGAGCTGGGGCTCCCGATGTCCTCAGAGCTCATCTGTGATTTCTGTCGCTTTAAACTGAGCGACCGTTGGTGTTGATGTTGTTTTAGGATATTTGTGTTAGTTTTCCATTTCCTGTTTAACAGAGTGCCACGAATTTACTGGCTGAGAATGGCATCACTAGGGCGGTTTCTGAGTTGAGGAGTTGGGCCAGGCGCTGCTCGGGTCTCCTGTGCTCCACTCGTGGGCTCCAGTTTTCTCTGGACCTGAGCCCAGGGCTCTTTTTTTTTTTTTTAAAGATGTATTTTATTTATTTGAAAGAGTTACAGAGAGGTAGAGACAGAGAGAGAGGTCTTCAGTCCGCTGGTTCACTCCCCAGATGGCTGCAATGTCCACAGCTGTGCCGATCCCAAGCCAGGAGCCAGGAGCTTCTTCCAGGTCTCCCATGCGGGAGCAGGGGCCCAAGGCCTTGGGCCATCTTCTACTGCCTTCCCAGGCCACAGCAGAGAGCTGGATCGGGAGAGGAGCAGCCGGGACCAGAACCAGCGTCCATGTGGGATGCCGGTGCCTCAGGCCATGGCGTTAACCCGCTGCGCCACAGCGCCGCCCCAAGAGCCTTGTTCTTGGGGAGTTGGGACTGAAGTGCTTGCCTTGCTGGCTCTCGGCACAGGGCTGCTCTTGGCACCTCCGATTGCCCACATTGCCTGCCTCGTACCCCGACATCTCCATGGGCGTCCCTGGGTTCTTCTCAGGCTTACAGGGCCCCTGTGGTCAGGGCAGGCCCACCTTTGCCGTCTCTGCTGATGGGGGAGCTGCTTACCCCCGCAGGACTCTGGCCGTGCTGGCTCAGTGCTCGATGGAGCAGCTGGTGTGTGCCCCTGGCTGTTGGGACCAGGGCTCCCTCATTGCTCACCACCACATCTCACAGTTTTCCTGCTTTCTCAAAACAGAACCGTTTGTAACCAGCCATCTGTCATTTGTCACAGGAGGGTGCAATTTCTGAACACATGCCATCCTAAGTGGTAGGAAATTCTTTTCAAAATTGAGATATAATTTTCATACGGTAAAATGCTATTTTTTTTTTTTTTTACAGGCAGAGTTAGACAGTGAGAGAGAGAGAGACAGAGAGAAAGGTCTTCCTTCCGTTGGTTCACTCCCCTAATGGCCACAACAGCCAGCGCTGCGCCGATCCAAAGCCAGGAGCCAGGTGCTTCCTCCTGGTCTCCCATGTGGGTGCAGGGCCCAAGCACTTGGGCCATCCTCCACTGCCTTCCCAGGCCACAGCAGAGAGCTGGACTGGAAGAGGAGCAACCGGGACAGAATCCGGCGCCCCGACTGGGACTAGAACCCAGAGGCGGAGGATTAGCCTATTGAGCTGTGGCGCTGGCCCAAAATGCTAAAATTTTAAGCGTACTGTTCAGTCAGTTTTGATAAATTTGTATGAAGAACTGGCACAGAAAGTTCTTCCATGCCCCTTGCCAGTCCTGGTCATCGTCCCCCCCAGCAGCACTGACCTGGTTTCTGTCACCAGAGGTTTGTGTTTGCTTGTTGCAGAATTTCATACAAATGGGATGTCAACATCATATTTTGCTTCCAGTCTTTTTCATGCGTGTGAAGATTCTGAGGCCACCCTGTTCCTGCAGGGGCACGTGGTGGCGGCACCGTGTCGGGCGCGGTCGCCCTTCGCCCGCCTGAGGTCGCTGCCTTTTCGGTGCTGAGCGTGGGCGTTCTCTGCGTGTTTCGCGCGTGAGACCTGGGCGGGGACTTGTCTTCCATGTCCCCTCGGTCTGTGGCTTGACTGGAGTTGGCAGAATTGTGAGGAAGCCCAGTTTACCAGTGTTTTCTTGGACGGTGCCTGCTTTCTGTTCTCTCTGAGTCGTTGGCAGACGTGTGCTCTTTTGGGAAACTCGTGACGCAGGCGGTGTGAAGGTGCAGGGGCGGGTTGTCCCGTTCCTCTCCCCTGAGAGAATGCGCCGCGTAAGAATATTTTCTTTAATTGCTTTATTTAGTCAGAAGCGTGCGTTGGTCTCGCGACGTTGTGCTCATCTGACATGCCTCCTGCTCCGTTGAGTGGCTTCCCTGCCACAGAGCCAGCATGTCTGTGTCTGCGCATCTTTCGCCCGGGACCCCCAGGACCCCTGTCACGAGTTTCTTAGCCGTGTGGTCAGTCCCTGTCACGTGCTCAACCGGACTGGAGATGTTTGCGTCCTTAGGACTCGTGTTAGGAAGAGCAGGGTTTCCTGTGTTCCCTGTAGCGTCTGGGCATCATACATGCCTGTGGTCTCAGCGCACGGAGCAGTCGGAGAGGGCCCTGGAGGCGGGTCAGGGAGGTGGCCACTTGGGAGCGCCGTCTCCTCAGGTGTAGTGTGGGCTCTGGCAGGCCTCTGGGTAGACCCTTCCAGGATGCACGCACACCCTGAGACAGGCGGCCTGGTTAGGTTGTTGCAGCGTGACAGGATCTAAGCACAGGTGCAGCCAGTTCCAGAATCTTCCTGTTGTCCCCCCTGAGTGGCCGTGGGTGAGCACCCTGAGGGCTGGCCGGCCTCGTTCCTTCTTCTGAATGTGTGCCTACAGCAGAATTGCCCGAGAGGCGCACGTGTGCCTTGGCTTCCGGGATGGTGTTTGGGATGGGGACGAATTCAGCCTAGATGCTGCTGTGGAGTCTGCTGTGCCAACAGGTTTCCCTCGCAGCGTCCTGTGGCTCGGAGGCCAGCACCGTCTCATTCAGCCCCTCTGGCCCAGGGTTAGCAGAGGAGATAGGCAGATTAGATGGGGAAGGGTGGTTGGATCCCAGGAGGCACACTTTTCCTCTGTGGTGTGAGGGCTTTTGGGACGCTCTGGAATTCTTTCTCAACCATAGCCTCTGTCAGTCCCAGGCCAGGGATAAACTTCTGCCCAGGAGGTTCCCCATGGGCCCGTCCCATGATGGAGTGAATCGCCTCTGTAGAATACGATTCTTAGTTGGGAAGGGGGGCAGTGGACAGCTGGACAGTCATTACTGGGGCTGGTGTTGTGGCACCAGCATCCTGTGTGAGCAGTGCTTCAGGTCCCAGATGCTCTGCGTCTGATCCAGCTCCTGCTGTGGCCTGGGAAAGCAGTGGAAGATGGCCCAAGTCCTTGGGCCCCTGCACCTACTTGGGAGACCAGGATGGAGCTCCAGGCTCCAGGCTTTGGCAGGGCCAGCCCTGGCTGTTGTGGCCATCTGGGGAGTGGACTAGTGAATGGAAGATTTCTTTTTTTAAAGATTTATTTATTTGAAAGGCAGAGTTACAGAGAGGCAGAGGCAGAGAGAGAAGACTTCCATCCACTGGTTCACTCCCCAAATGGCCTTAACGGTCGGAGCTGGGACTATCTGAATCCAGGAGCCTGGAGCTTTTTCTGAGTCTCCCACGCAGGTGCAGGGGCCCAAGGACTTGGGCCATCTTTTACTGCTTTCCCAGGCCACAGCAGAGAGCTGGATTGGAAGTGGAGTGGCTGGCACTCTAACTGGTGCCCATATGGGATGTTGGCACAGCAGGTGGTGGCTTTACCCACAAGGCCACAGCACCGGCCCCTGGAAGATCTTTTTCTCTCTGTTTCTGTAACTCTGCCTTTCAACTAAATAAACAAATCTTATCTGTATCTGTAGATACACATATCTATCTATCTATCTGTACTGATTATTGCAGAAGGTTTTTACATTTAGAAAATGAAGTAATTGGTTGTTGAGGAGAGTGGCATTTGTATGCTTCTCCAAAGAGGTCATGGTTTGAAAAAGATGGAGATTCCCCCGGGAGACCTTTTCTCAAATGTGAACTTCTCTGTTACAAAGACATGGTTCTTCCTGTGGCTCCCACCAAAGCCAGAACAAACATCAAGAATGTGCCTGCTCCCAGTTGTCCCCCTGTTGACGTGGCACTGTGTAATTTTTGCTCTGAAATTTCAGGACCAGAACATACGTACATTTTTACTACTGACGTTACCATTGCTTACTTTACTTTTTAGTCACAAATTTTCAAATGCATTGAAGACTACATAGCAGGTGAGCATTGGATAAAAAGGTTGAGAACTGGAGCGGCTGTTGTGATGTAGCGGGTAAAGCTGGCATCCCATATGGGTGCCGATTTCTGTCCTGGCCGCTCGACTTCCCATCCAGCTCTGTGCTCACGGCCTGGGAGAAGAAGTGAAGGACTGACCAAGTGCTTAGGTCCCTGCACCTTTGTGAGAGACCCAGAGAAGCTCCGGGCTATCACAGCTGTCTGGGGAGTGAACTGGCAGATGGAAGACCTCTCTCCCTGTCTCTTCTCTCCCCCCTCCAACTCTGACTTTCAAATAAATAAAATAAATCTTTGTAAAAAATGATTAAGAAATAGGTTTTTTTTTGACAGGCAGAGTGGACAGTGAGAGAGAGACTGAGAGAAAGGTCTTCCTTTTGCCGTTGGTTCACCTTCCAATGGCCGCCGCGGTAGCGCGCTGCGGCCGGCGCACCGCGCTGATCTGGTGGCAGGAGCCAGGTGCTTCTCCTGGTCTCCCATGGGGTGCAGGGCCCAAGGACTTGGGCCATCCTCCACTGCACTCCCTGGCCACAGCAGAGAGCTGGCCTGGAAGAGGGGTAACCGGGACAGGATCGGTGCCCCGACCGGGACTAGAACCCGGTGTGCCAGCGCCGCAAGGCGGAGGATTAGCCTAGTGAGCCGCGGTGCTGGCCTAGAAATAGGTTGTTTTTAAGATTTATTTGAAAGGCAGGGTTACAGAGAGAGGGAGAGACAGAGAAAGATTTTCTTTTTTTTTTTTTTATTTTTATTTTTTGACAGGCAGAGTGGACAGTGAGAGAGAGACAGAGAGAAAGGTCTTCCTTTTGCCGTTGGTTCACCCTCCAATGGCCGCCGCAGCGCGCTGCGGCCGGCGCACTGCGCTGTTCCGATGGCAGGAGCCAGGTGCTTATCCTGGTCTCCCCTGGGGTGCAGAGCCCAAACGCTTGGGCCATCCTCCACTGCACTCCCTGGCCACAGCAGAGAGCTGGCCTGGAAGAGGGGCAACCGGGACAGGATCGGTGCCCCGACCGGGACTAGAACCCGGTGTGCCGGCGCCGCAAGGCGGAGGATTAGCCTGTTGAGCCACGGCGCCGGCCTCAGAGAAAGATTTTCTATCCACTGATTTTACTCCCCACTTGGCCACAATGGCCAGGGCTGGGCCAGGCCAAAGCCAGGCATGTCTTCTAGATCTCTCACGTGGGTACAGGGGCCCAAGCATTTGTGCCGTCTTCTGCTGCCTTCCCAGGCACATCACCAGGGAGCTGGGTTGGAGGTAGAGCAGCCAGATGAGAACTAGCGTCCATGTGGGATGCTGGCGTTGCAGGCAGTGGCTTAACGTGCTGAGCCACAGCACCAGCCCCAGAAATGAAGCTTTTTGTAACTTCTGGAAAAAGCTGAGAGAGGTTGTGTCATTGAATGTTGGCAGCTCAGTGTGTATTCTGTCAAGGTGCAACTCACCTGTGATGAAATTCACAGGGCTGTGCAGCCGCCCCTGTCTCCGAACAGAAGCCCTGAACCCGTCAGCGGGCACAGCTGCCGCTGCCCTCCACGTTCTTTCTCTGTTACCTGCCGGCCAGGTGGTGGACGCTGGAACGTCTCCACATTTGGCCCTGGTGGCAGGCTCTGCGTTGGTCTAGCACGTGCTGTTTCGGAGCAGTCACGTGCAGGTTTCTGCAGGAGTGGCCAGGGTGCTTCGCAGAGTTGGGGGCAAAGGGAGTTAAACATTTATTTTGGTGCACGAGATTTCTGAAATCCACTCATGGTTTTTCTCAGCATGACGTTCTAGAAGACCCCTTGTATGTTTTGTTTTCAGTTTTGGGGGAATAACCTGAGGGTGGGGTTTCTGGGTTGCTCATTAAATTTTTCGTGTGGACATGTACCATCAGAGCCGCTGCGCACTCTGGGCTTGAGTTCTGAGATACTGTCTCTTGTCTCTTGTGTCTCTCGTCTGGAATCCGGCGTGGGCTGCTCCCTGCAGGCCGGCCCCTCCTGTGCCCGGTGCTCCCTGGGCTCAGCCTGCGTGTGGAGAGATGGGCCGTGTCCTTGCTGGCTTCCCTGGGCTGCCAAGGTGTCCAGCTCCAGCTCCCGGGCAAACCTCCCTGTGCCCCTGCCGGGCTCTGGCAGGCGGAGGCTCCGGCTTCTCGCCTCCATCCCGGTTTCCCTCAGCACGCGCCCTTTCATCACTCTGCGTCACTGTCAGAGGGGCTCTCGGCCTCCCCGGGCTGTGCTCCTGTGCCCCAGACCTGCCACTGTCACCCTTGGGCCCGCCGTCTCCAAGGGTGCAGTTCAGGGGTTTCTGGCCGAGCTGCCTTGTGCAGCTGCCTGCTCTCAGCCCCCACACTCCCTGGGGTGCCTGGGTTGTTCTCACCTTCTTCAGCACCACTGCTGGCTGATTTGTACGCGGTGGAGCCAGGGGACGCAGCGGGACCGGGACAACGGCCTCTTGGCTCTCTGGCCTTCGCTGTCTTTCTGCTCACGTTTGAGAAGGGGAAGGTTGACAGCAGAATGTTGGATTGTGGGCACGGGTGCAGTGCCCGAGGCTGCGCACACTGACCGATGAGGCCGAGATAGAAATGGGATCCCTGCATGACAAAGGGACGCCTGGCTCTGGAAGCTGGTGTGACAGAAGCTGACTGCGTGAGCTGCCGTTACCTTTGAAGAGGCTGATCTATAGTCTGATCTGCAGAGCCTTTTTTTTTTTTTTTTTTTTTTGACAGGCAGAGTTAGAGAGAGACAGAGAGAAAGGTCTTCCTTCCGTTGGTTCACCCCCCAGATGGCTGCTACGGCTGGCGCGCTGCACTGATCTGAAGCCAGGAGCCAGGTGCTTCTCCTTGTCTCCCATGGGGTGCAGGGCCCAAGGACTTGGCCCATCCTCCACTGCCCTCCCGGGCCACAGCAGAGAGCTGGCCTGGAAGAGGGGCAACCGGGACAGAATCTGGCGCCCCAACCGGGACTAGAACCCAGGGTGCTGGTGCCGCAGGCGGAGGTTCAGCCTAGTGAGCCGCGGCGCTGGCCTGTAGAGCCTGACTTTTAGAATATAACCAGTCCTGGGGTGGATTTTGTTTGTTTCATAGAGTTCAGTGTAGTCAGCATTTCTGTTCTTGCCTCAGTTTTTGTTAGAGTGGAAGTTCACGGCCTCTCTGGGTGTGAGGGTCTAAGAAAAGCCTGCAGCTCTGGGCTGCCTGCTGGGGATCATTTTGTTTTTCTCATTCGTGAGCCGGGAGGGGCACTCGGTCAGGACGCACAGGGCTTGGGATCCTGGCCCTGTTCTGGGCGACGTGAGCTGAAGCCACTTCCGCTGCCTTGTCTCCTCAGTAGACGGGATTACAGTGCTGGCTGGCTGACTACTACAGGTGTTTCTGTTCTAAAACAACACACACGAAAGTGCTGGCAGGTGGGGATTCTTAGTTCACATGTTGCTGGTGTGTTTTTTCATTAGTTTCTATCCAATTCTATGTTTTGGTATTTCTTGTATGTATAGATTAAAAACATAAACCTTTACATTGTGTGATGGTTTTAGATTTATAAAAAGTGGCAGAAAT